>NW_027287316.1:86393866-86993866 GCF_022747635.1 Hetaerina americana
ACCTTCGAACCATTTGGCATGGGTGACCCTACCAGTAGAAGTTATTATTACTCCCGCCTGCACAGCTCCAGGGCTCATCGGAACGCACAAGTCCTTCTACCACGTCAAGGTTGTAGTCTGGGGAGGGGATATATATATATATATATATATATATATATATATATATATATATATATATATATATATATATATATACATACATATATATACATATATATACATATATATATATATAATGGGCTGACACAATATATTTGTGTTATATTGTGTCAGCCCATTATATATATATATACATATATATACATATATATACATATATATACATATATATATATATATATATCATGGGCTGACACAATATATTTGTGTTATATTGTGTCAGCCCATTATTGTGCCGCTCGTGTGAGTTTTTCCGTACAATCGTTATATATATATATATATATATATATATATATATATTATATATATATATATATATATATATATGTTTATATTTATATGTAGTAATCATTTTTCTTGCTCTTCAAGCCTTATGCTGATGATCATGATAACCATTTTAGCTGCTGCGTGCAAAGTCAGACACAGGAGTTCTCAAATGATGTAGCCTTTACCTTTCCTTTGGGATAGGTACTAACACTGATCTTACAAAGTCTCTGACAACTTTACTTTGTGCCTTATTCATTCTAACGGTACGCAATTTTTCCTACGAAGTTAACAATACTTATACTAGGCTCATACTTAAAACGGAGCAACGTATCAATAATCAACGAACTAGTTCTTATCTCGCCATATTTCCATTCACGACTAGAAATTATTAAGTATTTGAGTTTAATTGTATTATTATTGGGATAGTACCGTCGAGGTTACCGGCAGTTTAACTGAGATGACATGGGAAGTTAAGCATATATTTCTCAGAACGATTTATTCCAATCGTCTTTTAAATATTATGCATATGAGTATTTATTCATATTTAAAATAATTTTTTCCGGCAAAGGTACCAAGAACGTGTATGAAAGCACTTCCAAACCAACTCTGCTGGAGGACCCATTTGGCCCAACCGAAGTTAGCGAGGAAAGTGTGGCAGCTCTATAAACTTCTAAATGGCCCAAAAGAAGGGTGTTCTGTTGACATTTTCACAATATGTTTGTGCGTGTGTGTGCATCCAGGGGTTGGTCGATCCGAGGGCCGGAACACCTTTCGCGGACGAAAGAAGGGCACGACGCCATCCGATGCCACTCACTGCCGCGAGGGGGTCGGAGCAGAATTTACGGCCGTGCGTGCGTGTTAGTGTGTGTCGAAACCATCAAAGGACTACTCTCGTGAACTTCGTGAATTTCTCGACGGCAACATTTGACTGTCATTTCTCGAAATGGATTCCGATTGATTTGCCGGCGCGGTCGAACGCAGTTGCCCTCCTCCGGCGTGGAGCGTGGGCGATACATTGATACACATACACGTCATATCGATATATTTTTCGTATTATGATTTGATGTATGTATCAGCATTTTTTGTGCCGATCATCTCGGTATGATGAAGTGATATAACTAGGGTGAATTGCTGTCGACTAAATGACGACATGGGCTATTTAACCGATACACTAAAATGTGTAAGACATCTTTGATAAAACAACATGGATGAGATTGTTAATGAATTGATATATCTAGACGTCAAAGTCGATACTACGATTTTTACAGCGTTGCCGATGTTAGCCATGCGCTTAGCTTTAGTAAATTCTGAGTTCGCCCCCGTATGATACACGGTAAACCTCCACGTTAGGACCATGGAGGTACTATTTGATGTATCGTTGATAGAGGAAATGGGCGATGCTTTAGTCGCTATTTCTCGAGAGATCCGCTTCCGCCGATTCCATTTTTCTCTCATCCCGATTTTCGAAATTGAAATAAATAAGCCAATCGCTCACCCGCACCTCGGGCGCCGCCCTTCCTCCCCCCAGTAGGAATTCGTCCAGAGGCCATCGCAGCGATTTGCGGTCCCTCCGAATGAATTGGCTCCGACCCGGAAGTCCTCCGAATTTCTGCCCGAGGAGTGGTGGGAGTGTCAAATGTAGGCCTTGGGATACAGCAACAAAGGGCAATTGATGTTCGCGGCAACCCACGCGCCAACCTGCCCGCGCCTCCCTCTCGGCCGCGCCTTCGTTTCCTGCCCGCGAGCCATCGACGCGCGATGAAATCCCTCGACGCCAATGGACGTCAGTGGGAACTGAGACCCGACTGAGGCTCGGGAGTCTCCTCTTCCCCCAAAGGAGTGTCTCCCTCGCGTGAGCCCTATTGCAATTAAAAGAAAGCGAATTCTGGTCATAGACAGAACCAGGCCAAACGCTTTCAAAGGCCTACGCCGATTTCCGAGGGTTGTAGAGGATTCTGTGACGGCTGACATTTTCAAAATGACAATTCACCCTCTTTTTTCCGTTGAAAAAGTATGGTGTGGAGATTTTTGTGCGAAGCACAGAATACATGAGAATCGAGATGTTGCGTTGGCTAATATACTGACTTCCCACCGAGAGGGCTCGGGTTCGAATCCTGGAGACGGCATATCTTTTTCCTGATCCCTACTTGAGGTGCTTTATGTAGCACTTCGAGTGAGTACGCCGTCCGTCGGATGGGACATTGAACTGCGGGCCCCTTGGCGCCTTTCGTCAACAGAGTAGGCCAATGCCGACGCCGGGTTTCTCTCCGCCCTTCTCCCTTTCCTATCCATTCTTTATGGCGCAAGTGACCTCAGCTGTAGGTATATACTACGAAGTAACTACTACTAGTACGGAATATTTTTATGATAATAAACGACTTTGTTAGTTGTTTTATTAACTATTATATTGAGCGTATTTGTGTGCCACTTGGAAATGTGGTCACAGAAGTAAGATGATAGGCGCCAGAACTAGAAGATTCTAGGACCCCTTCTTCCCACGGACAATACAGAATAGCAAATTCAGAGTTATAGGTAGCAAAAATTCAACCTGCCACACTCAACGTCTCGAGAATAATTAGTTCTACTCAATTCCATGCACTGTCGCTAACCTCGGGTGTTTTTTTGTCAAAATCCTTTCTTTCCGCATGACCACATTAGCATGTCATTAAATAATGTAGTGCTCTTTACAGTATTGCTTGCTCTGCTTTGTTTCTTTGTATCCCTCCCCTTCCATCCCTCGTCTCTCTCTCTGTGGTGGTGACCCTCCCGCTACCTGCAGCCTTGGGTCACATTCCCTACCTGTATCCTTGGGGAGGAGAACGTTGCATGCCCATGTCGCAGTGGAATTTCGCCGTGTTACTCATCAAATTCTACATTTTTACAGCATCCTGAGGTGTAATTGTTTATTATTTGATAGTATGCATATATTTTTACATGCGTGTAATTTGAAAGGATTTTTGCATTAATGCATACGCCACTGTGGGTGTAGGTTTGCATGGATCTGTTGGTTTTACATGTGGTTTAATTCTCCTTTACGGGTAGTGATCTGACACCCCCCGCTGCACGCCCTTGCGGCGGCTTGCGTGGTATTGTGTAGATGTAGGTGAGATGCAGATAGGCGCAGATTGGAGACTTTTGAAATCTAAGCGTGGAGAAGAATGGAAAAAGGACGCAAAAGAAAATAAATGAGCCAGTGCCAGTGTAGTTAGGGAAAGTTCCGAAGGAGGAAGAAAAAGCAGATGTGGTCGGAGGTTGGGGTCATGTGCCAGAGGGGCAGTGTGGAATGTTTGAAGACTCTGGTACGTGTCGAGAGGGGAGAAGGCGAGGAGAGGCATTTCGGAAGGAAGGCGGGAAATGCGCTGAATCAAAGAATAGTCGATTGTCATGCGGGTTTTTGAGCGTTCATTTAGTTTGGCGCTAGGCGTGGCTTATAAAGGCAGTGCTTAGTCCCCGTGCACATTAAAAACTTACCTTGGCCATTAGGCTGCTCATCTTGGTAGGAACCGATTTATCCTAATAACCACATAGTGCTTTGAACGCTCGTTGTGAGATTCACTCATGTCGACCACATGTGTTGTGAGACTGCCATAGTTGTGAGATTCACTTATGCATGCCTCCACCCTTGATTCCGTCTTTTAGCCTCCGCAAACTGAAACGACCAAGAAACCTCTCGTGGTTCCACACCTGGATTTTCGTCGCGCGCACCACTTCGGTGTCAGCGTTAAAATTACCGTGGCGCCATTTTCCCAGCGCCTTCTCACGTTTCGAACAAATAAATGCGCACTATTACGCTAAACTGTTTGGCCACGCATTATTTTACCGTGGTATCCGTGATCCTAATGATAAAACAGCTTTATCTGATAACTTAAATGCTAAACGTATAACGCTGGTGCGACACCTGGGAATTAGAATTAAACTTAAAAAAGTGCGTAGTGATACGTGTTTGGAAAAAGGGCAATTCCCTCCCGAACACCTAATGCATTGGGAACACCGAAATGGAATGTGCAGATCCAATGAAATACCTGGACGTTACCCTCACACACGATCTCTCGTGGGCGAACACATACGAGGAATATGTGGACAAGCTAACAAAAAATTAGGATTTATTGGAAGAGTACCGGGTAAATGTGATGGAAAAGTCGAAGAGAAATGTTATCTTTCCTTGGTTAGACCTCATTTAGAATATGCTACAAGTATATGGGAACCTCACGAAGTTGGATTGATTGCCGAATTGGATCGCGTGCAGCGTGGAGGGGAGCTAGATCTGTGAAGCGTTGTTACGATAAACTTAGTGGCGTATCCAAAATATTAGAGGTGCTAGGCTGGGGAATCACTCAATGGAGCGAAGGTGGAATTGCAGAATAAATCTCTTGCATCAATTGGAAGGACATATCTCGAGCAATGATATTGAAAACGTATTATCACCCCCGTCGTGCTACGGCAGGAGAGATCATATCAGTAAAATTAGAGAGATTAAGTGTAGAACAGATAGTTTTAAGACATCATTGTATCAGAATAACATTGTCCGGTAGGGTCATGTTCGGGTAAATTAGTCTGGTGTGTAGTCACCCCCTGCCACACACGCTGATGGTGGCTGGCAGGGTACTAAAATACATAAATAAATAATTATTTTAAAAATTTTATAAATACACCGCTTAAAAGAGCACTGACCCATCAGTTTTCCTTCTTTCCAGACTGATACTTACAGTACTGCGAACGGCGCATTAGTTACATTGTTTCTTTTTCTGATTGTTTCCAGGTTACCGCTGCTTCAAGGCCGTCATGTTCCTTACTGGATTCATCTTTGGCTCCATCATCGTATACCTAATATGTCTGCAAGAGAAGCTGCTTCCAGCCTATGGGAATGTTGGTAAGGATCATTTTCATTTTTATCATGGCGGTTTGAATTAATTTATTTGTTGATCCCGGCCTTCATATTTGCTTTGTGAATTAAATGATTTATTTTAACATGTATAATGATGGTAAATTTCATAAATAAGTGTTACATTGAAGTAGTTACAGTTTTGGAAGCATGTGGGAAATATGTATTCAATCCAAATATTCTTTTCAGTGCTCTGCAGGAAAGGGTGATTTAAAAAGTACATTAATACCGAAAAAAAAGGAAATTCGCGCTTACCCTATGAGTACTTGATATTCGTCTAGAAGCAAAGACAAGCCTAGTGACACAGAGTGGTAAGGCTACCTACTGGTTAAAAACCCGGTTGAAAGCAAAAATGCAGATCTTCGCTTGTGACAATTTTCTTCCAGGACCCTACCGCGAGAACCCCCTTTGTGGCCCTAATTTATTTTAATTCTTCGGCCCTTTCAGCCTGTTTTCATGTCTTCGTGAAAGGAGAGGAAGAGAATAGGGGTGTTGAACGGGATGAAGGAAGTACTCAGAGATGAAGAGGGACCTGACGTAGAGTAGGTTGCTGGATTGTGTTTTGTTAGGAGACACAAAAATTTATTTGGTAGTTGTGCCCATCTAAAGCCTACCTTAACCGGAAGATAACAAAGGAATATCAGGTTATTTCCTGCCAATCCTGAGGAAACCGTGTCGGTGGCCTCAGGACTTTAAAGCATCTTGTGTTGAATAAAAGTGCAATCGGAGACGTCAAATGTTACGCGAACTTCACAAAAATATGTTTTTAAGAAAATATTAGAAATCATTTACTATTTCTAACCTATCCTACAAATGATTTCGATATTGTCTGTGATTGATTCAACGAATCACAATTTTTAGGCTTTTGGGTGATAACATTTCGATTTTGGAACTAACTAATTCGTTGTGTCGTAGAATTTGAACACGACTAAATATCTGGACATAGTTTTGCTTTGTTATTGTTTATTTGTGCTACGAGATCGTCTACGAGGCAATCGAGAACTGCATTGGTGATATATCTCACCCTTTTGAATTGTCGTTTCTACTAACCAAAATTTGTCGGTTGTTTACATTTTACTGCAAACTGTGAAATAATGAATAATTGCGCAGCTTTACGAGATTGGCACCCTTATGCAGGTGTGCATTCGCTATGACCAAAAATTTGACTCAGCCAATCGGCAAATACGAAATGCGATCGGGTGAGTGACGCACCACTCCGCAGATGCCTCCTCGATCGAAGGGAATTCCAGCGAAAGGACGCGTTCGCCTCACTCTATGTATGTGTGTGTGTCTAGCGGTTGGGGTGTCAGCCAATCGCAGCCTCTTCGAGCCGCAGTGACGAGGATTAAACCCACACCAAAGCTCTTTGAGCCAGACGACTCATTAAACAATAACTCGCTGGGCAATCCTAGAACTTACCAGCGAGTTTGAGCAATGAACATGGGTCTTACGTTGATTGAACTGAGCGAGGCAATTCAATGCATTGGTTTATGGTATGTTCTAGCCTCACAATTTGCTTGACATTTATTCATTTATTTATTTTGCATTAGTCCGAAAACAGCACTTCAACCTTTACACCAGACTTCGAACATTGATGTAGCAATTTGACAATTACATGCACCCAAGTAATTATTGCTCTCTAAGTTAGGCTCACCGAATCTCACGGGGGTTGATATAGAGTTACGGCATTGTTGATGCCGGAGAGATTTTGTTCAAACTCGCCAAATTTTATTTTATTAATATTTATGGCATTTATTTGCAGGCTCGACGCGCTCGTTGATTTTAACCTTCATAAGTCTCATTTTTCCCACAATTTTGCACATTTTAATTGGGTACCAGAAAGCACATTCTCTGCTAATATTCCAATTAATAATTCTATGGTCGGTTTACTTATTAATCAACTCCGGAATTTCAGTTGAATCAAGGTCTTGCCCTTTCATTCTCCTTCATTATCATGTGAGATTAATCGTAATAATTTATGAGTTTTATTCGTTCTATGCAATAATTTGGTATTTCTAAGGAATGACTATGCTTATTATGTGACAATTTAATTTATTTAGTCAATGTAAATAAACGAACTGTGATTTTGCTGTTGAACATGGGGAGACGGTTGGCGATCTGGCGTGATAGAATTTCCCGGAAGTGTACTTTTCCATGACATGGTCATTATCATTGAATATTGATTTAATTGCGTTATTTATGCAGATAAATGAAGTATGAATCTATTAACTTACAAAAGATGGACCCTAGATTATCGGACCTCTAAGGCAGAATTGTTCCGGGTGAGTGTCTTTAATGGCACAGTCACCTGCATGTATAATCATTATAATTTCATTTTATTGCGTCACTAATTTAAATCAACGATTTTTGCTTCGATTTTTTGACCCGAGATGGAAATGGTGCTATATTGTGGAAATATTGGTGTGGTGTGGTGGAAATATTTGCTATGGTGGAATTTTCCCTTAGTTTTATATCTTCACGATATAATTACGATCGTTAAAAATTCATTTCATTGCTTCACTATGTTGATTAAGAAGTTGCGGCTGAATTATTTGACGAGATTCAAAGATGGAGGGTATTTTTTCTACGGTAGAATTTTCCCGCGAGGATGTTTTTCCACGATATTGCTATAAATATAATTGAGGATTAATTTCAACGCGTACTTAATGTTAATAAACCAGTTGTGATCGTATTGAACAAGTTTTTTGAAGAGGTATAAGTGCTTCTCTATGATAGAATTTTCCAGGGAGGGTATATTTCCACGGAATGGCTATGAACGTATCTCACGCCTCCCGGCCCTCTCTTGTCTCGCCAGGAGTGGCGCTGGGCGCGGGCATCCTCTTCGGGCTCATCACCATGCTCGTCCAATACGTTGGGCTTTTCATGACGGGCTTCCACACGGGGCTGTTCACGGGCGCCGCGGTGCTCTCGGCCCTGGAGGAGGTGCGCCGGGGCCCCGGGGGGACGAGGGGCCCCGGGGGTAGCGCGTGGACGGCCGCCGGCGTGCTCCTCGGCTCCGGCCTCCTCCTGGCCGTGCTCAACCTCCGCTGGCGGAAGGGACTGACGGTGGCCGGCACGGCCGTCTACGGCGGCGCCATCATCTCCACCTCCCTCGACTACTTCGTCGAGAAGTTCGCCATGGTCAACTGGTTCTGGGCGAGGGTGGCCCTCAAGACGACCAAGCCGCACCACGCGTACCACGGCCAGCCGCCCTTCCAGCCCTGCTGGTTCAGCTGGGTCATCCTCTCCGTCTGGCCCTTCGTCGTCATCGTCGGCATGGTCACCCAGTGGGCGGTCACCGGGCGGGGAATACACCACCAAGAAAGTGAGCGCCTTTCATTACCTTGCACCACCCCCTCACAAAGGCGAATTTTTCGGAAATATTAGTGTTCTTTGGCACATTTATTCTGTTGAAAATTTCATGCCCCTGAACGAACCGAAATAACCTTGTATTTATTTATACTAAAGTGCCATTAACAAGGATATCACAAATTCATTTTCATTCAAGGTACTTATCTATTAAAGTCTTGTTTCTGGATGGTTGCTAATGGCAATTACGATTTGTGTATGCACGCTGAAAACAAGTTTTATTCACCCTTTATTATTTCCTTTTCTTAGTTTATTCATAACTTCAGTTTGACATCATGCTGACTGTATTTCTTCCTCCACCCTGCTTTCATTCAACATCCTCCCTTCAGATTTGGCCTTTAGCTTAATGATGTATGTTGGACATACCTCTTAGTTTGCCCACCACTTGTTGTACTGTGTGGATATGTGAATGACTTCTAAAAACTTACTCTTTGTGGTTTGAATCACTTGTGGTAGCTCCAGAAGCTCAGTTCTCAGTGTGGTTATGGATGTTCTCAACCTTATTATGAACTTGCCGGGTTAATCAGGGGGTTGATGCATTCGCCTGCTGACTCAAAGGTCAAAGGCTTCTTTGGGCATGCGTCTGTTGCCTTTAGTGGTTTGAGGAGCATGCATTGGAAAGGCGGGAATAGTTCATCAGGATCCCAGGGGTGCAAAAATCGCCTGATGCACTTAGGGATCGCCCATCACAGCTCCCCACTTGGTCACTCATAGTGAAGAACAATGAAAAGTTGGTTGTACGATGGTGAGGGCAATTTGCAGGGGTGACTCTTAGACTTTCGATTTGGGGATATTCATAATTTCAACATTTTTTTAAAGTTTATGGGATCAAATTTACATACATCATGTTGCATTATTGTCGACAATAGCATACGGATGAAGGTGAGATTTTGATGGGCTTGGGGACGAAAGAATGTAACTTCTGCTTGGCATGGCATGAACCGCCCTAAATAGTCCACATTACAGGGCATCATTTTTAGCTCCAACCACTCTCTACCTCCAACTCCATCCAATGCGCCAAAAATCGCCCTCTTTCCAACAGCCTTCCTTCTTCCCATACCATGCCCAGTATTTTTTCATTCATTTTCCATCCTCTCCATGTCACTTTTTCATTCTTCTCCATCCATCCCCACTCTTTATTTTCTTTGCATCTTCACTTGCTCCTTGCCATCAAATTCTTCTTTGCAAAAACTTTTGAAAATTAAAAGGGATGTTAACAAGGAATGCATTAGCATATTATAAGAACAAAACTTTAAGACATAGATCAAATCAATATTTATATTTTGTTCAAAACAATAGTATTATTACATTGCTCAACCTATTAGAATTATCTCTCTTTTCTTATGTTGATAAATGAGAAACAAAATTCCTTGGATATTCAGAATGATTGATTTTCTCATCACCTTCCTGCCCCTTATGATTGGTTAACTTAATTACTTTGTTTAAAACATGTACATGAACCAATTTTTTTAATTGGTACTTTATAACGGGACATTGTGAGCAATCCTGGTGGCATGCATGTGCCCAAATCTGAGTTCTTTTGAATAATCACCACCAGTAATCACTTGCTAACTAATTACTTAGGGACATTCAAATCTTGAATATGTGATAACTGGCATCAATGGGTGGAGGAAAATGATACTGCCTTGTGCTTCCATTGGGGACTTTCGCCTTAATCAGCCGAGAAGGAACAAAGAGCACCTCAAGTCAACTCATTCAATTCTCCACTGCCAGTGCTGCTCATCAGCAATCCATGCCTGCTCGTCCCTAGTTCCTCTCTTGTTTTTAAGGTCCTCTCTCACCGTCACTCATGATTGACACAGATGGTGAAAAATTGTTGAATTCGCATTACTGAGCATAGGAGACAACATGGAATAGCTTAAATCTTGGCCAGCTTGGTGTACGTATATGCACTACTATTCTTTCAATGTCATTTGAATTACAGTGTTGAGTTACGGGGTCATTCCCTACATGTTAAACAAATCTTGCTACTATAAAAGAGAGCTATTTGCTTGCTTGCTAATATACCTCCTAGTGATTCTTCCTTGCCTTTTTTTATTAAGTTTGGATTCATGATTGTATATGGTGTATATATCTTTAAGGTTCGGATTCCTGTGTATGTTAATGTAGAATCTTATCAATCAAGACCTCTACTGTATATCCATGGTTACTTGCTAGTCCATTTTACTATTTATCAAAATAAATAAATTGTATTGATAACGATATACTTTTGACCACGTAGCATCACTGATGGTAGTATACTTGTTAAGGTTAGAATAGACACAGTAACAAACCACCGATACATTTCTAAGTCTACCTATCATGGCACTTGTAACATAGCATAGACCACAAAAACCATTTTTCATCTAGGAATATCATCTGTACTACACCATCTAAGTGACATGACATTCCCCCCTGTCATTATATCATCAGACTTGCATTTCACTCTGCACTGCAGTCCCCGTTGCCATTCATCAGCCCCACACGCTCTCTCCCTCACCCCAGCCAAAATGGTTCCCTGCTCTTCTCCTCCGTCCACCTCTCCTTTGCCCCCCCCCCCAATCTTACCCCCCATCACCAATCTAAATGCCCTGCAGCCACCCTCCCTGCCTCCTTTGAATTTAGCCCAAAAACCCTACTCCATCTCCTCCCTCACCATGCATAGTCATTATTAATTCTTTTTCATCCATTTTTTCATCCTTCTCCACACCCTTAATTCAGGATTTAAGTATGACTTTCTAGAAATAAACTGTGAGCCTCTTGACATAAGAGGTAAGATTTAAAAATCAAGTCAAATGCTTGAAGCATTAGTGCTAAGAGACTGAAAATGAAAGCAAATTTGCTTTCATCGCAAGTGCTTAGCAATGCCTCCAATGTGTTTAACTGTTTTCTACCATCTCCCTTATGATACATTTATGGAGGGCGAGGCAGTGCAGTCCCTATTAACCTTCCATGTCAGCCTTCATGTATTGACGCACTTTACTGGATTTGATATCCTAAGTAAAAGTGGATGCAGTCCATTCTTTTCCTCTTCCATATTTCACAAGCTTCTAATGTGTACTCATCCTCATGGCATGATTACCAAGTTTCCAGAACATTTCAAAGTCATACTCCGCATCAAAGACTTTGCTAATCATATCTTTACATCTTTACTAAAGGTCCTCATTGTCACTATGCTCTTTTAAAATTCTTCTTCATCAAAGCATGCGATGGCTTTTTGCTGTGCCCATCCTCACCTAAAGACTTCTGAAATAAATCAACCATTCCACTCACTGTTTTAATGCTTCCCAACTTAAATGGAAAACTGCTAATTTAAAATGATTGGGGCATCTCTAGACTGAGGGATGGTGAGTGTCCTGGGTGGGAGGTTGTGTGCAGGGCAGGGGCACTGCAATAACCCCATATCTCCTCTGAGATTTGGAGCTCAATTTAAGCCATTAGCCAGATTTAGCCTCTTTGGGCATCCGAAGCTCTTTGCCTTGGCCCTTAAAGGGTTTTTAATTTAAAATTTTGAATTCAACTTTTTGAGGAGAAGCTATTACCCTCAAAAATTATACAAGAGAAATGTTTCTAGTACTTTTAGCACTTAGGCCATTTAAATTATGGAGTCAATTCAATAAATAAATACAGATATACAATTACTATCTTTGATTGTGACTCTCTCGAGTGCTTTATACTGTGTATGAGACAATGTGCCCAGCTTTTGGTTGCAAGTACTCATATATCTGGGTGTGGGACTCAACTGCTGAAAGGCATTGCCAATTGCTGCCAGCACAATGGGTGATACTGTCTAGAATTGTTCATCTCTCAACCTCTGAACTCCCAGGAAAAATATCTTGATCTTGATTCCATAAATATTAATTTTCAGTCTGTATTTTTTTATCCCATAGAACAGAATAATACCACATGCAAAACTAGCAAATGAATGCCAATTCTCACCTACAGAGTGATTCATGAAAAACCAATTTTACTTGACTTTAATAAAATTTCCACCTTTTTGATATCCTTCACAGGATGAATATATAATATAATTATTGTATTGCACTTCATTTGATCACCTTCCGAGGCTGTCCAACAAATATTGGGCAAATATCAATAAGACTACATGATAACTTCCTGAAAAAAGAATATTCATTAGTTTTACTAGATTTAAAAACCACCAAAGAAGTTGAAATTTATGCAGTGGTATCCAAAAAATCAGCATCATGTTGTTATGTTCGGTAAACAAAACCTTCCATTGCTGTATGAAACTCACATTGTCTTTAATTATGCGTGGAAGTGGTTACGTCATGACAGTGTGAGTGATGCTCTGCTTTCCTCCGTTGCAGTGATTCCATCAAAGAAGGTGAGGGCGGGTGGGGTGGGCGGAGGAGCGGGTGGTGGCGGAGGGGGCCCTGGCACGAGTGGGGGGCCACAGCGCATGGTTAGGACACGGGAGCAGCGGGCTGAGGCACGGCAGAAGAAATACCGGTACCTTTATCAGGTCCGCACGGCGCATGGGGATGTCATTAGCCAGGTGAATATGCCACACGGTGCTGCTTCAATGGCCGCCCACGGTCGACATGTTGATGCCGCTCGTTTCACCACTACAGCCGACATTGAGATCGACATGCTTCCCCAGTCATCATCCCCACTCCTGTATTCCCGGCGCTGAGAGAGAGGGGAGGCCTGTGCCATTGGATCAATGCTGTGCACCAGATCACTTTTTTCGTGAAATTTGAGAAGAACCGCAAAATCTGTCACACTTCCATTTTTATCGTCAGACGTGACCATGACAAAAGACCTCGAGAGACTATGTTTGCTCGGGACTTGTACAAAAGGACTTTTATTCGCGTATTTCCTTCCCAAAATGAACGTACAAAAGTTCTTGTTTGTTATTTTTGATGTAACTTGGGACCATGGTGCATGAAGAACCTAGTTAGAAAATTGCATTAAAAAAATTATTAGTTTTCAGACTTCTGTAGGATAGCCGAGACAAAGTTCTTCTTACAAAAAATTAAACAAGAAAATATCACTAAAATATTAATTGTGCCATTAGCACTCATGTCCTTTTTCATGTTAAAATATGGACTTGGCAGTTAATGAAATGTTTTAACAATTCATTCAGCAATTATTCTTTGATAAATGTGAATGCTTTTCAACTAATCATAAATTATGTCTTTTTATGACAATTAGTCTTTCCGTGCCGGCCATTCCTGGAATTTTAATATCTGTGATTGTAACTGATAGGAGCTTTTTTGTATTTCAATTGATGGCTCTGTACAGAAGACTTTAAATACTTCTGAATATATGTGTGCTTACGTGTGATCATTCTACTTGTGTAAAAGATTCCCAGAACGAAAGACTGTTCCAGTGTTGGGGGTTATATCACGTACTAGGCTCATTAAGGGATGCATTGTTTATTAAAATGACTCATGTGACAGAATTCTTGTTTCATGACGCTCAGAGTAACTAATTACATCTCCCAGGCAAGAAAAAGCCATTCCAAATACTTGGATAAACTCCTAGATCAAAGGTAATAGGTTTGTTATGCTTTCATCAAACTTTTTGCTCGAATAAATCGTGCATGTTTTAATATGCTTGATGACGTGCCCAATGAGGACTTGTTATGGAAAGTTCATTCGCATGTTTTGCAACGCTTGGTTTGAAGAGAAAGGTTATTAAGCGTTTGTATGTATGTGTGTAATTCTTGTCCAATTCAAGCTCTGGAATGCCATATTTAATCGTTGGTATGTACTTACAGCTTATGGGTGGTAAAAACCTTTGCAGCCACCTTGTTCTGCAGGAAATAACGGTTTGTAGTAAATTGCTTATAAGTAAAATTGAATGGTTACTGTGTGTGATGTCAATTAAATATTTGTGGTTTTGTCATGTGCTTTCACTAATTGGGAAGTTTTTAAAAAAATTTGTCTTCCAGCATTTAAGAGGAAAGTGATTGACTTTAATGGGAAAATACTAATTTTGAACTACCCTGGTTAGCACTTAAAAATTAAGCAAAAATACCATTGCAGGAAATGCCACTTTATGTTTCTGCATTCAAGTGCAATGTATTTTGAAATGGTTGGAGGGTTCACTTGGAGAATCATTTTGCCAGACTCATGCCCCCAAGTCAGATGCAATGCACGTATTTGAAAATATCAATCTGGAGTGACTTCATACTGAGTTCCTTGCATAGCATTGTGTACTTAGCGATGCACCCACAACTAACAACATACAATTAACTAGTAAAGTATCCGACTGAAATTACTCCATGCGTGGCATTTGAGCAGGGTGGTGCCTCTTCTCATGGATTTTGAGTGTGCCAAAGAAGAAGTCAGGAAACACTCCCTTGGCCCAGTTACTTCAAATGCATTGTATCCAAGTCAATCTCCATCCATTTCAGTTGGAAGGCTAACGTTGAAATGAAGGAAAGTGTTTAAAGGGAATGCTGGGCATCTTAAAGCTTCAAATATCAGTTAAGATTGTGTGCACCACTTGAAGCACTTCCAAAAATGCAAATGAAGGAAAAATGATTAACTGGAGCTCAAAATTAACAATTGGAATCAGATTCTCAAGACACTTAACTTCATCTGTATCTTAGGTGAATTCTAATGTCCTTCACATTTATTTTTAAATGTTATCTCTGTTGCCTGCCCATTGCAAAAAGCAGTACCTTTATATCCAGAAGTTGGTAGTTTATTAAATGTTCATGGTTCATAATCCATATATCCACCCATGCATCAAAACGTGTACATATTAATGCTTATATTGTGCATAGTATCATGTATAAAATCCCAAATAGATAACTGAATACTAATATCCTTTGAATTTCTGGAATGATTCTGTCTGCTATTATGGCTGAGATCTGAAATACTTTAGAGCATTTAAGAGAATCTCATTGCTGTGCATTCAAAAAATATAAGCTGTATTAACAATTCGAATCATCTACTTCAAAATTAGTCTGGGTTACAATAAGGAAACAAGCCTTGGAATAATAAATACTATCATAAAAGGGATTGCATGCTTAAAGTGCAAGCAAGTCTTTGCTTAACTGCAAATTTTGCTTGTAGGAACTATAAATTGTAATAACTATTGATCAAACTATCACCCAGGAACTATAAACTGTATAAAAATTGTGTTTTAATACCGCTCTCAAAACGTGTAAGTTCTAATCAATTTTCTGGAAAATGTATAAATTACATTTTCTTTGGCTCTTCCAAGTTTTGCAATATTTGCTTCCACCCTCTTTGCAATATCCCTTATTAGTCCTCTTAATAATTCCATATTAACTTTGCCTCTCACTAGACTCGTTTATTTAGATTGTGCCTGGTAACGACTGTAATTTTAAGGCTAATGTATCATGTATTTCTCTCTAGTATAAACCCCCCCTGTAAAAATTGACATTCCACCCCAGATTCATTGCACTTGTATGTAATTTTAATACAGATAAACAGAGCAAGTGCAATTACAATTCTTTACTCCATATAGTTTCTATCTGACTGCAAAGAAAATAGAATTACATTTTTCAACTAACATAGTAATAGTAACCAATTTTATTCATTACAATTCTTTGTCTCTATAAAGTTAGTTCTCTTTGGCTTTGCCAGTAACAATCAATTCTACTAACTCATTTAAATTTGGATCTGATACCATCAGTGTTTGGCATTATCCAATCATTGTTATTTCACATTTGACTTTGATCTGATCCACATCGAACCCAAGCATGATAAATAATCTTATCACTCCCCTGGATGGATTTTTGTTGCTAATTCCTGGAGTTAGAGCTGCCCAATGCTGTCAAAAAGTGGGCGGACAATTTTCCCAAGAATTAAATGATGTTTTGTAGCCCCTTAATTCTTTAATGATGAACACTTGGCTTAAGACTCCAATTTGGACACCCCCAGGTAATAAAAAGTCTGCCTAACCCAAGGGCTTGGCTTCATTGAAAGAGTTCTGGTCCCGCGAAACTGGGAGAGGGCGTAAATTTTATGCTTGGAGAAAATACGCATTCATCCAACAAGCATTCTATTTAAGTCTAGACACCGAAATACAATGTGCATAGCAACTGTATAGACATGCCACATTGAAGAAGGTGTCACATGTCTGGATAATACAATAGGCAGTGCGTGCCCAATGCGGACGTCATCTCTCCCTCCCCCCCACTTGATCCCCCTTCCCCCATGCCGCAAACTACACGCGAGTCTTTTGATGGATACAGGAGGAAGGGATTCATCCAAATGTGCGTGACTAATTGCATGCCAGATGGTGATGATTGATGATGACAAAGGAGTATTCATTTTAGTCCCGTGACCTGCTCTGTCAGTATGCATGCATTGAATGTTGGGTTTCCTTTTCAATTTTGAAAGAAAAATAATGAATGGGTTTGCAAATGCTCCCAAGTGTTTAGAGCGGGCATGCCAACTTGACCAATTGCACCCCGTCATTCTTTTCAGAGCTACATCCAAGCTCTCCAGCGGAAGGTTTGCTCTCCTGTGATTGACCCACGTGGGGGGGGTGGAGGCGGAGGAGGGTCCCTCGGGCTGGGCTACGGGAGCGATCTGAGGGGGTGTGGGGTGGGGGGCGGGATGGGGGCGGGGATGAGGGGCGGCGGGGGCGGGATCGTCATCGGGGGCATCCCGGGGGAGACCTCCACCCTGCAGTCCGACTCCACGCACCTCACCATCCTGCCAGCGGAACAGGCGCAGCTGGCGGCCCTCACCGAATCCGACAATGACGACTCGGACTCGGACGTGGAGGCTCGCATGGGGGGCGCTGCAGCCAGGGGCAGCGCGGACGAGGACGATGAGTACTACTACGGTGTGGGGGCAGGGGCGCACTCGTCCTCCGAGGCCGTCCTGAGGCCCGTTTCTTCCTCCCACGAGGAGCACCATGAGCGCCGCCACTCCGGAAGGCAGCGCCATTCGCCCTCCGTTGGCTTTGGCATCCCTCGCCCCTTCCGGTAATCTCAGAAACCGAAATGGTTAAAGGTGCCACTGGAACTGCGCAAGGAAATGTAAAAAATAAAATAAACTGAAAATAAAAAATCAAACACTGTGAACCGTGAATTGTTTGTGGGTGTCAAAGGAGTGCTAGAAGTTTTTCTCTGCTCAATGTGTTTCCGGTTGAATGGCTGGATGTTGTTGTCCAAATTGGAATACTGAAAATGGTTGTGAGTGCTTATGAAAGTGAAATATCTTCTCCTTGATTTTCAAATGAATATTCTGCACTTTGTCTCTTTTGTGTGCGTCGGGCAGCATTCGAGGCTCTGTTGAATGTTCTTTTCTCTTCTCTTTGGTTACCGTTTCCTCTCTCGCCAGTGTGTGTGAACCTGTTGTTCACTTTATAAATCTACAGTGAATTTATGTTTCACAGAAGCATGCAAGGCCATGCGTACAAGGATGGGCCGCAACAGAGAGGCAATGATGCAAAGTACGAGTGTATCCAAAAATGTGTGCAAAAGGATGTCAATTTTATCAGCTTATACAGTACCAACACTGAATATGTATTCATTTAAAATTACACTTTGCTTGTTATCTTTGGAGATTATAGAAACCTTCCATAAGTGTGAAACACTGTGATGAATCTGACAGGGATGGTATTAAATGAAGCAAACATGTTAGCTGGAGCTATATTCCTGCCATTGTAAATGTAGAAAAAAAACACCAAGAAGCTTAGCAAAGCTTTTTTTCCCTCTTCCTGGAATACAAAAATTACCAAACGGAGTATTATTGAAGAATATGGAAGCAGTTAAATATTTCATTCCAGAGTTTTTTGGGGATTCCATGCTGCTTTAATGATAACTTGGGTAAATTCAAAGTTTTTGATACAATAAAAAAGTCCCTTATGATTCAAAATGGCTCCACTGAAAACAAATAACCGCCATCCTTTCTTAGCAAAATCTCTAAAAGTGTTGTTTTTGAAATTTTTTTAACCAAAGACCCATGAAAGGAGTCGATATTGAGATGGCTGTGATCTTTCCAGTAAACCAAGGGAACTGGGAACTCACTGTTTTTATGCTTGAAATGATTTTTTTGCAAAATACATAACATAGGCACAACACATTGTTCACTTTTCCATACATATGATCTCTTTTTAACATTATAGTGAAGACTTTTTTAAATATGTATGTTTCTGTGTCAAAGAGTAAGAGCTGTGATTTACTGGTTTTGGGGTTCTGAGGATGGGCTTCTTCTATGGGCTGAGGCTGTGAGCAGCGAAGGAACAAAGTGGCTCTTGACGGGTCCAGTCGGCCAACTTTGGTATGAGAAATATTTGGGAAACTCGACCAAAGGAGAAGGGAGATTTGATTGATTTAGCATTTGAAAGAAGCTTGAAAATCGTTGAACTGTAATAATTTGTTGTGTGTAAAGGGTGAATCTTATGCATAGTCTACTGTGGTGATGTTAAAGGAACAATTTATCCCAAAGCCAATTAAGAAGTCAAGTGAGTTATTATTTATCAGGCAAATGTGCTTGTCCAAAGTTAAACCACCCTCTATGGTCCGTGGATGAGAAGTTGCATTTCCAATGCATCGTGAATATATGAATGTAATGTAAACTTTTTTACAATTTAAAAGTGCTATTCTTGGTATAATATCTGTCATAAGCAGCTGTCTTTTTTCTACCCATTTTTGTTTGAGGCACAGGCTAAGATTAACGCTCAATGGTATTTTAATACATAAAAGGTGGAGGAATATTTCCTTGGCAGTACAAGTTCATAGGAAGGTCATTAGTTCTTTTGCTTTGATCAAATTGACCCAGGAGCAATGGTAAAATTAAAAGTATTTTGATTAGAATGGGTGACATCTTTTAGAAAAATACACTTCAGTGTCATTTAAGTAAGCAAATTTTCAAAACATACAAAAACATATAATCTAGCTATAGTGCCTTTGATATAAATAAAATTTTCAGTCCATGATATTTTAGAAATTAGTCTTATTAACTAAAGCAGTCCATAATACACTGTTAATCATTGGCACTTATGAAAAATACTGCATTTAAAATAATTTGATTGGGTGAATTAAAAGTCAAGGAAATAGGCCATCCCTTTTTTTAAATCAACATTTGCAACATATAATGGAAAGAATGGAAATGGTGTTATCAAAATCAAGATCGACATGATGTTCATGTAAAGTATCCAATTTTAATGTACAGTTCCTGCTGTCATAATTAGTGTGGTTTTTTTCATATTGTGAAAGTATATGAAATGTATTACCCGTGATTGTTATATCATATGAAGGAAATCCACTGCAATACACAAAGATACAATTTGGAGGATTTCATTGCAGCATATCATATATACACTACAGAATTCCATAGCCTAGGAAAAAAGTTATTCACATAAAGTAACAAGACTTGGGAAATCATCCAGATAATAACCCTTTAGGAATATTAATTTATGAAAAATGTTTAATCAATGGTAGTGTTAAATTATCAATTGATGGAGGGGCATGCAGGGATTGTTGGCTTGAAGGCCACTTCAGTTGATGTGCTCCTTTGCCTTGGAATCAGCAGGCCATTAGTCAATTTCAAATTAAAACTTTGACTAAAGCATCCAGTCCAGCCAATTTTGAAAAAAAGGATATCCCTCCACACCCCGAGATTTATTTATTGTGTTAATTTTTATTCTTCCATTTATTAGCTGGTGTGATATTTCCAACTGTATTCAATAGTATAACAAATAATATGGACGGATTAACTCTTTTGATTATTTGGTTGACAATGATGCAAAATGAGAGGAAATCAGTTTTGTTAAGCGATGGCATCTGAAACTTAAATTCGGAATAATAAATGTCAGGGTTAATTTGTGGAGTGCATGTGGATGTCCTTCTTTAGCCAATTTGATGTCAAAATATGCAAGTGAATGTTGTATTTTATAAGTGAAATCAAACATTTAGCAATGCAGGAGACAATAGAAACCAAAAAAAAGTCATTCGTCAAATGGCTCAGAAACTGCCATCTACCCATGATGCATTTTGTGATTTTTTTCTGCAGTTGCATAATTGCAAGCAATGACAAGTGATTGATATTATTTAGATATGGTTTTAAACATAAGTCCCTGGGTTCCATGATTTCATGATTGTATGAAGAAATATTTCCATATTCATTGATTGCAACTGATGGATGTTTGTACTCAAAATTATTATTTTATGGTATAGCTTTCTGGAACATTCTTCTTTGCTAAATTAATTTTGGATATATTTGCAGTGTAGATGTGGCCTCAAAAAAATGTGGTTATTTGTTATGTGCATGACTATATGTTTACAATGTAATGTATCCCATGTCAAAATAAGGCTCATTTTGTGATTGTACGCAAATGCCTTGTTGGTGTGTTGCCCTCAGTATGAACTGTAAAACAAAAAATTCAAACTGTGATTACTATGCATTATGATACAGGGGAAACCTTTTTCTGAAAATTTGCAAGTTAAACACTGAATAGTTATTAAAAGTAAGTTTTCGAGGTCTCCTTAACAGAATGGAATATTGCACTGCCAACTTCAACTCAATGATCCCTTAGTTATTGTGATTGTTCCTTTTCCTTTGCCCTACCACAATTTGCTGGCTCAATTTTGCCTTAAGAACGTTTTTAAAAACTTTCAGTTTTGATAAACTTCTGCTCACTATTTCATATGCCATGGGAAACATAAAAGAAAGGAAATGTTAGAACCTTATTCCTCATTATTTTTTAAACGCCAATAAAAAAGCAAATGTATCCATGCATATTATGAAATGAATTATTCATATAATTCATCTCATCTGTGTCAGGGCATGGTAGGTTTATTCCCCCTAAAAATTTGACCTCTTTCAATGTAACTCTCATCTCATCACTGTCAGGCAAGAGTATTTGCCCTTCTTCCACTCCCCAGCCTCTACCTACTCTTTCTCCTTCCCCTTCTCTCTGTCTTCCTTCTCCCCTCCCCTCTTCCACCACGCCCCAATCATCCCTCCCCCCCCCCAACCACCCCTCAAGAAGCCACTCCACAATACAGGGTTTAAGCATCGCGCTTATTCCAACATTTGCTGAGTGAACTTCAATCTCAAATTGCAACAAGGCTTTTTGGTAGATGGGCCATTTTATTCTCCAGTGAAATTTATTGATAGTTTGAAGGAAATGTGTTCCATGCGAGGTAATTATGACGAACTTTAAAAAGAACTTGAATGGAGAAAACAAATTCATAAAAAGTGAAAAAAATAATGTGTATATTATTTTATATATTCCTAATGTTGTCAGATTACAGAATTTGACTCTGCTACATGCTCTTATTGTAATGAAATAATTTTGGCATTGATATTTTACATCCATATATTATGTATCTGATATGTTACCTGTGCACTCTTAAATATCAGAAAAATAGCAAGAAAGGGAGGCTGCTTAAACATTTGTAGGGAAAATTACGACAGTGAATGAAGTTGATTTGTGTTGATGTGCTAGACTGTGTCAATATTATTGTTTAAATATATTCGTCTCGAAGTGACCATCCAAAAATGTTTTCGAGTATGCTCAATTTATTGATTATATTCAAAATGGTGAATTTGATATTTCAAGAATAGTGAGATTTAATAAGCATTTTAAAAAGTGTAACAAATTTATGGTGAGGTATACCAAAGACAGTTGAGTATGAAGACTCTCTCGTGCTAGTTAATCTAGTTAAGCAGACCAATACATTGATCCATGAAGCATTGAAATGTAAATTGAAATGTGCCAGGTGCTTGTGAAGAAATGAAAGAGTTTAATTTATTGATTTACAAGGAATCTGAATGATAAGCTGGACTAATCGCATCCTTGAATATAGTGGATCTGTACTCCTACTGTATGTTTAAATATATATATATATATATATATATAAATAATGTTTTTTTCCATTTGATGAAAGAGTTTCTTTCCCCACCCCCATCATTTGAATGTTCAAATCACTTCACCTGAGAACAATAGAAAATGCACATAGGCAGTGTGCGCATGCCATTCCTGGAGCACGCCCCTATCTTGTTCATCAGTGTGATGCTGCTCACAATGGTTCGTTCTTTTTGTTTCCATGAATATGACTGCGAGAAATTTCTGCCAAAAGTTTTTGCTGATGGAGAAAAAAGTCAAATACCATCAAGCAAACAAGAAAAAGGCGAATTGTTTGGAGAAGCTATGGTTTCTAAACAAATAGAATTGTTTGTTCACGATGAGGCTAGGTGTGTAAAGCACCCAAACTTCAGCATGGTTTTAATTTGGTATTTAATTCACAGGCAACATTGAAAATGCACGTCTAATGTGCTATCACTGTGTCGAGGCGATGGGACACCCCCTCGATATTCCGATACCCACCCGCTCCTACTCATTCGGTCTTCAATACCAGGAAGAGCGGGGGTATGACTAGCGCAGATAAGGGGGGCAATGGCCGCCCTGACGCACACGGGTGGCGGGGGAGGTCCCGTGCAGAATGGCACCAGGATGGCGCACGGCGGAGGGCAAGGGTCGGCCCGAAAATCATACTTAAACGGACGCACTGCCGCGGTCACCAGGATTCACCGGGTTACGCTTGCCGTGACCGCGTCCTGTACGATTTAGTTACGCTCGCCGTGACTGCGTGCAAGACGATCCGAAGGCCCCTCGACAGACGACTAGGATACGCTTGCCGTGACCGCGTCTGCCGAATCTCTCCAGCCCCCACCGCCCCTCGACAGACGACTAGGATACGCTTGCCGTGACCGCGTCTGCCGACTCTCCCCAGCGCCCACCGCCGCCCGCTCGTGCACCCCAGCGTACCGGTCTCTCGCTCTCTCTCTCGCGCTACAAGTGGAAATGCCAATCCATGGGAACTGAGGGTCAATAAATGTCTCTTTCGCCACTGATCCACTGGTATGATTTCAAAGCTCCCCAGGCCGTCTCGGCCCCTACGACAACTGTTGTGTTTCATTGCCTACATTACCTCATGCACTTAGTTTAACCCGCTCTGGCAACCGGCTAATTTTAGAGTGGTGAATTTGATAGTTCAAGAGTAATGTGATGTAATGAGTACTTTAAAAAGTGCTCCCAGCTCTCCCTCCCTTCTGCGGATGTTTCATTCGCTTTTGTATTTTACAGTTCGTGGGTCCCACACTTTCATTTTCGGCAGTTCTCTTGCTTTTCCGTGGGAATTATGTCTCAGGATCGTGACACATGGGGAGTTTTTTTACGGAATCTTAACAAAGAATTTTGTTCCTAATTGTTTCAGACAAATCTTTTTATGAAAAGTATTTGTCATCGTTGGGTAAGTAAGTGGATGTTTTTTTGTAAAGCGTATGTTAAAGAACTTCGCGTGATATTAAATTTGTTAGATGGCGAGAATGTGAAAAACATGGGTGATTTTGACACGGCAGCCATCCCGATAGCTTCCCAACATTTTGGATGATTCATTCTCTTATCATATCGTAGCCTTCCATTCCCCGCCATTCAAGAGAGGGAGCACTGCCAACGAACGCAGTTAGTGCGGAAGTCGGACACGGCGAGCGCTGAGGCATGGTCCACCGAACTGCAACTTCGGGAGGAGACATGTCAACCGGCGACACCTGCCGCGGAATCGCTCAACTTGGAGCATTCACAGGAGTGGGTGGATGGCGAGAGAGAGAGAGAGAGTAACGAGTACACCACCTTCGCTTGATGCGAGCCGCGTGGAGCGAATCCTTCGGAAGCCGCGTTCAGCCTCTTCCATTTGTTTTCTTGATGACGACGACATCATCAGCGCCGCCCCCCGAACGACCGAAAAAGAGGACGGCAATATCCGTACGAGAGACCATTCGTTATCATGTTATTGTTGTTGATATAATTGATATAAAACAGGCAGGAAATTTGTTATTAAAAAAGATATAAAAATTCAGGTTTGCCTAAAGCATTCATTTATTTATATATTATGTTCGACGAAAACATATTGCACTCCCGATTATCGATCAGTCAAAGAGAGTTTGTACTGAAAAGGTACACCGACTTAAAAGAAAATGTGCTGTTCATATTAGCGGTAGATGTGTGCGCTAGAATGCATTGCATGAATAGGAAATGCATTACATGCTGGAATAAGACAAAATGCAATGCAATACGTGCTAGAATAAATATTAAGTGTGTGATGAAGTAAATATTTAGAAAAAAATGTTGGTATCTTGTGACTGAAATAATAATGCAATAATGAACGGTAAATACCTCCCCCGGCCCTCCCCTGGGCGCCACCCCGCAGCAAGCAAACGCAATCAAGACGTTCGCTCGCTCCTTTGGCTGTCGCGCCGAAGCAACCAACAGCGGGAGGAGTGAGAGAGAGAGACGTCGAGGAAGAAATTGGAAAGTGGACTGAGCCAGCGTTGGGACATCCAACCTGTCATGGCAGCGGCGACGGCGCTTCGCTTAAGACCTGCGGTTCGTCCAAAGAACTGCCGTTACCGCAGTTACTTCAACGCTAAATGTGCATCGGCGAAATGCAGACATTTTTACGGGGTGAAGAAATAAAATGCTTAGTCCGATCCGGGTTCGAGTCCCGGCAAAGTGAATGCTTTTTTACACTCTGTGAAATGCCTGCATTTATCCGACCTGGTCATTGTTTGACCGTCTGCAAGCGCAACTGAATCAACAACCTCCCCCCGCCCCACTCCTTCCTCATCCCATCACTTCATCCCCGTCACTTGTATTCCGACTCTGCCGGCGGTGGCGGAAAACACTGCCCTCTCGCTTCCAACTCGTGGGCACCGTGATAAGGGCGTGTGGCGGGCCGCGAGGGAGGGTGGGTCGTCGGGGGATGGCGAAGGTGGGCGCGGGGCGGAGCCAAGCGCACCCTGGAACCGCACACGAGGGCGGGTGGCAGGGGGTTGCAGGCCACCTGATAGTAGAATACCTGGTTATTCATGGCATTCGCCAAGTTCGATTTGCCGCCAGCTATGTATGCGTCCTTCTGCGCTAGCGGGTAGTAAACCCAACTGTGCGAGGGTGGACGATTCCTGCGATATATCGATAGGTTATATGACGGCGATTTCGCCAACCAGCTGAATGCGGGAATCCCCTCTCTTTGTCGACGTTGAACTCGAATGATTCGTTCTCATCTAAAAGTTTAATTCGCGTGTGTTATCTTCATGCTTCTGGTGTCTATCGACCCTGGATTTCCAAAAATAAAAATGTGGCGCTTTCTAGTCGATCGAAGCGATTCTCCCGCGAAATGGGCAGCCTTCCTCCCTTAATTAATTATTAAGTTAATTTTATATTGAATAAATAATATTGAATTCACATTAAAAAGCAATTGAATGTCTAAGATTGATCCCACCCATTCGAAGCGTATTCAAAATAAAGTCTAATCAATGCGAATGACACCACTTCTCAACTCCTTTCATTCCAATATTTCCCCAGCAAATCCAGTTTCCATGGAGCCCCTACTTTAATATTTTACCAAGGTGTTTTCCATTGTTATGCTGGATGGAAGTGTGTTAAGTACTTTCCTCCGTCTCCCAATCTTATTCCCACACCTTTAGAGCATATAGATGTCAGGGCTTGAGGATTTTTCCACCGGAACTTCTTTACGGCATATTTTTCCAATTGTCCCTCTAGAGCACACTCCGGACGCCAGCGCTAATACGTATTGCTGAGAGCGCTGGGAAAGGAGCCTCGCAGTTACTCGTACGTCCGGCCGACGCGAGGAGGTGCCCCGTTGCACCAGGAGAATCCAGTCGCGGGGGGGGGGCGTGGTGAAATCCAAGAGGGCGCTTTTAAACCTGCACCCAAATGTTAATCTGCAAGCTCCCCCAAGGGTGAGTGGCAGGGCGTGATTCCACACCAGGCGGGGAGCATTAGAATTAAACGTTGCCTAAGTGCTGGTGACTGATAACAATGTTGCATAATTGCAGTGATGTAATTTATTTTTACGGCAGCATAAGAGCATTAGGGCACCAAAGTGAAACACTTGACTCGCGCGAGATGCGATGGTAACAAGGATGGCAATGGGGTTCAATGCAATTATGACCACACTCTAGGATATTTAGCGTGGAAAAAAACGTCTCCTCGTCGCCGCAATTCGCGGAGTATCGTTGGTGGGGAAAATGACATCATAAACTGGTTGATTATTCAGTTGATCTCCCATTTTAATTTTCCCTTCTGCCTCTATTAAATGGGCTAATGGTACATTTTTAGCATCGTCGCAAAAGCAACCTGCTTCCCGTTCACGCGAGAGGTTGAATATGCGATTCAAACTGCCGCGCCGGGTGCAGCGGCCTTGCCGCGCTCCTCTGCCGAAGGTTAAGGCCAGGCGAGCGAGGGATAATTCGGTGCGTCGGTAGATCGATAGCGCGGCCTCTTGAGTCGGGGGCGCCTCCTGCCCCCCCTGGCCTCCGCCGAGAAGGGGGCAGGAGGGGGATGAGGCAGGGCCGGCGCCGGGAGTCAGAGACGACAGATTTCGTGGGCGCGCAATCCCCCGGTATGCAGGTGCGCGAAAACTCCGATTGCGAACTGCGAAACTAATGTCCATGCGAAGTCTGTTGTTGAGGGCATATCATGTAATTGTGCCCATTGGTCAGGAAAACGATACATCAGGTTTGACATGCGGCAAAAATTCGAGAGGAAAGCCAAGGTAGGCATAATGATAGGTTGGAATAAACTGGAGCAGTATTTTAGGAGCTCTTCAGAGAGAAATGGACGTGGTGAAGGGCCCATCATCAGTAACTCAATCCTAAGAACGGTTTACTGCAGCCCTCCATTCTTCCCTATTAAGTATAAATTCCCTCACCCTCTGATAGGTTCCCTGTTCTACGTTCTTAATTTGCCCTGTGTACTTGTCTCTTGGCCTTCCTCGCGGGACTTTCCTTCAAATTTTCCTTCTATTATATCCCTAATCAATCCATTGTGCCTCGAGGTATGTCCAATCCATCTATTTCATCTTCGTCGTGGAGCTCTCCTCTTCTGCTCTCCTACGCATGTACTTCATCGTGCCCCACTTTGTCTATCCATCTAATCTTCAGCATTCTCCTCCAGCACCATGTTTCAAATGTTTCTATTCTTCGCCGGCCCACTTTTCCAATATTCTATGCCTCCGATCTGTAGAGTGCCGTGCTCACACGAACTGACTCCTTGTTTGCGATCACTGAGTCCTTCGAACATAGTGATTGCCTCTTCTCAATGAATACTATCGTACGCTAAAGAAGCATTAGCATGAAGAAGGGAATTTATGACATTTCCGTACATACGATGCGTATGTACGCATACAAGAGATCGGCAAAGACGCGCACCGCTGTGTGTCTGCCAACTGGAGGCAAGTGGATGAGCGCAGAGTGGGAAACAATGGATGAAATAAGAAGGCCCCGAATACTAAGGGCGAAACATTTGAATGTGGTGGTAGCGAAGAGGGGGAGTTGTTTTGGGGAAATGCGAAGAAGGCAGGTGCGGCGGGAGGAGGGAATGTCGGGGAGTGAGATAGGGAATACTTCGAAAAAATTAATTTCTGAAGGTGTCAGGCATATTGCCCGCGCCAAACATTCCTGTTCGTGATCGCGATAGTATCATCCACGAAAAATCAAATATTTGAAAATTTTCGTTTGTCTTGTTTTTTCACATAATTTATCAACCATTCGGCAAATAAGGTTTCGAATAAAAATGTTTGCAATAAAATTATCAACCAGAGAACACACACACAAAAGTTCATTGGCTGCCCAAGCGGGCAAGTATAAACCGTCCCGGTGGGTGAAGTCCCACCTTTACCGGTCATTGTATACAGGGTTCGTCCGGAAAATAAGTGTACTGAGCTCAGGAAAAAAAATTTATCACACTTTTACATATCTTAAGCTAATATTCCTCAAAATAGGACCCTTGTGAGTCGATACACTTGTTCCAGCGGCGTTCCCATTCCTGGAACGCTCCCGCGAAGGCATCATCGGGAACCTCTCGAAGACTCGTCGTCGACCTCTTCTCTGTCCTCCACGAACATCTTGTGCCACCGAAAGATCATGTTTCTGGACATGGCTGACTCCCCGTAAGCCTGGTTAATCATACCGACAGTTTCGGTAGACGATTTCCCAAGCTTTACCGCAAATTTGATGGAATAACGCTGCTCCAAAAACTTCGGCATCGCGTTCCGTGACGTGGGTCGAAGCGTGGAGGTTCGCGTTAACAGAGCTCCTCACTACACCACAGCTCAGAGCCGACTGCCTTTTTCAGCGTCGCTTGCCAACATACCCCCCTCCAATCGCAGCCCGTCAGAGCGGTGCTGGGCGCGCCTGGAGCGGCGCGCCCAGCCCAGGAGTCAGTACACTTATTTTCCGGACGAACCCTGTATAAGAAACGTATGGCATTGAAGAAAGAAACATGGCTGAGGTGGAAGTGTGGAAACTTATAACTGGGAATAAAATATGGAATCCTTGACCTAACAAGAAAGGAAAGCCGACAGGGAACCCCTTTTTACAAAGAAGAACGTCAGTAGCAGCACCAACTGCCCACCGGCACGCTCTGAGCGCACGGAGCGGTACAAAAAAGGGAAACGGAGGTAAGGACCGCCCACTTCCCACGGCGGGAAATTACACTTGGGAAAGAGGAAGGCAACCAGAGACCTCATTAGCAGTTTTCCTACCTGAAGGTGGTACATAGGGTGATATCACTCTGTCTATCGGCAGTGACTAGTATTGGCAGAACACAAAGCGTGTATTTTTCTATATAGCCTTCAAGCCAGGTGCGTGGCAGGGGGTGAATACACATCAGAATGATTTTCACCCGAACATAACCCTTCCGCGGTCGGGCAATGCTATTCTGATCCCTTGGAAAAAATGACATCTTAAATCTATCAGTTCTACACTTGATGTTCTCTAATTGTACTGATTTGATCTCTCCTATCATAGTACGATTGGGGTAATAATACATTTTCAAAATCACTGCTAAAGAGACGCCTTTCCAGTTTATGCAAGAGCTTCAATTTGTAATTTAACCTTTGCTCCGTGATCCAGCCTAGCTGCTCTGATATTTTGGATACGCTACCAGGTTTATCATGACAACGTTTTGCAAATCTAGCTCCTCTACGCTGCACGCGATCCAATTGGGCAATTAATCCAACTTCGTGAGGATCCCATATACTTGCAGTATACTATATTCTAAATGAGGCCTAACCAGCGACATATCACATTTCTCTTTGATCTTTTCATCACATTTACCCAGTACTCTTCTAATAAATCGTAATTATTTTTTAGCTTGTCCACATATAACCCGTATGTGTTTCACCCATGAGAGAGATTGTGAGTCAGGGTAACGCCTAATTATTTAATCGAGCCCATGCATTCCAGTTCGGCGTTCCTGATGAAATAGGCGTTCGGGAGGGAATTGTTGCCTTTTCCAAAATTTCTTCTCTACGCACGCACTTTTTAAAATTTAATTATAATTTTCAAGTGTCGCACCAGCATTAATGTCATCTCACAAAACTGCTGTGTCCTCAGGGTCACGGATATCACGGTAAACTTCTGCATCATCGGCAAATAAGCGTCTCTCACTGGTGACTACGGAGTCAATTTCGTTAACGTAATGTAGGAATAAAAGAGGTCCGATAACACATCCCCGGGGAACACCTGAAGTAACTTCCGCTGTATTTGAGTTAATTCCATCTATTACTGCTTTTTGTACCCGACCATTCATAAAGTCTTTAATCCAACCCGGGATATTTTTATCTATATCATATGCTTTTAGCTTTGCGTGTAGTTTACTATGAGGTCCTTTGTCGATGGCTTTCTTAAATCTAGAAAAGTCGCGTCTACTTGAAGATTGCTCTCTCCCTAAATATGAATACCATGAACAAAAAGGGCAAGTTGTGCCTCGCGGGTTCTACCTTTTCGGAGACCGCGCTGATTATTCATTATTAACTTCTGATTATCGAGGTGTCTCACGATTGACCTAGTAGCTACATGTTCCATAACCTAGCACGAAATGAATGCGAGGGAAACAAGTCTGTAATAGCTCGGGTCCTCCTTTTCTCCGTTTTTAAATATTGGTGTTACGTGAGCCGTTTCCCAATCTCTGGAAACCTTGTGATCTACCAGCGACTTCTTAATTATTATTCATTGACAAACATGCCATCAGGAGAGGTATGGCTTGGTGAAATCCTGGTAAAGAGAAATGAAAGTTACAACACATTTAGCAGTCGAATTACGGGCCGAGTTATAATATTGGTATACTTGGCAAGTACAAGTTGGATCAAAACTAAAGGGGAAAATAGCACTATCTGCAATTGCTTACTTTAAGCGAATATTTTACCCCCGATTGGCGACGATTCAGCTGAAGGAAAATTGTTGTCGAGTTCTCGTTTTATGCTTTCTTAAATCACGTATTTGCGCCAGAGGCAAGACCATGGGATTTCTGCGGAAATGTGGACGAAGAATTAAATGCACTTACGTTGTACGAGCTATTTTGTGTGCCACGCCCGAAAAACTGTATATATATATATATATATATATATATATATATATATATATATATATATATATATATATATATATATATATATATATATATATATATATATATATATATATATATATACACACATTCAAACACGAAATCCCGCCAAACGGCGAATAAATACTCATATATACAGAAACAGATATAAGGAAAAGGGATAGGAACACACATAAAGGACGAACACAATAGAGGTGGGGAAGGCGGAATCGAACGGATCACAAGAGTAAAAATATTTTCTTGACCGGGACTCGAACCTCGCATCTTTCCACTTGTCGGGCGGATGCTCTTAACCACTTGAGCTACCGAGGAAACGTAATTTACCCTGAGATACGTGGGTTTAATATGTCGCCAAGCGCCCCGATTCTATATATATATATATATATATATATATATATATATATATATATATATATATATAGAATCGGGGTTAGAATATATATATATATATATATATATATATATATATATATATATATATATATATACATATAACTTTCATTAATTTATATTGTTAAAGGTTTCCTGTTTTTTGCTTGGAGTAGCCATGGCTATGGTAATATTATTTTTTCCGCTGGAATTATTTTGGTTACATAGAATGTGACCTTTAACGACATTTTTGGAATGTATGTATAAGTTTCAAGTACACAATTAATTAATATATGCATGCACTTGAATTGCAATATATATTGCTTTTGTCAAAATAACGTATATGTGGATGAAATTTTTTAAAGCGGCACGTGAAGAACTGGACATAGAAATTAAAGTCGGTGATAATTCATAAAATCAGTTAGGTTTGCGAGTGACCAAGCGTTTGCTGGTCGGCGAGCCAAGGGCTTGCAAGCAGACCTGGGTGCTGGGCGTAAGGTGGTGGGTAAGGGCTGAGAATCAATATGCACCAAACAAAGGCTTTGGGATTTTCGAGAAAAAGAAAAGATGATTTATAAAATGGGAGTTAATAAATTTGGGCTGGTGGATAAGTTAAACTATTTCGGAAGTGTTTTGGACAAAAACGGTCAAAGTAGCGAGGAGAAGTATCGCATTCGACAAAGAAGATTTCACAAGGAAGGAATTGATGATACGTTGATTAAGGAGGTTAAAAACGGTTTGTTAAAACTTTGATATGGAGCGTGGTTATGCACGGCGTGGAAACATGGCCATTGAAGCAGGATGATAAACGTAGATTGGAGGCTTTTGAAATGTGGGTGTGGAGAAGGATGGGTCCATTTGAATGAGTAGTGTGAGAGGGGAGGAGAGGTGTTTCTTGGGAGAGATCATGAGGAGGAAGGAAGGATGGGTGAAGGGCGCATTGATCGGCAGTGGGATGTTGAAGAGTGTGATACAGATAGGGGAAGATGTCAGAAGTGGGATAGGATGGTAGATGAGTAGGTTGGGCGGAATGAAGGGAGGAAGGAAGTATGCTGGGAAGAGAGAGGGACTTGGTTAATGAGTAGGACGCCGGGTGGTATCTGTTGGGAGAGGCAAGAGTCTATCTTTGTATCGTCGTGTAGGCTCTCTCTCCAATACCTACATTAACGGCGACAGATTACCAATAATAATACGAGCAATCACAACTCAGTACTTACAGATCGCATTGCACGTATTCTTCGTCATATAAGCTAATTGAGGAGTCAGAAAACGTCAGTATTATATACTACATAGGATACCACCTCCGACATTAAAGCCAAGCCCATTCATTCATTGTTGCCTTTAAATACTGATCATTTTTTCGAGGACAGTACGTAGTATTTTGAAGCGTTGTCTTCCGTCTAATCAGTGAATAACAACAACATTGAATGAATGGCTACGGTGGCATCTGGATCCCTTAAGCGGAGCGACCAAGGGTGGGGGGCTGTGTGGGGAAACCCTTGGCGAGCCGCGGGAGGAGGGAGGGAAGGGGAAGGGGGGAGGGGGGGGGGCGAAGGGCCTTGTCTCCCCTCCCTCCCTACGTCGGGTGTCCTTGTCTCCCCACGGTTTGAACCTGAAACGCGTCTCCGGGGGTGAGGGTGCCATGAGGCGGCAGGAGGTCGGCTGGCTCACGCACTCCGGCCGCCGAGCACACGGGGCGGTGGCCCACCCCCCCTTTGCCGAAAATTCCCTCCCCTCCCCCCGCACTCTTCCCCAAAATCGCTCCCCCTCCGCCGCCGACCGCTTTCCCTTTCGACGACGGCGATGGCGGTCTCCCCCTCACGCCCTCTCGAACGCCAAGGGCCGCCACCCTTTCACGCCCTTCCGTCATTACTCTCTCCCTCTCTCCATCGCACGGAGCCTACGCCGGACGAGTGACAATTGTTCCCACGGGGTCATTCGACTTCCCAACGGGAATATACATAGTTTCATGAGGTTCCACGCGCGCTTTTCGTAGAGCGAAGAATACACAGAATGCCTTTGCGAATAGCCTTGCTGAAGAGGAAATGGAGGGGCAAAGTGTGGGAGTGCATTTGGAAGGGGAGGACCCGATGGAGCCCAACTCTTTGGCAGAGAAGGGCTGAATGGATCGGACACGGACTGGGCCACGGCGGATGAGTCGGAGAAGTAATAGAAGGGAAATTTGAAGGGAATATCTTTCGAGAAGGGATCAGAGACGAGATCATGAGATCAATTCGGAAGGGCGGAAAAGAGAGAGTAGCTGAGGGGATGAATAGAGAAGAGGGGAGGCATCGAACCAACCGATCGATGTCGGCATTGAAGCACTGATGGTGACGCCGACGTGCGCGTGTTTCGATCACTTTCGAGAAGTTGTGCATGAGAGGCAGTGCAGAGAGGCAAGTTCCTCATTCCCTTTGCGCCCTCTTTGGTTTCCCGCGAACGAAACCGAAAAGTAACGCACCTCGGGGTGAAGCGAGGAGAAATATTTATTAAAGCTTATTCGCATTTCCTTGGAGTAACATTTAATTTTTCTTATTGACATATGAAAACATTGAATTATTAGCGCCATTACATACATCATTATACTAATATCTCATCAAATATTCTTATGTTTCATATCTCGTTCCCAAAATTTTAAGATATGTGTTAATAAACAGGCCATCAGGAGCAGACTGTAATCGGGGGTGATTTGGGAGTGGGGGAAGCGGAGAGCATCCCCTCAGTTGTCCCTGCAGAGGCTCATGGAAGAACTTTTCATTCACATGAGGAATGCAACAGGCCACAGGCAGTTAGTACTGCTGTCCTTATCTTTGGTCACTAACAGTCAAAAACAATGAGAATAGGAGTGGGAATAGCATCGGAATACTATTTATTATTATTATTATTATCAAATCATTGCATTTTACCCTGCAAGCCCACGCTAGGGTGTGTGGCAGGGGGTGATTACGCCTCAGACTAAATTTGACCCGAATATTTTTACCCCTACCGCGTGCTGCGACAATGCTACTATTATCACTTATCGGTTGTGGAAAAAATGACATCTTAAATATATCTGTTCTACACTTAACCTCTCCAATTTTATTGACATGATCTATCCTACCGTAGAACGGTAACGGGTAATAATACATTTTTACCATCAATACTGCTAAAGAGACCTCCTTCCTATTCATATGCAAGAGCTTCACTCTGTAATTTAACCTTCGCACCATTGAGTGATTCCCAGCCTAGCTGCTTTAATATTTTGGATACGCTACTTTTTATCATAGCAACGTCTTACAAATCTAGCTCCTCTGCGCTACACGCGATCCAATCTGGCAATCAATCCAACTTCATCAGGATTCGAAATACCAGCAGGATCCCATATACTACCGAAAGAGGCATGGGAAGAGCTGGAGATGGGATGAGCAGTCAACAGAATCAGTTAGTTTTGCCGATGATCAAGATTTAGTTTGTCAGTCAGCCAAGCAAACATTGCTGAGTGAGTTGGAAAGTCAGTGCGATAGAAATGGGATGAGAATAAGTGTAAACAAGTCAAATGCTATGAGGTTTTCTAGAAGGTGGAAGGCTAAGTTAACTTTTGAAGTAGGAGGGCAAAAACTAGAGCATGTGGAACAGTTTACGTGTCTCAGAAGTGTTTTGGACCAAAATGGTCAAAGTAGTAGGGATATCAGGGGAAGAATTGCACTAGGGAAAGAAGCTTTCACAAGGAGGAGGGAGTTGATGACTGAGACGTTGAGTAAAGATGTTAAGAAAAAGCCTGTTAAACCTTTGATATGGGGTGTAGTTATGTACGGAGCGGAAAATTGGTCACTGAAGCAGGATGATAGGAATAGGTTGAAGGCTTTTGAGTGATATGGGTGTGGAGAGGGATGGAGAAGGTGACATTGGCGGAAATGAAAACGAATGAAGAAGCGCTGGGTATGGTGAGAGGCAGGGAGAAATCATAAGGAGGCAGGGAAGATGGATCAAGGGCGTATTTTAATTAACAATGGGAGACTGTGATGAGTGATCGTTGCGTAGGTCGTCGGAGGAGACAAGAAATAAATGGGACCAGCGGAATAATTAGGCACTGGGTCCCTGCCGGGTGCTGGGCCTCCTTTGGTGCCGACCTCCTCAAAGACGCCCCTGCCGCTTCAACGACGACCTCTGTAAACATGGTGAATGCCTAAATATTTTTTTACATTTCTGTTTCATAATCTCCATTTCTCCAAAATAATTTTGAAGTCGGGGTTATTCTGAATACGTGTTATTATTTGGTAGTGCACCGTAAAAGGTAGGTTTAGGATGGACACAAACTTAACACGCCCCTGCATTTCTCACACAACACAATCCGACCGCCCACACTACTTTAAAGTGCGCTCCAATGCCGCGTGCATTCCACTTCACTTCGACCCTTCGTTACTTGCCCCTTCTCTGCTTGCCGATCGTTCTCCCCTATTCTCTCAGTCGTCAACATGGCTCGCAGGGACCGTCCGGTGCCAGACGGGAGCAAATGCGAGAGATCAAGATAGGTCACAACATTCAAGGAAGGTAAAACGATTCTCGACTAGCAAGAATTCTGAGTGAATCGTGATCAGAAACGGAGGGAATAAATGGAAGCAGGTGGAGCAGTTTACACGAGTTTGGGCATTTGGGCAGTGACTCCGAGGAACATCGCCGTATTAGTCCGGTGTGGGTAGGAGTCCTTCGGAGAAAGCGTCATCTGGGAGATGAGAGTTGATGAGGAGCACGAGTAAAGAAATGTACGGAGAAAAGATTCAGGAGAGACATGGAGGGAGGGTGGCGCAAAATAGATCGAAAAAAAGGTCGACTTTGGGGAGGAAATGGGTCGCTCAGGTAGGTCAGGGGCTCGGGGAGATATGGGCGGACGGAGAAGATTAGAAATAGTTAGTCGGACAGAGAGTGAGACATGAGTGTTCAGTGAGGTGAGAGAGGAAAGAAAGAATAGTGTGGAGAGAATATTGCGAGGCAGGTTGGGAAGTTGAACGAGGAGAGGACGTTAGGGGAAGCGGGGAAGAGGTAGGGAGACAAGAGGTGGAGGCACCTCGAGTGCAGGTGAAGCCACCGAGGAGTGAAGGAAAGGCGATGAAGCAAGGCAAAGGAGAGGCACTCGTCGCAGACCAGAAGTGGTATTTATTGAGCATCCGAAAATTGCATTTACATGGCACCCTGAAGGCCACCGCTAAGGTGCATGGCAGGGGCTGATACAACATCAAGTATTCAACATCAAAATTAGGTTATGCTTGATTATCAGTTTCCAGTAAATATTATAAAAATTCAATTGACGGAAAGAACCATTTGAACGACAGCTAAAAGCGCAACGATATTCGAGCGTGAAACACTTCTGCTTTCAAGCGAGACCAGATCCTTGTAAGGGAAGCATAAAAAACAAGGGTCACTTAGATAAAAGGGTGACAGCGTACTGGGGTCCTTGCATAAAATGTTTTTCCTATCGCGGCCATTTGCAGTCGTCCCGATCACTTAAAGAGCGCTCTAGGGGATGAAGTGGCATTGCAAATATGCCGGTTTACAGCTAATCCTTCTAACTTATTATCATGATCGCTCCGAGCAGAGTACGACTGTGTTAATAGGGAAAGATTAATAACTTTGCAAAACTATTTTTGAAATAGAAGAATACCACGCATAAATGAAGCACTAAGTATTTAATGCTTTGAAAACAAAATTATCCAAAAGTATGCGTCCCTTCAAAAAATCACCGCCCTCTATCCAAGTAATTTTAATCTCAATTGAATATTACGGTTTTTCCCCGTATATCTTCTCGTCTTGTTACCGTGGCGCCGCGTTGCGGAGGAGTTTGGAACCCGAACGTCGGCGCCCGGTTGGAGCAAGAGGATGGAATGAGGAATGGAGGCGGGGAGAGAGGGGAGAGTGGGGAACGGGGAGGGAGTGTGGTCGGCGTGGCGCGGGGCGGAGTAGACCTCCTGCGTCTCCGTGTTCCCCTAATCCTAGTGTGATCGAGCACGTTCTTTGAAGGGCTCCCGTCAGTCCTGTTTAGGCCGTGGGCGGGGGATGGACCCGCTGTGTAAGCGAAGAACTACTCATTGGCGAGGGAGGAATGGAGTCCGAAGGAGCAACCCAAGGCGCTTGCGAGAGAGAAATGAGAAAGGAACGAACGCCTGGCTCTAAGACGGACGGACTCCATCTTAACGAGTGAGACGCGGGTTGGGGGGGAGGGAGTTGCACGCGGCAGTCCGAATGTTAACGAAGGGAGCCGACCTCCAAATGAGGGGCGTGTGTGCGTGTGCTCGGAGGAGGAGGGGGAGCGTCTTGGAAGGAAGGGGCGAGTCGATTTCGGGGGCGGTGGGGGGAGGGGAAGGCGGGGGAGGAGGGAGAGCTGAGAATCTTTAAGTTTTCGCGCCGCGGGGATTACGGCGGTCGGGGGCCGTCGAGAGAGCGGAGGGGAGGGAGAAGGACACATTAAGACGAAGGAAACCCGTCGCAGACCGCGAAAGGATAAGGCCGGTGGAGGTGTTCGGTCACCCTCCCCCCCTGCCGAGAGAAAAAAGTTTATTAATATACAAATGCATGTGAAGAGACGACATTCCTCTTTCAAGATGAGGAAGGAAGCGCTAAGCGAAGGAGCAGAGCCACTCGTGTGGGCGGGGGACTCCTGGCTCGGGGGGGGGGGAGCAGAGGATGTGTGAAGCGTCCATGACCGCCGCTCCACACACACGCGACGGCGCCCACGCACGCCTCGGCAGGGGATTCCCCCGAGGAAGGGCCTTCAAGCGCCTAGGCTACCCCTCAGCCGGGAGACGAGGCTCGCTCCTCCACACATGTCAGGAATCCCGACAGGATCGCGGGAACGGCACACGCTCCCTCGCACATGTGAGACCGTCAGCCATCCGGAGTTTCCCGCCTCATCCCTTGGGGGGAGACCACGTGGGTAGGCGTGTCCCGTGTTGCCAGAAGTTGAGCAGCTGCGGTGGGCACCACCACCCTGGTCGAACCCCGGCCGAAATACCTCCCCGTTAGCCACACCCCTCGACAGCCTTGCTTGGGTGTAACATGTAAGCGCGCTATTCCGACGCTCGCACTCAAGCATCACGAGAAGGGAATAATACACTGCATTCATTTTCCGGAATCGAACCCCTTCCGGGGTGAACCGGCTTCCAAACCATGCGGTGAACAATTGAAGTGGGTGAAAAAGCCGCATCTAACTTCGCGTTCCAATTAAAGAAACCGCGGCGAATCGTCTTAAGGAGCGCAGGATTTTCCGGCCGAGTCCCTAGTGGAGGAAGTGGGAGGGGTTTGGGAGGGCGGGGCGTGGCCGCGTGAGGGGGGGGGGGCGTGGTCACACGGAGCGTCGCCCCGCCCAACATCCCAAGCTAAGACGAACACGTTCGTCGCAAGTAGGCTCGGCCGCGCCCTCTCGTCGCCACCTCCTCTCAGGTCATGCCCCCCGGAGAAGGGTTTTCCGTCCGCGCCTACGGACGTCATCGAAAACTCCTCCCGGATCAACCCTTTCGCTCCCTCCTCCCAATGGAAAAGGTCCGCTTCTTCTTCATCCACGCCACCCATCCCTCCCTCCTCCTCTCTCCCCCCCCCCTCAGGCCCCCCTTCCCCTCAGCAGCGAGGGGGCGGAATCCCGAGAGAGAGAGGCGAAGGGCGGGACAGATCTGGCGGAAGGGAGGAAAGGGGGGAAGAGAATATATAAAATTATAAATAAGGAGAGAGCCTGTTCCTATCCCCTTCCCTTTTTATAACTATCAAAAAGATGCCCCACATTTTTATGGAGTCGCGTTTTTTTAGTCAACAGTATGCGAAAATTAATTATAATGTTATTGGGAGAACATAGGTTGGAAGGAGTAGGCTTGTAGCCGAGTCGGGCGGGGACCTGAACCAACGCACACACACATAGGCACGCGATGTCTTCGAACTTCCCGGCGGCCGGGAGGCTGCCTGGCCGATGCGGGGGTGGGTAGAACGTGGGGGGGAGGGTAGCTCCGATGCGAGAATCCCCCCCCTCTCCACTTCGCTAGCCGCAAAATGTCCGATTTTCTGGTCGAAGGGCACGCGGAGAGGAATAAAAACGAACAATACCACTGGCATGGAATCTTGCGCAACACCTCCTCGTTGGAAACCGTAGTTTCGGCCATGCATTTCAGTGTGAGCGAAAGTTGCTTTTGTGCTAAACGCTATTGAGTTAAATTTACCGAACAGTTATTAAATTCACACTCTATTCCGCAACAAAAACTGATGAAATCTTCAAGTTGTGGGCCTATATTTCGTGGGTCGAACAGTACAAACTAATTTCCTGGGGTTTGCCAAATAATAATGAATTGTAGTGATAATTTTGCAAATTTTAATATGCTATGAACTTCATTCATTCATTCGGCGCTTTTATGAGTTTTAAGTTGCGGACCAGTCGAATTGCTGATATAGCTATATTATTATGAAGTAATCTACCCGCGGAGGTAGGTTTCGAATGGACATGACTACCAAATAAATATTTTTTTCAGTATATAGTTATGAGTATATGCAAACTGTATTTTCAAAAATAATTGACAATACTATTTGAAAATATGTAATTTAGCTGAATAATCATTGAAGTGGTGAGTACCAACATATGAAAACAAATAGATTACCAATTAATTTCTTGGACCACTTTACCGATCGTATAACAAAAAATTTAATTTCGCAAAGTCTTTTCCGGTTGATGGTTTACGAGTATTTACGAATAATTTGACTTACACTGCCTGCTACTGGAAACCACAGTCCTTACATTTGTAAGAAAGCCTATTTATATGAATATTCCAAATGGCTTCCATGCTAAACTTACCTGCCAAGTTCTTTTTTTGGAGGAAACAATACGTTTGCTTCGACATTTGGTAAGTGAGCAGGGGTGAAATGAAAAACGACTTCATGGAGATGGAAGGTTGAAAATAATATTAATAATAATTCGGGCGATATTGAGACCGTGGCAGTCACTTCTTCCGTCTAACCCATCTTCAAATACAACCCATGCAAATATAATTACATTTGAGGGTTAAATAATATAAAAAAATAAATAGATAATGTCAATCGATTTACAATGAATATACACGAGTACAAAGAGCGTTGAAAGATGTGCAAAATTGTGGGAAAAACGCAAGGAATTTATCTTTGACGAGAAACTCACTGTAGGATAACACCTGAAGGGGAGTGACCTGCGAATAAGGATGGGATGGATGCAGAGAGAGGGAGAAGAGACGAGGGGGCGTCCTCGTTCGAAGCAATCCTCACACCGGACGGGCGCATCCACAGGGATTCCACGAGGATCTGATTCGGGGCGTCTCCCCTCTCTGCCCCCGAGATCTGATGTCTGACACGTCCATGTCCTCAATGCGGGCCCATGACATCGAATTATTAAAAGTGAATACCTCTAAGATCGATGACAAGAGTGAATAACCTGTTCTCGCTGGAAAGCGATTTGGAAGGCGAAATGCATTAGTTAAATTGTGAACCACCTGGATTTTGAACAGGTGACATGTCTTTCTATTTCATATTTCAGAAAAAAGCATTTCATTGCGAGTACATGCATACAATGTGTTATGGAAGTTATAGTATATGTCATTCAAATAATTGAGGGTAAGATCTGAAAATGACGTTTGATAATGACTAACCTTTCACTTTCTTTGGGCATTACAAGGTCGTGATAGTAAAACTTTGCATTTAATTATTAGAATAATCGAAAACTTGAACTCAGATGGCACGTAATAAATATGCTAAATTTCTCCTTTGTCTGGAAAAAATTAGAACAGAGAAAAATATTTACACTAATGAAAAAGTTGAAAAAAATTTTAACGAAACTGGTTCTTTGTTTGCTGTAAAGTACCATCTGCCCGCCGCTGTGTACTTCATGAAGATCCATCACCATATTCATTATTCGAAGTTACAAAACTGAAAGAATTGTGAAAAATTTGTCTCAATACGATTCTGCTAATAGAGAAGAAAATTAATCACTTCTTTAAAATCGCCATTACCAGTTTAGGGCCAGCAATGAGGTTCTATTTAAATCGTATCAGGAGAGAGTACGCTAAAATCTCGCCCCTGACCAGAATTTGCAATGCCTATGTACAATATATATCAACACGGAGGTACTTGTTTCAATATATTTGTGAATTTTCTAAATCTCTATGCAAAATTGCTAATGCTTAACTACGACTACCTTATTAACTGTGAAATTAATATTTTAAAACTTGATCTAAAGTGCGTAAATTGGAGGATATTAAGCCAAATGAAAAAATCGGGTGTTTGGAGGTACAATCAGGGGAATTAATGGAGAAATTCGCCAGGAATAACATTACAAAAATATTTGCGCCCCATGACTCCGCTATAACAAAAGTGGTGAGCAAGGCGAAGAAGGCATTTAAGATGAGGAATCTACCACCCTATTAGATACCCCATTCTATAATATGTATGAGTACTCCATTTAATACGTCAGGGTAAACATTTTATATGTCCTAAACTAGAGGTACTGTACGCTGTATTAGGCCAGCAAGGTAAGACTCAAATAAGAATATGTAGTAGAAAAGTAATATGGGGGTATGCACAATTCCGGCGGAACTATTGAAAGGTTTAGCAATAGGTTGGGAGAAGAGTTTTATCGATTCAATGGTAGCATTTATGAGTAATGAATTTGGCCAGAAGGCTTTGTGAGATCAGTTTTAGTTCCTATCCCGAAAAAGGTAAAGGCTAAATCATGTGAGGACTACAGAGCAATAAGATTGATATCCTACACAGGTAAGTGGTTCATCAGTGGATCATAAACAAAAGGATAGACAGTAGGGCAAATGATTACATAGGGGATGATCAGTTTGGGTTTAGGAAGGGGAGAGGTACGCGTGATGCCATTGCAGTAATGATATGACAAATGGAGAGGAATATAAAACACAACCAGGAGGTATTTGCCTGTTTCGTAGATTTCGAAAAAGCGTTTGATGGAGTGAATTGGGAAAAACTAATGAGTATATTGCAGAAAATAGGAATAGATTGGAGGGAAAGGAGGCTAATCCGAAACCTGTACATGTCTCAGACTGCTCAGGTGCGAGTGGGGAACGGGGAGTCCGGTTGGGCAGTGTTAGGAAGAGGTGTAAGGCAGGGTTGACCATTATCACCGTTGCTGTTCAACCTGTATGCAGAGGAAATGATTAAAGAGGCATGGGAAGAACTGGAGGTAGGAATGAAATTTGACGGGGAATTTATAAAATCAGTTAGGTTCGCTGATGGCCAAGCTCTAGTTTGTCAGTCAGCCAAGGGGTCAAGGATTGCTGAGTGAATTGGAAATTCAGTGCGACAGATATCGGATGAGAATCAATATAAGTATAACAAAAGTTATACGAATTTCCAGAAAGAGAAAGGCTAAGGTTAAAATTATAATAGGAGGGCTGAAACTGAAAGCAGGTGGAACATCCGTACCACGGTTTCCATGGCTTTAAACTACTTGTCTCTGCATCTCCGAGTTCTCCATCAGCGTTGATCGTCTTCGGATGTCGACAGTTTCGCTGGCCATCCTGCCTAAGGACCCGGGATCCGGATCAGGGACTGTTTGATTTTTGCACTCTGAAAACCGGGATCCCGGTCAAGGCAAATGATTTTTACACTCTGAAATCGTTGCATTGAAATGCATATTAGCGGATGACTCCGTCAAAAAAGTTACTGTCGCGGCATCTCCTACAATTTATTAAAGGAGCTACGAAGCCGTGCAGTGACAATTTTATTGCCTCTCCCAAAAAGAAAGCTTCTTCAACTATTGCAATTCTTCCCCCAACGTCCCTACTACTTTGATCATATTGGTCCAAAACACCTCCGAGATACGTCATACGAGATCCCAAATGCCTGGGTGATGCTTGACCGCATCAAGGGTTTCATGTTTTCGAACACAACTCATTTTCAGAGATCAGACTGCATTTTGAATAAATCAATCGCTGATTGAGTTCTATTCATTAACTTTTAGTTTGTTTTTAAGCATATAATATTAGTTTAATGCTAAACTCGGTGTATAAACCTTATGCAGTTTCAATATTTATTTTACTCTAGGCAGTGATTTGACAGTACACGAAGTGCTTTTCACCCACAAGCAAAGAGGTGATTGAATGTCAGTGTCAATCAGGTATTTCTAATCGTCCACCTAAACAGATTTCAGATGAGCATTTGGCCATGAAGGTGACAGGGATGCCATGACAAGAGGCCTTCAACTAAACTATTCATAACCTGATACCATTCTCTCCGCGATTGCCTTGAGGATTAATAAAATCTTTGCAACTCAATTCTTGCTTCTCCTTGCAATTACAGTGGAGTCTGCACCACCTCTTCTAGACGGCCGTCTTCTAAAATGTCAACTTTTTGCAGGTATGGAGTTTAGACAACACTAATGGAACCTCCATCAGGATGATCAACAGTTGGATTGACTGAGATCCGACCAAACTCTAACCCTTTCAAGCCAAATGCACCACCATAGTGACCAGGAAAAAATTGATGACCCTACCACGGCCAATGAAGGAAACTCGCCAACAATTATGCATGGGAAAACATGGTATTCAAATAATTGCAAGACATCGAGTCTTACTTGAAGGCCTCAGAGAAGGCCGAAAGCTCAAACATTTTACCATGTGAAGGTCCTTTTAAATGTCACTAATTTATTTGTGTTATATTGTGCCTTCCAATTATGATCCTGAGAACAAATTTAGCTGCGTAGGATATCATACTTATTGTCCTGTAGTCCTCACATGATGTAGCCTTTACCTTTTTCGGAATAGGAACTAAAAAGGATCTCACAGTCTTCCGGCCAGATTCCTTCCTTATAAATACTACGAATCAGCCCATATAGCCTCTTCCTCCCACATTTTCCTAAGCATTTCAGTAGTTCCACGGGAATGTTATCCACCCCCACGGCCTTATGTCGTTTTATCTCCCTTAATGCCCTTTCTATCTCATCATCTAGTATGCCTGGACCTAAGCTATCTTCCTCTACGTCATATTCTTTTTCAATGTCTAACTTTGTTGGTCTAAGTTCTTTACTATACTGTTCTTCTGTATATTCCTTCCATCTCTCTTGGATCTTTCCTGTGTCAGCTATTATCTCACCCGCCTTATCTCTAACTGTTAGCATAGATCTTCCTTTCTTACTTCCCGATAAAGATTTAACTTTGCTCTACAGCGCACCAATTTCACCCTTCCTCTGCAAACTTCCCATATCCTCGCGCTGCGTCTTCCACCATGCTTCTTTTGCTTTATTTGTTGCCTGCCTAAATTTATTGTTTAATTCTTGGTACTTCATTTTGCTTAACTCTGTATTTAAATTCTTCCATTTTCTTCTCTGATCCATCTTTATTATCATCTCATCCATGATCCATGGTTTCCTAGTCCTTTTAGCGTTAACGGTTCCAATAGTGTCTTTTGCAGCTTTCGATAACCCTTTCTTGACCCTTCCCCATTTTTATTCGATAGTGCTTAGCTGTTTACCATCCTCCATGATTTCCTCTACAGCCTGTTGGTACTCCTTCCTTTTCAAACCATTAAATGGGTCTACATTCCATTTTCTAACCCGCTGCCCCTGCCTTATCTTTTTGAAACGGACGCTACATTTAATAACCACTACTAAATACATATTTCGTGACTGCTAACAAAACAAAAAAAACAGCATCCTACTCTACATCAGGTCCCTCTTCATCTCTGAGTACTTTCTTCCTCCCTTCATCCCATCTAACAGCCCTATCCTTTTCCTTCCCTTTCCTCGTTTGCCTAATATTCTCCCCTCTATTACAGTCGTTAACATCCCACCGCCAGTCATCACCCCCTTCATCCACTTTTCCTGCTTCCATAGGATTTCTCTCAACAAACCCCTCTCTTCGCCCACCATACCAAGTACTTCCTCATTTGTTTTCTTCTCTGTCCATTTCACCTTCTCCATTCTTCTCCACACCCACATTTCAAAAGCCTCCAATCTACATCTATCCTCCTGCTTTAATGACCACTTTTCCGCACCGTACATAGCTACGCTCCATATCAAAGTTTCTACGAATCTTTTCTTAACATCCTTACTCAAAGTCCCTGTCATCAACTCCCTCCTCCTTGTGAAATCCACTTTGCCTAGGGCAATTCTTCTCCTTACGTCCCTACTACTTTGACCGTGTTGATCAAAAACACTTCCGAGATACGTAAACTGTTCTACCTACTCTAGTTTTTGCCGTCCCATTTTAATGTTTAGCTAAGCCTTTTTCTTTCTAGAAAATCGCATAGCCTTTGTTTTATTAATATTGATTCTCATCCCATACCTGTCGCACTGAATTTCCAATTCACTAAGCAATGCTTGCAACCCCTGGCTGACTGACAAACTAAAGCTTGGTCATCAGCAAACCTAACTGATTTTACGAATGCCCCGCCCTCTTTCATTCCTACCTCCAGTTCTTCCCATGCCTCTTTCATCATTTCCTCTGCATACAGGTTGAACAGCAACGGTGATAATGGACAACCCTGCCTTACACCTCTTCCTAACACTGCCCATCCGGACTCCCCGTTCCGCACTCGCACCTGAGCAGTCTGAGACATGTACAGGTTAGAAAAGGCATTAAATGAGACACAAAATCCAAAAGTAATTCCATAGAATCTTATCTATTCCAAGAGACTCTTTCAATTTTGTCTCAGAAAAGGCATTAAATGAGACAAAATTGAAAGAGGCTCTTGGAATAGATAAGATTCTATAGAATTACTCTAGGATTTGGACAATAGTGGATGATTAGTTTTAATGGGTTCATTCCTAACATTTACAAGGGAAGGATTTTGTCCTGAAACATTATTGATGATTTCCAGGGCAACTTGATGAAGCTTACTACTATTCATTTACAATAAAACTTAGTACTTCCTATATTTCCACAATAATTGCTAATATTCTCACACGACCATAGTTTTGATGATTAAAGTCATCTTCAGGAACAAACACAAATTTGTGAAGTACTCATAAACAATATTGAGCCGAGGAGAGGGTTGTGAAGTTGCTTTAGGTAGGATGGGAGGGTGGGAGGGGGGGTTGGGTGGCGGTTGCTGCCTGAAAGGGGGGGGGTGAAATTCCTGGCAAAATCTTTTCATCTGGAAAGGAAAGGTCCCTGGCTAGGTGCTCTTTATCGGGTTCAAATACCGCAGGTGGCAAATATGGTTGAGTGGCATTCTGATCCCTACTTGAGTTGCTTTGTGGAGAGCAATTTCAGTTAGTATGCCCTCTGTTGGATGGGACTTTTAATTTTGTGTGTTCCCTTGGTACCTTTCGTTAATAGTAGGTTGATGCTGACACAGGGTTTTCCATCCACCCTTCCTCCGTCTCAATCTATCCTTGATGGCACAAATGACCTCAGCTGTTGGTCACCTCGCCTTAAACAACTACTACTGCTGTGCATGTCTCAGAATGCACAATTGCGGATGGTGAGTGGAGAGTCGGGTTGGGCATTGCTATGATCATCATCACTTGTTCTTTTCGATAAATGCCCCAAGGAATTGACAAGCAAGTCATGGGAACGGCTTAAAATGAGTGAAAATTGATGGGGAACTCTTCAAATAAATTAGATGTTGATAATCAAGCTTTAATCAGCCAGTCATGAGAATCCATCATTAGAAAATAAGTATTATAAGGTTCTCAAAAAATATGAAGGCTAAGTTGTTCATTCAATTTGGAGGACTGGGCCAGGTAGGCTGGACCAGGTAGAGAAATAGTTTCCTGAAATGGTGTTTTAAAAAAGGGTATGATAAGTTGAAATGGAATTAAAAGTCAAATTTTGTGAGATAAAGAAGAGAAGAACTTAATGGCACCTTAAGTATAAACAAAAGATTAGTCATGAACTTTGATAAGGAGTGTCCTTTTGTATTACCCTGAGGCTAGGCTGCATTTCTGGGCATGAATGAAAAAATGGATAACTAAAATATACTCTCCCCATTCCAAATTTCACCTATTGTTAATAAATACACATATTTGTTTTTTTCTTTTATTTATGCACTTATATTGTTACCTGCACATTTATATGAATTTTTTATCTTTAAGAAAATATGTGAATGTAAACATTTCGTGAGTTAGTTATTTGTTTTATTCAAGTGTTTAACATTTATGGCATATATTTTGATTTGCAAACCTTTAAAAACCATCGTAGAGATGAATTTTATGTGATGCTCTATGATTTCATTATTAAAATTTTTGTAGGATAGAGATGTCAGAGACTTATCACTCTGTAATCCTCACACATTGCTGCCTCTACCTTATTGAAATAGGAACAAACCCTGGTCTGACAAATTGTTCAGGCAATATTTATCTCTCGGATATGCTAAAAATTACTCCACAAAATCAATTCCTCCCACATTTTCCTAAACCTCTCTGTTTTTCCACAAAAATGTTGTCTTCCCCACAGTCTCATTTCATTTTAATTCTCTCAATGCCCAAGTTAATTAGATAAAATTATTCAATGTATTGCAGAAAATAGGGCTAGATTAGAGGGATAGCAGACTTATCTGCAACTTGTACATATCTCAGATTGTTCGGGCATAAATGGCGGATGGAGAGTCCAAATGGGCAGTGTTATCAAGAGAGTGAAGACAAAAGGTGTTCATCATTGCCTGTGATTTTCAACATACATTCATATACTGGATATATGCGGAGGAAACGGTTGAAGAGGCATGGGAGGAACTGGAAGCAGGAATGATAGTTAGTGGGGATTTCATAAAATCAGTTAGGTTTGCTGATGCACTGGCTTTAGTTTCTCAGTCAGCCAATGAGGTGTAAGCATTGCTGAATGCATTGTGAAGCCAGTAAAATAGGTATGTGATGAAAAGGAAAGCAAATAAAACCAAGGTTAAACCATTTTCTATGATGCCAAATGCTAAGTTAAATGTCAAAATAAGAGGGAAAACTAGAGCAGGTAGAACAGTTTACATATCTCAGAAGTGTTTTGGGCCAACACGGTCAAAGTAGTAGGGACGTAAGGAGAAGAATTGCACTAGGCAAAGAGGCTTTCACAAGGAGGAGGGAGTTGATGACAGGGACGTTGAGTAAGGATATCAAGGAAAGACTCGTAAAAACTTTGATATGGAGCGTAGCTATGTACGGAGCGGAAACGTGGTAATTGAAGCAGGATGATTGGAGGCTTTTGAAACGTGGGTGTGGAGAAGGATGGGTAAGGTAAAATGGATAGAGAGGAAAACAAACGAGGAAGTGCTGGGTGTAGTGAGAGGGGAGGAGAGAGGATTGTTGGTAGACATCATTAGGAGGCAGGAGTAGAGGACGAAAAGCAAATTGATTGGGTTTGGGATGTTGAAGATAGAGGGGAGAATGTTAGGCAAATCCAGAAGAGGGCAGGAATGGGATATTTGACAGGAGGAAGGAGGTGTGCGGAGATGAAGAGGAGCCTAGTGTAAGGTTAGATGTTGATTCTTATTTTGTTATCAGAGAGACAGGCATATTGCTGCCATCCCGTAGCTGTTTCCATCCCAATTTTGCCTTAACCAGTAGATTACTGATGATAATAATTATGTTATCAATATTTGGGTGATAGATGCGCTTGCATCAAATTCTCTAACATTGTTAAAATAATTTTACGTTTCAGTTCCATTGCGCAAGTGTTCAAATGAAATATTTTATATCATTGTGGTTAATGGTACATTCATATGGGATATTTCAAGTGAAATATGCCAATAGATTTTAAAATTTTTGTCACCAAAGAATTCCAGGATTCATATTTTTATAATGAAATGATAATGAGGTCAGGGACATCTTTCTAGGCTGACAAGAACCAAGATAATGTTAAATTATCAATTCAAAAATGGAAATACTGCTAATCCTGGGCATTTTAAAATGTATAACTAATACAATAATTCAGGTAATTTTGGTATTCTACTATTCATGGCATGTTTTGGATGGGCAGAGGCGATGATATTTCAAGTTTCAGTAAATGAACTTAGAACATTTTAGTAGAAGAAATCAACACTTATGGATTTATTCCAGTTGAAGCACCCAAACTTGCATGAGTAGATTGTATACTGCAAAAACTACTGCTGTGTTTTAATATCTAAAATATGTTAAAAGAAACTAAGGTTTCAAGCAAGAAGTAGTCTGCCAAAGTGTTCATCTGGAGCATGTCACTCTTGAGGACGAGAGACAAGGAAAATTGGAATAAGTGGACTGGCAAGGATAGAAGTGTGGTCCCGGAAGAGAATGCTAAAGATTGAATAAACTGACAAAATGATGAAAAAGAAAGAATGTACACAGAAGTAAAAAGAGAAATATGGATAAAACACACCTTGAGGCAGCATGAAATATGGTGGAATTGAAGGGATGATCCGGTGAGATGGACCAAGGGCAAGTTAAAAAGGGCATATCACAGAGCCGCTCTCATGGGGCAAGGGGAAATTAGTATTGAATGACTGCAGTGAACAAGCCTTAGAATTGAAATACTGATATAATGATCATGAAAAATAGCCGCGGCAAAAATTACATATTTATAATACATAGCGAAATAAAACTATACTCAAAATGGAACATTGACTGAACCTATAATGAAGCTGAAAATAACTGGAAACTTTACTTTCTTGAACATTTAAAAAGGAAAAGTTTTGCTCAGAATTCAGGAATCGATTTTTCCTGATCACCTGCTGACTTATCTTTATAGATAACAGCTAAATGGAAAAGCTTGATTCCTAAATTGGCCAGGTGATTGGGGCCCCGAGTGCTTTTAAAAAAGTATCAAGTTTGGATGACCACAATGTAACAGTGCACCTATGCATAAAGTTATGCGCCCATCAGCTTCATTATCATTTTTCAAACATGCCAGGAATTCATAATATTTTCTTATCTTTTATCTTCTAAATTAATTTACAAGCATTATAAATAATTACTTTTCTCTACTGTTTCACAGCTGCAATAGGCTCCCTTTCAAGTCCATTTTTGATATTTTAGATTTAGAAAACAAATAACTGTTGCAATTATCCAAGAAAAAAGAGCAGAGAGCTGATGCAGGAAATATTGTGCATTACACAGAGAGAAATGTATATGGTGAATTCTGTATTGAAATACAAAGAGTCTGAAATGTGGTGTCTTGTTTGGGCGTAGAGTCACTTGGCCTGAGTAACAGGGTTTCCCATTCATGGAAAGTACGAATTTTCCATTTCCAATTCAGAGAGACGAATCCATGGAGTTCAGTGTCCATTCACTTTCCAACTCACAAATGAATTGCATTTTTCTGCCGGTGGAAATATTCTAACACACAGACATCGTCTGCGTGTTAGGAGAATATTTCTTTCTCAGTCAATTAAGTTTAATTTTCCATTAATCACTGAAATTATGCATTTCCTCATTTGTTGTCTCAATGGTATTTGGAAATATTCTTTTTTATATTGAGCTTCATTCCTCTGTGCTAATGCCAGCAGTTTTTCTTCATTCTTATCTTTATGAATTCTCAGTAGGTCCGCACACCTTCCCTCGAAGCTGTGGGTGCATTTACAGGATTATATGATTTATTTAAGATAAGGCAGAGCATAGCTTCTGGTCAGAGACAATATTAATCTGTTCCAACAGCTCGATTGCTTCAGACATATAAGATTTTAGGAGCATAGCCCTCTTCCATAGAAATGCATCACCTTTCACAAAATATTCCTTTTAACATCTGGCCTTTAATGCATATTCCAGATTTGCACTTGCATATGCTTTTGATAGTGCGTTAAACATAACTGATCACTTCCATGAGAATAGAATTATGTAAATGGATTTTCATGCAATCTCCTGAATCACCCAGACTTTAAATAGTGAGTTTTAAACGGGAAAAATGTGTGTTTTGAGATAAGATATTTTGCGTTGATGTTTATCATTAATTTAGCTTACAAAAGGTTATTACACAAAATATTAAGCAAAACTCATGAATGTTCATTTATCAATGAATACTTTGGCAGTATGAGAACTTGATAGACCAATTTGATTATAGCAGTGTTGCTTATAACTTTTACGATTATAAATGATCATAATTAGCCTTAATTATTCATAAGACAATCATGCCACTAATATACTATTACTTTTGATGGAGGAGTAGACCAGAAGATTTAATGATATCAATATTAGTCCCCATCCTAAAAAGGGATTGGCAGCTTATCCGCAACCCCTGCATGTCTCAAACTCCTCAGTTGCAGGGGTGTCAGATGGAGAGACAAGATGGGTGGTGAGAGAAAGAGGAGTGTGACAGGAGTGTCTATTGTCACCTGAGCTGTTTGACATATATTTGGAGGTAATAATTAAAGAAGCATAGGAAGAAATGAAACAAAGGTTACACAATTTTCCAAAAAGACAAAAGCTGAGCTTAACATTAAAATAGGAGGGCAAAAACTAGAGCAGGTAGAACAGTCTACCTATCTCGAAAGTATTTTGGACCAACACGATCAAAGTAGTAGGAACATAAGGAGAAGAATTAATTGCATTACAAAAAGAGGCTTTCACAAGAAGAAAAAACAAAGGAGTGCTGGGTATGGTGGGCAAGGAGAGGGTATTGTTGGGAGAAATCATAAGGAGGTAGGATAATTGGAAGCAAAGCATTATGATTGGCAGTGGGATGCTGAAGACTATAATAGAGGGGAGATTTTTAGGCAAACGAGGAAGGGGAATGAATGGGATAGGGATGTTGGTTGGGATGAAGGATGCACTTAGAGATGAAGAGGGGCTTAATGTAGTGTAGGATATCTGGGTGCATTTTTGTTATTTGAGGCTAAGAAATGTAGGCATTGTTAGTTTGTGTCTATCCAAAATCTATTTATCTTAAATAGTAGCCTATCAAATATCAGCTATTATATAAGCCATCTCTCCTCCCCTTGCATGTGAGGAACTTCTTGCTTAAAAGATCTCAAGAAAAAATTATATTATTTATAAAATATGTTTAGGTACACTTAAAAATGACATATGCTGCTTCCATTTCAGTTCAGAATAAGTGATAATTGTCCAAAGGTCTCTCTATTATTCAATTAATCTCTTCACTTTTTGGGCATTCTTTATGTGGCCATTAGCTCTTTCCTGTGCGCAACATTGACAACAATTTCGCCCCTATCTGTACAATGCAGTTTGAGTCATGCCTCTATGATAGCTGCTTCTAAACAGGCATCCCTTTTACATTGCTACTCCTTCACAAATGTTATTTATCATATTTATAAAACATTTGCAAGCAAGATTTATCTTCAGTTTCTGTTGCTCTTCTGGAATAAGCGACAAAAGCATTGAGAAAGTAAGGGGGAGTAATTGATTTTCTTTATTCAGGCTGCAGTCATAATATTTTGAAGGTGTTAGAGACTTTCCATCGTTGAGACACGGGGCTTAACAACATTCAGGACCAGCAAAGATGTCAGAAAGTGATTCATTCAAACTTATTTATTTATGGAGCCTACTTTTCAACAGATGTGAGGTTAGGTCATTCATAATAGCAGAGGAAAGAAGATTGGTGGTGATGAAAATATGGTGCAATCAACGAAGGCTGGAAATGCAATGGACAGAATAACAAATGAAGAAGCAATTTGAAGAGCAGTTAAAAGAGAGAAGTTTAATGAGGAGACTTGGATGAAGAAGATGTAAATTTATTTGGCATGTCTGGAGAGTGTGATACATTGTTGACTGAAGATCTTAGCTGAAGGCAACGTGGAAAAAGTAATAATAATAATAACGTTTATTGGTCCCTATAAGACATGTTTATGACAACAGGTCAAATTGTCTGCTCATGTGCTTTGCAGACATCCCAGAGTGGATAAAAACGTGAACGTGAAGACATTTCAGGCGTGATATCCTGGAATATCATCATTAATTGAAAAATGGCAATTTTCCACAACATAAAATTTATTGATGCGAACGGTTTCCATGCAACTACATCACCATCAGGTCAAGCGATGACGTCGTTACATTGAAACTGGTCACATTAATAAATTTTACTTTGTGGAAAATTGCCAATTTTTAATTAATCACAGAGTGGATACTACAGAGTCAGCATATGTCTCAAAATAAAAATATAAGTTAGTGTACAGAGTAAAAACCTAAAACAGTAGTCGGGAGGAGTAAGAAGAGTATTTTCATAGAGTTATTTATGAAGAAAATCGCTTACCTAGAGAAAGGGACATGAATTCATCAACTATACAGCATTGATAATCACAAAGGGATTGATATAGTGTAGACTCAAACAGCAGAAATAATCTAATTCCCTTAATTTCCTCGTTGGTGCTTTCAAGAATGCCACACCAGGATATCCAGGGTTCTTAGCAAACATGGATGAGTCGCGGGCAGTTATTCTAAATTCCTTACAACCTCTCATGCCATACCTGTGTGCTTCAGCATTGGTTTTCAAAGTGAAAATGGCTTTATTTTGCTGCACAAAGATTAAAGTATGGAATATATGCAAACAAGGAAGAGTTGGAATGTTGAATCTTTTGTAGTAAGGTGTAAAACTACTTATCCTTGGAACTTTCCCTAGGATCCTTACTGCCTACTCTTGTTGTCTAAAGAGGCGTGAAATGGTATGATTGCCCCCATGTGGCAATGCCATATTTCAGTCTGCTGTATACAAGGTAAAAAGTAGTGAGTAAATTAAGAGATTGGCTGGGAAATGTTAATTTTGAGAGGTTTTGAAAACCAATCCTGAAATTCCTAACCTGTGATTATGATGAATTGAGACTCATTGGAAAAAGTATTCCTCGCATGTAAGAAATGATTGATCACTTGAGAGCAGTGATTGTGCGATGAGAACCTGCCAACCCTTAGATTGAAGATGGAGCTCCTTCGTCTCTGATGCCAAGAACACCTGAACTTATGAACACCTCAGACTATTGCAGCAGATTAAATGCCAGAATGATGAAATGAGATAAAAATAATCCATCACTGGTAGAATTAAACACTCTTCCTTTCCGCATGCAGGATCCACAATCACAACATGACCAAGGTTAAACACCACAATAGTTTTGATTGAAGGAAGACCTCATTGTCTTCTGGAATTGCTTTTCTGAAAAACTTTGCATTTCACTCACTCACATGCTTTAAGGATGTCATCATTTAACTCCCTGACCCATTTTGAATGTTTTGTCTTTCATAAATGGAGTCCTTCCTCTGAAAAAAATGATCTCGGGGTCACTCACTTAAGTCCTGAAGCCGAAGACCAAAACAACAATTTTAAATATTCAAAACAATTTATTAACAAAACCTACATAATAGAAAACAAGAAACAGGAAAAATATATATAATATTCAATACTTCAAAATTATATAATATGTCCAGTTCCATGAATGCAAAAAATACATGGAATGAATGCTTCAATGAAATGAATTTTAATGAAAGGAAAACTTAACTTTAATTACACTAATTTCTTTGTAAATGAAAGCATTTACATCACCCCTTCCCATTTTGGTGGAAAAATAAGGCAGTTCTAGCATCTGAAAGTCATCACATCCATGTTTTAATACTGCCAAAATATTCTGCCATTGCATGTAAAGGGCGTAAATTTTAATTCATGGACATTGGTTAATCATCATAACTAATTCATGAAAAATGCTTTTACATTACTTATAATTCTGCTAGTCTATTCAACAACATTTCTGTAGGAATATTTTCTCCTAGTTGACTTTGGTCAGCGAATAGATGAAAATGAACTCTTTCATTCATTACTGATGCTGTAATGTATTCACTTTGGATAAAATTAGCGGACTTTAATTCAGCAGTTGGAGTGCTCGTCCTTTTCATCAAATGCCGTCTCATTTACAGTTATCCAGTCTCCAACACATTCATCGTGGCATTTTGTTCTGAGGGCTGCTCCATCAGACTGGAAAGAAAGAAGCAGATATATTTTCTCAATGCATAGGAAGGCTTGCATGAACATTAAATTAGGAGAGCAAATATTTTAACAGGCAGAACACTCCTCTTATTTGGGAAGTATATTTGAAGTCAATTTATCCTCAAATATTTGGCACGATAGTAATTTTTCACTCAGCAATTAAACCCTGACTGTGTGAGCATGACCTTCATTACACTTACAAGGCTTCTGTGCAAGGAGTGATGTCGTTGTTCATGGTCAAGCGTTTCCATTGGAGGCGCAGTTGTGGGAGCACCGGCCTCATCTTGCGACCAGTCACGTTCTTCACCAACCAGAAATTCGGTTCCCTCGTTGATGTTATCACATTCGTTGTCGATGGAGCAGTTGGTCGTACAAGATGAGTCGTATGAAGCAGATGCAAAGGAGGACCCCCCATTTGCCCTTCCCAGGATTCCGAATTGGCTCACCGATTCACTCCACTTCCTGGCCATCCTCTTGGTGCCCTGGATGAACTCGCTGTGTGCAATGGCCTGGGCTAGAGTGTTGCTCCCTTTCACAGTCTTGTTTGGGGAGCCCCAGCCGCCACGCTGCGAAAGCTTGGCACCGGTGGAGGACGTGGAACCTGCAGGTGCTGACATCTGCCTCCCAAATCGAGGGAAGTGCGTCATGTTGATTGCCTGCAGATTGATGCCGTCATCATTGCTGTTTGTGTTTTTCGGTGAGCCGCAGTGTCTCTCATCGTCCTCCGTTCCGCTCTCGATGCCATCAAATCCAACTTTCTTGCACCTCCCGAGTGAATCGGGGGACTTGTCAACCTGAGGAAACATGAATAGGATGCCTCCAGCACCACCACTGTTAAGAGCATCTTTCTCTGCTGAGACATCGGATCCCTCTTTCTTTGTCTGGGACTTGTTGCCTTTGGTCTTGGGGCTCTTTCGGCTGTGGAACCACTTCTTCGTCAGCTCAGCCCTAACCTCGCCATTCATGAAGCAGTAGAGGACTGCGATGAATAACCCCTGAGAAAGGTGAAATAATGAGATTAGTTAAGTGGATTTTCAAAAACATTTCCACCCTAATACAAGGGGTCATTTATTTTTCTATCCTTCTATTGGAAGAAGGGCAATTTTTCAATTTAAAAAAGTGCATGTTTGAAGGTGGTGTGTGATTGCATTTCATTATACTGTTCTCTGTTGGTATGCCTAATGATGGAATTGGCTTGGTAAGCAACTGTGTTGGCGCATTTGTGGAAAAAAACATTGAGAGCATTTCAAATGCTTATGAAATGATAGCTGAGCTACAATGAAGTTGCGGGATGAAATCTGAACTAAGGAAAAGTGGGTGAAGGAACTGAGAGGTGGTGATAATGAGGGTGGGTTTGATTGGAAGGTAGAATGCTGGTCTCCTCTACTTTCTCCATGAACTTCCTCTTGAAGCAGCATAGAGGAAGGAAGATGATATATTCCAAGCCCATGGCCTCCGCAGATGCAATCCTAAATAGTTGTCGAGGACATAAATTTACCTAGAGACTGACTGAGACTAAAATAAACCTTTGACAGGTAAGTATCCTTGAATGAATGTGCTGCCATAATTAGGTTATTTATAGATTTCTATTTGGTCCTATTTCAAATTTTGACGTGCAAACTGAAATTATGAAAGCAAGCAAATAACCCCCCCCATTACAGGCCAGAGCCTCTTCAGTCTGGTGATGATAATTTAGGTTAATGCAAGGTGTAGCTAGCTATTGCTATTTCAAAAAGTAATCCTTCATTGTCATCTGCCTATCATGATCTTTCATTTTCCCATGGAGTGTGGGAAATCAGAAAAAATGACTATCATTGCTTTGTCCACAAAAATTAACTGAATTACTTAATGCAATTGAAATCAATGTAAATTTATGAATAATGTAGAGTTGAGTGCGGAGATTTAAGGGCTTGGATATAAGTTATGATGGAGTGGTGTTTTTGACATTTGCCCTAAACAAGTCATTTAAATCTACGATATTGTACAAAAATTTAGTATCGAACGTAAATTCCATGAAAATTTCTCTCTAATGATGGAGCAAATGGGATCAGTATGCCAGTCAAGTTGTACTTTCATATCATCAGTTTGCTGTTGATCAACATATTATGCAAATGGAAAAAGGAAATTTGCATATGAATGAGAAAATGAAACAAGCTCAGTATTTACCTGCAAGGATGCAAAAAACTGATCACAGAAGAGCCATATTATCTCGACCACTTGGTTTACTCCCATGGAATAAGACATCCCAAGGAACACAGTATAGTGGACACCAAACAGTGGTACAAGCACCAGAGTAGATTTGGCCCAGCGTCTGTGAAAGAAGAAGTAAGTATGTAGTTTCAAAGGGCTGTGTGCCAATGATGTAGACATTTAATGAGTTGAGAACAGCTATTCTACTAGTCGTTTTGATTTCATGAAAACAGTGAATGAAGGTATCAAATGGTGATGTTTAATTGTCCATATTGAGATAAAATCTTTAGCCATCTGTAAATACTTTTCATACATTTCTACTGATTAATATACTAGGTAATGCTAAGTGGAACTAAATAGTTGTGGCAGGTGTTTTATAATGTGAATGTTAAAACTGGTCTCGTGGCCAAAGTAGGAAGTTAGGCTTTTAATAGACGCAGGGGCTTAGCACTGCAACATTCCTGAACATTAAGTAGCACCATACTAAATGCACTAAAACAACATAATACAACGAATAATTTTTCAGTTTCACACGCCCTTGCTACCTTTCATTCATCCTATCAAACCCAATCTTCTCCTCCCTCTACCTCATTTAGCTAAACTTCTACCATCCATGTCACAGTCTTCAATATCCTTTGCTTCCTGTTAGATTATTAATTATATTGATTTTGAAATTTTTACGCTGCCTAGGGCGGATGTAAAAATGACATGGGACAAATGCTGAATTCTGTTTTAAGAATTGTATTGCAGTAATAGCAAAATCAGATTTTGAATATGACTAATGCCTGAGCCATATTTGTGGAAAGCAAAGAGCAAATAGAAATGAGGTAAAGGAGAGAGCATGTCTGCTGATTAAATGCCAACCCCAAACCACGGTAGGTGTAAAACCAAAAAGTATTTTTAATGGGTGAGGACTGCAAAGCTGACCTCTCGTACAGAACATTAAATCCCACAGTCAAGCTTGAGGCAAGTTCTTTGACAAATGCAGCCTGCTTTTGCCGAGAGGGATTCGGTTTGTGCTTAAAAAATTGGTAACACTCTTTAAGGGGAGCTATCAGTATAGGTAATGCCATCATGTCCTCGTGTCCATCAACTGACCAGTAGACTACAGCTAATGGTAATATTGATGGGAGCAACGCATTGAAGTTCCCTGGACACTTTTCCTGAGTTAGTGATAAAATATAAACCATTGAATATTTCTGGGGCTGGAAATGGCCAAAGACGTTCCCACTTCATTAGAATATACACATAAAATAGTTGTAAGGAAGATATGGCTTCACTTAAAGTAGATCTGTACCTGAACTTATACTTCCTGGTCTCTTCAGAAATGGATGATTGTAGCTTAAGAAACACCACTCGGACAATATTCAGAAACATGACAAAGTTGATCTGAAAAGATTTAAAAACAGTTACATACTTGACAAGTTCTTGAGTGATCTGTAGAGGTGAAGGAAAAATGATTAAAATTACAGCTTATTTATGCACCATTCTTTGATTGATGGTTCATGTATTATGCCATTCATCAAATTTGCAGTATTCAGGCCGTACCTATGTCTCACCCATAAGAACCTCACATCCTTGGCACCAAGCAAACATAAACCCTAATTTTAGCCCTTATTGTGTGTCCAAATCTGTCAAGTTTTCTAACTGGCCGATTTAAGTGTGTCCTTTATTGTTCCCAATATATTAAGCTGTGGTTTTTGACTTGGAACTATGCAAATTTACTTCATAGTAAAAGCATGTTTGCCAAGAAAATGAATTTGAAGTATATTGAAGCTAGATTAACTTTTTAAAAAGGATATTTATGTACCATGATCACTGTCACTGAAAACAGCAGCATGAAATGGGAAAATGGGTTTCACAGAAAATTTCAAGCATTAAATCTTATGAACTACAGAATAATTAACTTTCCAGTGGTTAGAATTGAAGTGCCTTTCCATGGATTAAGAAATGGTACTTTAGAGAATTTATAGATATCCTTAACATCCAAATCCATCGTGAAACACAGTATTAGGCAGAATAAATGAATACTCACAAGTATTGTTGCAATAATAGGTATCCTAATTACAAGGAAAAATAGTGGATTTTCATTTGTTGTCCAGCAGAGAGTGTCTTCTAATACTGCTCGTAAAACAATCCATGGAACTACAACCAGGACAGGAAACCCTGTGAAGGGAAATTGCATAAAACAATACATATGACACAAATTTTCTTTCTCTTCTCTTTTGCTTTCATATTTTTCACTTTCACTGATGAGGTCATGGGTTAAAGGGTGCCTCAAAATATTGCAAATGGACTTTAAGGCACTTCACAGTTGAAAAACAGTTAGAAGATATACAGGTATAACTCTGAGAACATGGTGTGTTTCACAGTGATGATAATGGCTCCCCATCTAGGCATCATGCCTTTCTTAGGCAACCATCCTAGGGACATGCAATGGAGGTTAGCGAAGCTAAATATGAAGCCTGAGTCACCCCAGTTGGCTTTTTTGTGTTTGGCTGGTTAGTTGAAACTATGCTCACATACTTAGATGATATCAGTTCTTTTGTTATTTCTCAGTTAGGCTGCAATTCATTTTACAGTGATTCCTGTAATTCCCGTAATTTTTTGCTTAATTTTGCAAAGGTGAATAATCAAAAGAGTAAGTCCCAACTAGTTTGATTGAGTAATATAACATATATTCTCAAATGCACTGTTAGGATATCAATACAGGGATTGATTTGAAGTAGCGATTCAAAGTGTATCCTGTTGCCTGCCAATGTCTACTCTCAATCATAGCTCCTTGTGCCATCATTCCCTATTGCTTGCTTCTCCTAATAAACGTACATACAACCTTCATCTGTTATTCTTCCCATCCATCTTTCCTTCAGTTTTGGTCTTCAGTAGGCCCTACTGTTTTTGTTTATGTCCAGTTAGTTTCTTCTCATCTTCTTGTGTTATAATCCATGCGCTGCTCCCTTGACCCACTCTTCAAAGAATATCTTCATTTTTGACTTTTTCTTTCATTTTATTCTTCTACAGCGCCATAATTCCATTGTCTCCAGTTTTCTTTCCTCTGCTGCCCCTCTTGATCACTCATCACAGAAAGTAGATTCCATGCATATTTTGTACGCCACCATTTAAGATAGGGGTTGGATGGACAAAGACTGAACAGCAATATATTTATTTGTCTCTCCCAACAGCAAAAAACCTGATACCTAACACAACAATAAGCCCTTTTTCAATCCTGAACACTTCCTTCCTCCCCGCATGCCATCCAACATGCCCATCCTTTTTTCATCCCCCTTCCTCGCCTGTCTGGCATCATCCCCTTCTCCATAGTCTTCGGAATTCCATCACCAATGTTACCAATGAAAATGGTCTGCATTCACCATTCTTTGCCTCTTTCGGACCTCTCCAAACAACTCCCTATCCTCCCCCACCATGCCATCTATTTCTTTTAAGTTTTAATTCATTGCTTCATCATATATACGCTAGCACTATTTACTGTGAGACATTTTTTCTGATAGAAAGTCTTTTTAGTCAATGCTGCTATGCCTGCATTCATTGGTGTGCATCCGAAAAAATATCCAGCCACCGTCGGGATTCGAACCCAGGCTAAAGGGGTGGTAAGCCAATTGACTAGACACCACATCAATGTAATCTCTGAAAGTTGTTCCTTTGGTCCTGAGCAATGGAAGGCTATTCGGTCAATGAGCATTGTATTTAAGGAGCTCTTACTACTTAGTAGTAGTAGTTTTTAGGGGAGGCGACCGACAGCTGAGGCCATTTGCGCCATTACGGATGGATGCATGGGAAAGGAGGAAGGGGGGGAGAGAAACCCGGTGTCGGTTCTCTAATAACAAAAGGCGCCAAGGGGTCATGCACCATTTTAACGTCGCATCCGACGGACAGCGTGCTCTCCATAAAGCACCTCAAGTACATATGGATCGGAATACCACTGAAAAATATCTACCGGTTCCAGGATTCGAAGCCTCTTGGTGGGAAGCCAGTACCATCGCACCATCCCAATCCTCACACTAACTCACTACATGTATGTAAATGAAATGAGGAATTAATCCTGGAGTGTCAAAACAGAATTGTCACTTACCCCACCCTAGAATGACATAGAGGGTGATTGAACTTGTGTCGGAGAACAATGCCATAAATATCAGGTTGTGTAGATATAGGCCTTCCATTAAAACCCATGAGTAATTTGCCATGATGAAGAACTGCCATAAGCTGACCACCATCTTGCACTCCCAACTATGCTGAAAGGGTTGGGAAAGCAAGAATTAATGCTCCCGAAAATGCTTAAGTATTACAAATAGGATGCTTTTTACACATTTCACTCGTGTTACACTCTTCAGATGAAAAGTGTGCTTCATCTGTTGGCCAGTGGCCGGTGGTTCAGAAAACCTCGCCTTATCACAAGCACAAATTATTTTTTTTAGAATATTCAGATATTACTTTTGTTTTTATGGAATTATTTGGAAATTATCGTGAGTTGTGATGGGATTACGTCTGATTTGGTGCCCTAGATCACGTCGGGAATCGTTTAGAGCTGTTATGAATGAAATTTCTCTCTTCTACTCGACATTTAAGCTTTTGATTTTGAAGCAGAGGGAATATCAATCACATACTTCGTGAGGATCTCACATTAGCACATTATTACACTGGATGACCAGGGAGTGGACAAATCGGGAAACCCGGTGGAAGACGGAATTCGCGCGAGTGTTTCGCGCAGAGTAAGACATTTTTTCACAGGCATTGAAGAATAACTTAATTTGAAATATCATTCGGATTTAAAACAATGGATGTATCGAAAATTGATGATTTTCTCAAATGAGCAAATAGTCTTCGCAGATTTTTAAAGTTGGCGTACGACGCTTCTACGACCCAAATGATATTTATTTTACTTTTAGACAACTTTTCTACACTGCTGAAAATGGAGAATCGCGTTTTTTCAATCATCTCGATGCACATAGCGATAATTTTAAATGAATCTTTCCACCCCAGCCACAAAAAAACGATCGATAGTCTTCTAGAATAATCGGAACTGTTTTTGTTACACTATACCCTTTCCGCGGTTGGGTGTTATGATAGCAAGCAGCGCCTTTGCCCTCGTGACTTACCGCGATCGGTGGCATCCGTTGGCGTGGGACGAAAAGTTCTCTGATGTGATACTCGGAAATCTCACGATATGTTACAGGCTTTAGCATGTTTGAATTATGGGGATACACTTTCACGTTACCATTAAAACATCTCCATATTGAATCATTAGAATCAATATTATATTATGAAGATGTACTATCCATTTAAATATATTGTTTTTTAACATTAATTCTGGCGGAATTAAACACAGCAATTTTCTTCCTACTAATAAAATGTATGCATTCATTACGTCGAATATGAGTTTGAAAACAGTAATTTATGAATGCACTTACAGAATCATTCTTTTAATGGTTTTTAGACATTAATTAAAGGGTTAGCTAGAGGTAGGACGCATGCAGCTCAAAAAACAGCTGAAACTGACAATGCCAGTCCTATGAGTCACAGTAATGACCTGGAAAATGATGAAATTCAAGATAACTTCTCAACTAAAATCTATTGGGTGTATTGACTTATTGTTTGGTGGTAGGCAGACTCGTTGCCAGAGCTTACACGCAGCCTTTGGTCGAGAAGCGCAGTAAATCATGCTACGCCATTCTTTCAGCTAAGCATTCAATTGAGAAAAGAAAATTTTCCATGCGCTCCCAATTAAGATATGAATTCTAAGCGCATGCTTTTCCACTGAAGTGGAGAGAGAGTTAACACCGTTTTTCAGAGGTGCGTAGAGAAACATTTTATCGTGGCCTTTGAGTTCTATATGTTACTTTTATATACGTATTTAAGCTCATTTCAATGGAAGAACCATGTCGCGACTCTAAATCAGGAGTAACAGCATTCTTACCTGGCCTTGCGAGAAGACGAACGTGCCGCCATTCTGCTTGATGACGTCGTAAGACAGGCCGATGCCCTCGATGAACAAGGAGTCCTTGAGCAGGGACATGAAGGCCCTCATGATGAAGGAGGCGAACAGGTGCATGTGGAGTATGTTGCGGGGGCAGCGCAGCTTCCTTGGCGCCAAGAGGAGAAGATTAGGGATACTTAATTGGCGCCTTCAGAGCGATCATTATTCATGCACTTTCAGGGTTTCACTTTTGGAAGTTTGCATGCACCGTTTCTATATCCCTTCAATAGTCAGTCTCATGACTCACTTTGTTAAACTTGGAATTGGAAAATATTGGTACATAAATGTAAGCACGTGTCCCCTGGGGTGACGTGAGGGGGCGTTTGTATTAAAACAAAGCGAAATTATTATTATCATCCAAAGTTATATTTCAAAGCGGACATTTTTTCATATTTTAAATTGATATTTCATGCGTCGTTCACGAGATCGAAATACTCTTTTGAAGGGCAAATTACGAGAAAATAACAATCTTATATTTTGACATTATTCGATGACATTTTAAGAATACCTGGAATCATTAGACTCAAGATCAGAGCCAACTTAGCAATTGTATTTGATGTGGCCATCGGAAAAAGATGGTATTCATTCAAAATTCCTGGCTCGCCAATCATGGAGAGAGAAATTCGGCAGGCCTTCCCCTTAAATCAGGACAGAGAGAGTACACACGAAGGATTACTTTTGGCCTTTGATTAATATTTGTGCTCTTCACAATTTTGAAGAACTAGGATCTTCAGGAAGTTGATTAAGGGCCGATGCACGAAGGTGGTTTTAGCCAGCAAATGGCAGTTCCAGTATTAATGATGGGCAATCATCATTGGCCTTACCCTGCGATTTTTAGTATTGGTCAGAAGCAGACCTTTTGTTATCAGTCACGACTTTCGTATTGAATTTGGCCCTCCACTTTCCGATACGTGGGAGGCTAGGAGGTTGAAGGAGGTGAAATGATAAAGTGGAAAATCGCACTCGTCGCCCCATTCTTAAAAACGTAAATGAGGTGGAACGAACCTTTATATTTACATAAGGATATCGTGAAAATCCCTCTCATTCTAAATTAATGAGCCTCATGTTTGGATTAGCGACACGCACTTCCGCGTCACAACTCGAGACCACTTATTTACACAAGAAACGATTGACGACATGCTGTAGTACTTCCTGAGTGCCATTTATCGTCCTTCGCTCTCATGGCTGGCGACCTAACACTAAATACCCTTGCGGTGCTTATAGGGTACATAGGTCCAATGAAGTGACAGAGGTGTTACTTCTCCCCTGACCAAAACTCTGTGTTATGTGAAAACTGTGAAAGGTTTTAACTTTAGAAAACTACCGTGTCTGTCACTTCTTTGAATTTATATTAATTCCACAAAGTTACACCTGAAACGGCTTAGTTTAAGGTGCGGTCATTTCAACCCTTTGAACAAATTATGAATGTGTGTCTAGAGGGACAGGTATGAGAATAATGCTCAAATTATAATTCTAAATGCAATTGCGCTTTTCATAACAATTACTGCTTAAGATTATTAAATCAAACTAGAGGTAAGGCATATACTTACTTGATGGACGCCATAATGACGAAAGCCAAGACTAATGAAATTAACGAGACGCTGTATCCAAATCTCGACATAGATTTCACCACCGGAACCCATTTCTGAAATGAAAAGCACAAATGTATATCACTTAGGGAGCTTGAGAGTTGTGAATATTACCAACTACAGTAAACAACCCGAAGGAATTTTTTCGATTTAGAGTTAGAGTTCAGCTAATACTAAAGCGAGTGGAATTCAAATTTACGCATCATAATTTGGTTTTGGGACCATTTCGCTTATCCCTGTGCCACTATTCGGTTACCACGGGTAGATGTGGTACCCAAGAAGAATCAGACGGCTCAGGTGAAGTTGAAGGGGTCCAGAGGCGACACCTGGAGTCGAACGTGAAGGATATATCTGTATTAATGACTTGATTTATTATCACTATTTCCCGTGAAGTACCTAATTGGCATCCACCTATTCCACTTCCATCTCGTCCTTCAACGGAGTACGTTTCACCGGTTTACAAGTGGTGATCAAAAAAAGACAAGCCCGATTTTATTCTGCGCAAACCGTTCAACGGATCGAAACGAGACACAGTGCGCCATCTAGCGACATACCTAGCGACTAAAACGAGAGGTGTTGCGTTTGTTTAGTCGAGTCGTTACGCAGCAGTACTGGTACGTGTCTTAACTTGTTCGTCACCGCGTGCAACGGCAGCAATGAAGGAGCTGGAGGAACAGCGTGTGTACGCAAAATTTTGTTTCAAGCATGTCAAAAGTGCTACGGAGACATTTGGAATGATTCAGCAAGCCTTTGCTATTGAAGCTATGAGTCGAAGCCAGTGTTTTGAGTGGTACAGTCGTTTCAAATCGGGCAGAACCTCGACAGATGAAGATTCGCGAGCGGGGCGGCCTTCCACTTCGATGTAACCCAACCAAGTCACATTGGTGAACGATTTGGTGCGGGTAAATCGCCGTTTAACTGTTAGGGAGATAGCCGAGGAAGTGGACATTAGTTTTGGATCCTGTCAGACAATTTTGACAGATATTTTGGGCATGACGCGCGTCGCATCAAAATTCGTCCCGCGGGTGTTGACTGATGAATAAAGACAAAAGCGTGTGGACTTTTGTCAGGAACTACTGGATCAAGCCAATGCCTACCCAGAGTTTCTTAAAACCATAGTGATTCTGGTTTCTTAAAACCATCCGGTTTACGGTTATGATGTTGAGACAAAGACCCAGTCTTCTCAGTGGAAAGGTCCTCATTCTCCGCGGCCAAAGGATGCTCGCATCTCTCGGTCCAATGTGAAGGTCATGCTGATGTGTTTCTTCGATTGACCAGGGCTGATGCATTACGAATATGTCCCTCAAGTTTAAACCATCAACAAAGATTTAGAGGCTATGAAGAGGCTGAGGGTCGCAGTGAGCCGAAAGAGGCCGGACATGTGGAGAAACAATGCATAGCGTTTCCACCACGATAACGCGTTGGCTCACACGGCGCTGATCGTGACAGGGATTTTCGCCAGCACCGAAATTCCGTGATCCCGCAGTCACCCTACTCTCCAGAAGTGGCTCCATCAGACTTTTTTTTGTTTTCAAAGTTAAAATAAACCTTGAAAGGGCACCGATTCGACTCTATTGTGGACATTAGAACTAATTGTACGGGGGACCTGAAGAGGATCCCTAAGGCATGGAGACATATTAGGGCAATAAGGAGGGGGGGCCGTTCTTTCCATGCCTCGGATTTGTTTTACCAGGAAGATCCGCTATTGGAGATTGACGCATTTTTTGTGAAGCTGAGGGTGCCCCGACTCTAGGACTCTGTGCCCCAGAGGATCACTGCCCCAAAACATCTGCGGGCCAGTCTATCGTTGGCGTCCGCCGCGCCTTGACCTCATCTTCAACGTTCTCATCATCCCCTCGGTGTTTGCTGCCAAGATGAGCTCTTAGTGGGACAGGTCGTCTGTCACTTAGCCCCAATGGTATGTCGCTGGAACTCATCTCATTTCTTTATCGGTGCCCTAAAAACCTGATGCACGAAGTTGTTTGGGGATTTGTCTCAGCCGCGTTCAACGTCCTCATCATCCGCGAAATGCTTGTCAACACGGGGAGTCCTTAAGCGGACCAAACGGGTTGAGTCTCGCTCGCTGATGAGTTTGGGGGGCGGGCAGTAATAGGGCGATCGAAGTTAATGGACTAATCCGTCAACTCTCTTCTGGGTTTATGTAGACGTAAATTGTTTCGGGGATTATTTTCACTCAGTAATTCTTGGAAACGGTGTTGTTTTCAAGTGGACCATGTTGCTATAATACAGGGTCTGTCCCAAAAGTAATAGAACTTATTTTTCCCCGGATAGACGGACGGTCGGGTGGCGGTTTCTCTGACTAGGTTCAAGGGCTGGGAGCATCAGGAAAGGCCGGTGGCAGTTGGCTCCCAGCCTTTGCGGAGTGCGGATCGTTCATTTGCGAAACCTCTATAACGTTATCTCATTATAATTCGTCATGAACCGGTTATTGTAATAACGCTACGCCATCAAATTTTGTGTGAAACTGGAAAAACCGGGAAAGGGACCAATGGCCAGCTCAAGGTAGCCTATGGTGATAATGCCATGGGTAGATCGGTTGGGTGTTTTTGAGAGGCGCAAGTTGCTTCAGGCTCTGTTTAAAATATAGCAATAACAATGGTTATTTTTCTTGGACTCTTTACTATTTTACTCTTTTGGAGCAGAGTACAGGGTATGATTATAAATAAAAAGACGAAGTAACTCGATTACGCACATCTGAGGCGAACAGACGATAACATAAAACTGGCAAAAATATACAAATTCGTAGGCAGATGAAGACAATCAATTAGGTCATATAAATTTTAATAGAACGTATATCTGAATTTGTAAGTAGTAGTAGTTACTTGGTAGTATATAGCGATAGCTGAGGTCATTTACGCTATTAAGATTGGACAGGAAAGGATGAAACGTAGAGAGAAACCCGGCGTCGGCATTACCCTACTCTTTACGAGAGACGCCGAGGGGTAAAACAGTTAAACATCCCGTCCGACGGACGGCGCACTCTCTCAAAGTGCCCTCCAAAATGTACCTCAAGTAGGGGTTACCGCACCATCCCGATCCCCTGGATTTGACGGTGTTGGGCGAGGAGGGGGAGTAGTTTCTTCAGGGTCCGCCGTATCTACCGGCTTTGTTTGACGAATCCCTGGCAAATGTAGCGTGACAACCTGGAATGAGTGAGCCAAGCGGGAGAGGGACGGAAGAAGTATCCCGCGGGGAGGCAAGGGTGGGTGGGTGGGTTGGAGTGGAGGGCCGTCCGTATGGGAAAGGCACGTCGAAATTGAGGCAGTTTCCCGTCGCATTCAACGCCAGAGTCGGTCGCTGAGGGGAGGACTTCCGGAGTGATCGGAATGGTGCGGCGCCAGCTCACTTGCTTCCCACCCAGAGGGCACGGGATCGAATCTTGGAGACGATAGATCTCTTTCAGTGGTATCCCGATTCCTTAATACTTGAGGTGATTTGTGGAGAGCACTTTGCGTGAGTGTGCCGTCCGTCGGATGGGACGTTAAATTGTGTGTGATCCCTTGGTGCCTTCCGCTATTAGAGTAGGCTAATGCCGATGCTCTCTACCCTTCCTCCTTTCCCATCCATACCTGATGACGCAACTGACCTCGGCTGTCGATTGCCTCCCCTACACACTATTTATGGGTTTTTACTGGTTGAGCAATGCCACGCTCTCCCTAGCTTTTCCCACAAACCTCATTCTTTGCTTAGAATTTTATTGTTCTCCATCTTCACTGTCATTTACTTAGAGTATGTGTGTACGTGTAGGTGTATACTTAATTTATATATGTATATATGAATGCTTTCCCCTCCCCGGAATACAGCCTCGACGTGGTGGAAGGGCTTGTGCGTTCCGATGAGCCCTAGAGCTGTGCTGGCGGGAGTAAAAATAATTGCTCCTGGTAGGGTCACTCATGCCAGATAGGTCGAAGGTTAGGAGCTAGACGAAAGGTAGTCCACGCAGCGTCTGTTCCTCAGTGAGGCGACTGCAGTGGCGTCTGACCCCAGAGGGACGGCCAATAAATGATGGTGTCACGTTAAAAACACTGTTGAGGAAGGCAACGGGAAACCACCCCAATTATCATTCCCAAGATAAATATGATGGTCACTACAGAGAATATGATTCCTGGCAACTACGGGCCTCGACCCAATCGGCCGTGTGTCGTGCCCGGCAGCGGGGGAGGTAAGGCTTCCGCGGTCGTTATCCCACAAAACCCTTGCAAGGGAAAACCGGCAGCAGCAGGACAGAAGGCGCAGGAGAAGAAGACCACATTGGTTAGAATAGGAACGTGGAATATTAAGACAATGATGAGGACAGGGAAACTGGAGAACATTGAATGAAAGATGGAGAGGGGAAAAATAGATATTTTAGGTCTATGCGAGGTGAGATGGAAAGATAGCGGGGATTACTGGAGTAATAAGTATATAATAATATTCAGCGGCGGAGACGAGAGCCAACGAGGGGTTGCCATAGTATTAAATGAAGAGGTAGGAAGAAGCGTAGTCAACATAGAGCAGGTAAAGGATAGAATACTACTAGTAGAGATAAAAGCAGAACCAACGAACTTGGTTATTATTCAGGTATACATGCCACCGAGGAATCATAAGGAAATAGAGGTCGATAGGATATTCGATCAGTTAGAGGACATAATCGCGTGTGTTCCTGCAGGGAAACATTTGATAGTGATGGGGGATTGGAATTCGACGGTGAGCGAAGAGATGGTGACGAGGTCGGGGACTACGGTTTAGGCACGAGGAATGACCGCGGGGAGAAAGTAGTTGAGTTTTGCAGGAGACAAGGGTAAGTCATGACCAACACTTGGTTTAGACACCACAAAAGACGCAGGTATACATGGAAAATGCCAGGTGACTCAGAAAGGTATCCGCTAGATTATATTATGGGTAGACACAGGTTTAGGAACAGTGTGATAAATCGCACAGCTTTCCGGGAGCAGATGCGGACTCTGACCACAATTTAGTTATTATGAAATCTAGCGTCCGTTTCAAAAATATAAGACAGGGGCAGCGAGTTAGAAAATGGAATGTAGAAGCATTAAATGGTTTGAAAAGGAAGGAATACAAACAGGCGGTAGAGGAAGTTATGGAGGATGGTAAAGGTCCGATACTATCGAAGAAAAATGGGAAAGTATCAAGAAAGTTACCCTTTCCCGATGAATTGTGTTCCCTAGCCTAGAGGTGGACCGTTCGGTAATGCGTGATGAGTATGGATACTCATCACCTCTTGCGCTCGTCAATGTCATCTGGGAGATGACCCTTTTATTTTGTCCGAAGTAGCTTCGTCCACAACCGCAATGAACCTCGTACGCTATGTTCTTTTCAAGTGGAGGCAGGTTCCATCCCTCGCTTTGCAATCAAATTACCTTTTTCCCCACGATATAAAAGTGAGTCGAAAAATTTCCCTTGTTCCTTGTTCCCTTGTTTCCCGTGGCAATGGAACCGGTGGACCCGTGGAAATAAGTCCGAAAGTGCGTGATGCATTGCATGGAAAGTTTTTGGCTCAAGTCCTGCCGCAGTGTCGGGGAATTAATTCATTCGGATTAGGCGACAGGAAGGATTGAACTCCCAGGCCCTCTTGGGTAAAATCATCTACACAACGAACGTCTTTGATGATGGAAACCTAACCTAAGTAAAGATCGGAAGAAAAATAATGGGGGATATGGAAAATTGGATGACGGACGGAGATAAACGAGAATTCAAAAGGGTCTGCGATGGTGTTTATAGAAAAGAGAAACCCTTGGATGTTTGCGACCGGAAATTACCCCCGCGAATAGGGGAAAAGTACTATTCGGCACGCGGGAGGATTGGGGACACGCCCCGGGGAAAAATACAGACGCGGTCGTGGCGCCTAATTTGTGTTGGCGCCGCTCTCGCCATCAGTCCCCACGGTGCGCCTCCATAAAGAGGCGCCAGGGGGGGGGAGGAGGGGGTGGAGGAAGCAAAGACGCGGGGGCGGCGGTGCGGACAAATGGAATATTTTTTCCCTTCCGGTCGTCATTTACGTGGGCGATGCTAATGCGCCGCCGAGAGCACTCTAATTTCACGGGAAATAATTTTACAACTGAGATAATTACGGGAATTCAAAAGACATATTTCTTCTTTCCTATGGACAAACGGAGGTAGAGAATGATGCCATCTCGATTCTTCTCATTCTGTATTATATATAGGCATGGATTATTCCAGGGCGTGGGCAACATTTAACATTAGCATTTACCTTAACACGAAGATCTAATGGATTTAGAATAATTAATGGCTCTCCAGCAGTGAATATTACTGGCGAAAGTAATGATGACTGCTTCTGGTCACCCATGCATCGGAGTAGGGGCTAGATGAGAGGTAGTGCGCACAGTTTCTGTTCCTAAGAGAGGGATGAGGGGTGGGTCCGACCCCAGTGGGGTGGCCAATACAAGGGATGGTGTCACGTGAAAAATACTGACACATTGAGGCGAGCCGCGGGAAGGCCCTTCAGGTCCACGACGCATGGATGGACTCAAATACGAGAGTAATAAAGTCAGTCGGTACGGATCAGTGCACGGGGCTGGGTGTCGTATTGGCCACGATTATAATGACCCAAGGTCAACTCGACAAAGCCATTGGACAACCTAATCGGCATCAATCAGAAATAAGGCAGAATCGAATCTTTGAATAGGGAGCTAGAAAATCAGGAAAATATTAATGATATGAAGTCGAGAGTGAAATCAAAAGAGAAGTTGAGGAAGGAAATATAGATGTTCTAGATTTATGTGGGAGAGGTGGTAGTATAGAGGGTAGAGCGTTGGACTTCGAACCGGAGGGTCCGGGTTCGATTCCAGGTGACGCCGCTGGGCCACCTCAACATAACAAAAACTGTGAGATTAATCGGGCACCAGAACTTACTGGAAAGCCATAGGCGGCCTCATAACCCCCTCCTTACTCTGGATTTGTTATTCTAACGCGCCGTTGGGCTTAGTTCCCGATCAGCCCTACCATCACCTTTCCCCCGCCACACGCCCTTGCGGCGGCTTGCGGGGTGGTATGTAGATGTAGATGAAACCGACCTTCGGGGTGATAACAGTGGTTAGTTGTTTAGATTTATGAAGTGGGAGACAACGGGTATTATTGGAGCAATATTTGCATAGCAACTCGGATGGTTCCGGGTCGGATCCTCGTTCGGATCGGATCACTCGTTCATTTTAAGTTTTTTGGGGCGGCACCACTGACGCGCTTCGCAAGAAGAGGTCACTTCCGGTGGGAAGATACTGAACACAATCTTATCAGTATATTTACTTTCAATAAAAAATGCTAAACAACTTTATGCTGCTCAGATTAATGTTTTTTAAGTTATCGCGCGCAAAAAAACTATCACAGACGGGCAAACATACCTCGTTCGGAATGTGATTTACACGTTTTTAGGGAACCTCAAAACGTATTTTCGTTGAAATCTCGATGGATGACTTTTCGTGCGAAAAACACTTCCGCTGTACTCCGCATAGAAAAAGAAAAAACGAAAAATGAAAGAGTGTTTTTGGATTGATTCGCGGCATTTATTCACGGGCTTTACTCTTTCTTCCCTTGCATAATTCGAAAACATAACGAGGACAGGGTCACGTGGCCAAACAACTGTGGCCGGAGACCCTGATCGTGATCTGACATCCCTAATTCATCATTTACAGCCGAAATGCTGCCAAACCCCCAGCAGCGGCTTGAAGGGTGTTTAGCGAAAACGTAGATTTATGAGGGAGAGGAGTTTGGCCGGAGGAATTCGTTGGATCGGTATTGGTCCCAGCCACAACAAAGGTGAATGCTGCTGTAGTATGTACGACCATAGGGCTATTGCTTTAACTTCACCCAGAGCGAAGGTTAGTGTTGTAAAGTGCTGAGGGTTTTTCAACCAGGAGAGAAGGTGAGCGTGGATGGTGTGCTTTCTGAGGTGTGAGAATATAAAAAAAAATAAAATGGACGGAGAGGAAGACAAACGATGAAATACGAGAATAGTGCGGGAGAGAGAAAGTTGTCGGATGGAACTCGTTCAAGAGATACGTGTACTCTATTTATTACTCCAGGATGAGCATTGCACGTGTCGTAAATTATATAGGAACTGTATGGTGAAGACATTAGGCCAGCAAAGTTCATCTACATCTACATCTACATCAATACCCTGCAAGCCACCAAAAAAGTGTGTGGCAGGGGGTGCAGGACCAGGAGGAAAGGGTCAGGGATGAGGGGGTTAGGGGTTTTCAAATGGATGGGGAAAGGTAAGGGGAACCTGCAAAAAAAAAAAAAAAAAAAAAAAAAAAATATATATATATATATATATATATATATATATACGAGGGTCATCCGGAAAGTAGTACCCGTTCGTGCCGCATGAAGTGCTGACGACGCGAGTAGCCGCTGGACGAGGTCAGATAGCTTCAGTGGCTTGTCTGCCTTCTCTGAGCCAAGTTGCGTGACGCTAGCATTGCCTGTGTTGTTTCTGTGATTGTTTACAATGTTTAAAAAAATTGAGAACGCCGCCAGTTGTGAAGTGAGGGCAGTGATTAAATTCCTCAATGCAAGAAACGTTCGCCCATGTGATATTCATCGCCAATTGAAGGAGGTGTATGGAGACAATGTAATGGACGAGTCGTCTGTTCGGCGGTGGTGTCGCAACTTCAACATGGGGAGGGGGAACACACACGACGATGAGCGTTCGGGAAGACCGTCTGTCATTACAGACCAACTGGTGAGCTCAGTTGACGAATTCGTGAGGAACGATCGGCGCGTCACAATTGATGACATCTGTGAGCATTTTCCCAATGTTTCTCGAACAATTGTTCATGAAATTGTTAAACACCATCTGCATTATGCAAAAATTTGTGCAAGATGGGTCCCTCGCGTATCTCAATGAGCTGGCGGCGAAGGACTATGCAGCAGGAATACAGAAACTTGTCACACGTTATGACAAATGCCTTAATTTGCTTGGAGATTATGTTGAGAAGTAGTTTAAAGTATCCTCTTTCAAATAAAATTTTTTATGTTTGTTAATATTTTCTTTTGTGTCTTTATTTCACGAACGGGTACTACTTTCCGGATGACCCTCGTATATATATATATATAAATATAATCGTATAACCCTGCGCAGTCGCTACCTTGTAGGTTAATAATTATTATGTCGAGCCGACTATTGGGGGATTTCGATTACAAGCATTCTGGTCTCTTATTGTTCTCGGAAAAAATGACCATTTAAATCTGCCTGTCCTGCAGTCAATCTCTCTAATCTTACATTCGTGATCCCTCCGCCCGTAATACTATACGTTGGGGTTCGTATTATGTTCTTGATGTCATCGGAAAAGGACCCATCTTTAAATGTTTTTAATAAGTTTAAAGTATATTGTAAACGCCGCTGTGTAAGGGAATCCCAGCCTAAATTTTCTAGCAAAGTAGTTACGCTACTGCGTTGGTCGTAACAGTTTTTGACAAATCTAGCCCCCTCCGCTGAACTCGTTCCAATTCCGAAATTAAATTTATCTCTTGAGGATCCCATATACTGGCAACATACTCTAAGTGGGGCCTGACTAGGGCAAGAAAACATCGTTCCTTCACTTTTTCGTCACATTTACCCAGCACTCTTTTTACAAATCCCAATTTTTTATTAGCACGACCGCATATTTCCCGTATGTGCTTTCCCCAGGACAGATCGTGAGTAATTGTCACATCCAAGTATTTACACCCATATTGCATCAACTGGAAATTACTTTCACCGGAATGCATTATATCATGAACAAAGTTGAGTTTCGCAGGATCTACCTTTACGGAACCCGTGTTGGTTATTAATCAATAAATCTTGGCTATCGAGGAACCTCATTATGGAACTACCAATGATGTGGTCATGAATCTTACAGGAGATGGAGGTGAGCGATATTGGCCTATAATTACTGGGGTCCTCCCAGTCTCCATTTTTAAATATGGGTGTCACAGAAGCTATCTTCCAGCCGCTTGGCACGCTTTATTCAGCTAATGATTTCTTAAATATTATATTAAGATAAGGAGCAATTTCAGACGACAGTTCTTTATACACGCGAGCCGGTACCTCATCAGGTCCCGGAGATTTGTTGGGGACGATATTTTTAAGGAGTAACTCTATTCCGCGGGTGGATAAGTCAATTGCATGCATTGACTGTAGAAATGTTTTCGGAAGGTTCTCTGGTATATTCTGGGAGCATTTGTTGAAAACACTGTGGAATAATGAGTTTAATATGTTGGCTTTGTCTAAACTACTTGTTACTTTATCCCCTTTTTCGTTGTTCAATGAGTTTAGGGTGGACTTTTTTCCCTGCACATCCTTGACGTAGGACCAAAACATCTTTGGGTTATCGTTTAAATGTTCACCTAATTTTTTCCTTTTGAATTCCGCTAGCGCTTTCCGGAAGGCCTTCTTGGCAGTGGACCTAGATGCTTTGTAATTCTGTAAGGTTTCGTTGATTTTATCAGGGGAGGAATCTTTAACCGCGTTTTTCATTCTGGCATGGGACGCCCTTTGCCGTCTTAGTGATTTCCGAACTTCAGAGTTGTACCAACGGGGTTCCTTATTCTCTCTTATATATTTACTAGGTATGAATCTCTGTATTACTGAACGCGTTATCGCAAGAAAATTATTCCAGGTATCCTCGATACTCGTAGTTTTACTTAATTCGTCAAATCTAAGAAAGGAACAGTTTAACTCACGTTTTAGGCCATCATGGTCAGCTTTATTGAATAAATAAATTTTTCTCTTAGGTTTGTTAACTTTTTCTACGCTTAGGGAAAATTTAGCGTTTACAGCCCTGTGATCACTGATTCCATCAATAACTCCTACATTTAAGACCCTTTCGGGTATATTAGTAGCTAATAGATCGAGAATGTTCTTTCCCCTTGTTGGTGAAGTGACTAATTGGTGTAGGGAATTTGAGGTGAACGTCAAATTGAGGGACTCGCATAAATCCTTGTCTTTACCTCCATTTATGAAACTGTACGAATCCCAATCTACTGTGGGAACATTAAAATCGCCACCGATTATTAAACTATGCTCATTGTTGTGGGATGTAAAGCTTTTGATCTGCCTTTCTAGATCTTGTAGTATTGAGTTCACTAGTATTGAGTTAACGCCAGCATGGGGTGGTCTATAATACGCACAGACATATATTCTTTTCGCACTGGGTATTTTTACTGAGCACCAGACACTTTCTATACAGTTATCAGGAAATAACTCAGCTCTACTGATGGTAGAGTTTTTAACCGCGATAAACACTCCTCCTCCGGCTCTATTCTGTCTGTCGTTTCTATACACTGTGAAGGATTTGGGAAATATTTCGCTGTCAGCGATATCATCTGTTAACCAACTTTCAGTTCCTATAATGATATCTGACTCTGTGCTATGAATGAGGTGGTGAAATTCCGGTATCTTATTTTTTAAACTTCGGCAGTTAACTACTACTACGGAAATTATTTCTTTTTCTAAAACCTTCTTTGTGTTCGTTGCGGTCTGCTTTCTGGTGATGTTTTTATAAGTCTTTTGGGTGTCTTAATACACGATCGGTCCATATTCTGAGAAGTGATTCTTTCTCTTGTCTCATTGGCACAATACGTACCTCGATAAATCTCTTTAGGCAACCTAGTATTGTGAGACCCACTAATTGACCTACACTTTATAATATCGTTATCAGGGAAATTTATTTTTAAATTTTAATTTACTCCACTACCTAACCTACTTATTTTCCTAAAAAATATCTATAGTGCTCGAAGATCCTATGAGCCACCCGAACCGATGCCTCAGGGGTGTAGTGGACCCCAGAGCGGTTCAAGGGAGCGCGACAAGACCCGAGCACCGGTCTCAAGTCCACTAACTCGGCCCCCATGTCCCGACAGAATTTCCACAGCCTTCCGTTTAGAGACTCAATACGACTCCAAACTTAAGCACCGCAGTCAGTCCGCGGGACAATGCTGCATATGGACAGCCGTAACTCCACACCAGATGCCTCCCGCACACGATCCACTTCGGATTTTATGTCCCTAAAGTTAAACATAGACGGAGACTATGATGAGTACCGTGGGGCTAGACAAAATTCCCGCGGAACTATTGAAAGGTTTAGGAAAATGTGGGAGGAAAGGTTTTTATGGACTATTTGGAGCATTTATGAGTGATGAATTCGGCCAGAAGGTTTTATGAAATCAGTTTTAGTTCCTATTCCGAAAAAGGTAAAGGCTACATCATGTAAGGACCACAGAGCAATACTTGATTTTGCACGCAGCAGCTAAAGTTGTCCTCAAGATAATCAACAAAAGGATGGAGAGCAAGTCAAATTACAACTTACTGTTCAACGCGTATGCGGAGGAAATGATTAAAGAGGCATGGGAAGACCTGGAGGTAGGATGCTATTGCAGTAATGAGCTTATTAATCGAGAGGAATATAGAACACAACCAGGAGGTATTCGCCTGTTTCGTTGATTTCGAAAAAGCGTTTGATAGAGTAAATTGAGGAAAACTAATGAGTATTCTGCAGAAAATAGGAATAGATTGGAGGGAAAGGAGGCTAATCCGCAACCTGTACATGTCTCAGACTGCTCAGGTGCGAGTGGGGAACGGGGAGTCCGTTTGGGCAGTGTTAGGAAGAGATGTAAAGCAGGGCTGCCCATTATCACCGTTGCTGTTCAACCTGTATGCAGAGGAATTGATTAAAGAGGTATGGGGAGAACTGGAGGTAGGAATGAAAGTGGGCGGGTAATTCGTAAAATCATTTAGGTTTGCAGATGACCAAACTCTAATTTGTCAGTCAGCCAAGGGGCTGCAAGCATTGATTAGTGAATTGTAAATTCAGTGCGACAGGTATGGGATGAGAATCAATATTAATAGAACAAAGGTAATGCGATTTTCTAGAAAGAAAAAGGCTAAGCTTAACATTAAAATAGGAGTGCAAAAACTAGAGCAGGTAGAACAGTTTACGTATCTCGGAAGTGTTTTGGACCAACACGGTCAAAGTAGTAGGGACGTAAGGAGAAGAATTGCGCTAGGTAAAGAGGCTTTCACAAGGAAAAGGAAATTGATGACAGGGACGTTGAGTAAGGATGTGAAGAAAATGCTCGTCAAAACTTAGATGTGGAACGTGGGTATGTATGGTGTGGAATCATGGTCACTGTAGCAGGAGGATAGACGAAGATTGGAGTCTTTTGAAATGTGGGTGTGAAAGAAGAATGGAGAAGGTTAAATTGCATGGAAAGGAAAACAAATGAGGAAGCACTAGGTATGGTGGGTGAGGAGAGGGAATTGTTGGGAGAAATCCTATGGAGGCAGGAAAATGGATGGAGGGCATATTGATGGGAAGTGGGAAGGTAAAGACTGTGATGGAGGGAAATAGAGAAAGTTGGGCAAACGATGAAGGGGCAGGAATGGGGTGGGGATGTTGGACGAATTGAAGAGAGGGAGGAAGCCGATGTGCTTGAAGATGAGTTTAATGTTGCGTGGGGTGTCAGGTTTTGCCTTGTTGACTGTGGTTTAGGAATGATAGGCTCTTCATTTGTGCCCATACAAAACCTACATTCAACCGTAGACTAGCAAATAATAATGATAATGTTTACTCCTTGAAAACAGCGATTATTTGGTGCGAGTGGTCAATGAGTGACCTCCTCCAGTTAGCCATATCTCACACCTACGGAATGCAGGACCCAAATAAAGGATGGAGAAGTGACTTTGCTCTCTTTTGAAAAGAATGTTTTTGGGCCATGCGGAAAAGAACGTGTCATGGGAGCGAGGGGCGCCCAAAGTAACCACCCTCAGCGTCTAATAAATAATTAGTTCTATTTAAATGCATGCTCTTCCACTAACCTTATGTGTTTTGCTATAATAACCCATTCTTTCCGAATGACCTCATTCGTGTTCCGTTCATCTGTTTTTAAGTCTCTTTCCTTTCAATCCCTCGTCCCTCTCCGCGGGGGGAAATTCCTGCTACCTGCAACGTTGGGTCGCCTTTTACAGACTCTTTGGGGGTAGAGTGTTTCGTGGTGCATTTTCATGTGGTAGTGATGTTTCAATTTCTTGCTTGTTGTGTCCTGGCTTCCGTGTTGTAGGATGGCTTTCGTGCTGCATCACGGGGTGCAGTTTTTTAGTTGTTTTGCGGTTTATGTGTTTGCATGAGTATTGGATGAAGGGATTTTTGCATGAGTGTGTGCGCTGCTGTGGGTGTAATTTTCCGTGTTGTTTTTTTTGCACGTGGTATTTTTCTTTTTTACGGTTGGTGACCTAACACCCCCCGCCACACGCCCTTGCGGCGGCTTGCGGGGTATTATGTAGATGTAGATGAAAGTACGACGTCTTAATCTCAAAACGAACCAAATGCGAAGATTATAGCTGTGTCCAAACTTGTCCTTTAAGCGCCTAAATCTCCCGATTTAAGGTGGACGCCATCTCCAAGGGCGTACAAACTCAATGGGCAGCGAGGGAGCGCAAATTTAGGCAACTTATGATTTGGGCCCCGGCTTTAGGACACAAGAAAGGTATCCTAAATCCGCCATATTGGAATCCCAGAATTCAAAGTGCTAGAGGCGAGACTAGCCTAAGAATAGTCGCCATGGCGGGAGTGTATAAGATATGTTGGTCACAATAATATTGGTTATTTCTTCGAGAAAGAACAACTTTACTCGTTTAAAAAAACGAAGGCTTTATCGTAAGGTGAGGTGGGAAAAGGCGGAGCTTTCCTCAGGCAAGAGAAATATGGCGACTTCCGCATGAATGTAGTTTAATTCTTCTGATAACTTTATTTTATCAAGTTGTCGGATAAATATGTTTGGAATGTAGAGGTAAGGACATTTCTTTGTTAGGTGCTTCATTTCATCAATAAGAACATCGTCTTTGCTATTTTGTTTGCATCCATGCCTTCGTTTGTCTACTTGTTAAATCTTATTTTAGCATATAAATATTGCGGAAAATAATCTTCAAGCGTAATGTTGCGTTTGGAGAGTGTAAGCATTGAGTTATGTTCTTTGTGAAAAATATAGCTGCGTTGCGTGAATCCAAATGCGTAATCATGGGCCGTTCGCTAAACCTTTGCAAAATGATTCACCGTTTCACTAGGTAAGCCCTCAAAGAATAGAAGCCAACAAAAATGAAAAAGCGCCCAGAAAGACTAATTGTAGGTATTATAAATATTGAATGGATGCTAAGGGTGACTTAAAAATATGTTACATCAAGCAAGAAAAGTAAGAATTAATATAAATAAACTACGCATGACACAAAGCATATCTTAAAACAATCTCAAGGAATAGAGTAAAAAAATTATCCTGGAGTAAAATACCACAATAATGAGATAAAAAGTTTAAAATTGAGGAAATGTAATGCTATATGACCAAATAATTAAAGCGAAATATAAAGAAATGGATTATCTATAGATTAATTATACGTACTCCGATAAGAGAAAATGAATGCGAAACTAGTCCCAAAAATCGCCCGAGCTTCTAAACTACAAGAAAGAAATGGAAAACTTTAATAAAATATTGCCGCATGAATTGTAGAGTGAACCATAAATTACGCAAATGCACGCAAATATTTGCAGAAGCTATCTCAAATATCAAAATATTTACATTCGAATATCATCTATTTGTTCCTTATTCTTAGCTACGTAGATGGTAGTACTACTGCGTAGGGTGTCCAAACTCAAGCTGTCTTTTTATTAGGCGCCTAACATTCAGGAGTCCACCTCAAAGCACGTTTCTTAAAGCCCAACGAGTCTGGACGCAGCTTACATCTCTCCATGAACGGGAAGTGTTGGAACTTTTCTGGATGATTCGCGAGAGGATTAGTTTGGGGAGCGGATGCTTTGGTCGTTGTCAAGGGCTGCGCACTCACCGCCATCAGGGACACGTTGCTCTCCATGTCGGGGAAGGTGATCTGCATGGTGGCGTACGGGGTGGGTGTGCACTGCGAGTAGTTGGTCCACGTGGTCCGGCCGCCGTCCTCGCCGGCGATCCAGAACCACTCTCCGCCCTCCAGGCATCGCCGCGACGCGTTCGCCTGCCGAGAAACAACGACTCAACTCCCCCATCAGGCGCCAATGAGCACCGCCAACGAATGAGCGGTCCCATCCACCGAATGCCCTGCAAGCGGACGCTGCAGGGCATTCGAGTGGTGACAATGCCAACAGAAACACGCGTGCATGCACACCCCTTCTGCTCGGACATGCTTATATATTTGTCAATAAAAAGACGCTGTATTGCATGTATGCAGTCTCACCTATGCCATTAATAACGAGCACCTCTCAGTAAGCTTTAATAATATTGCTGTAATGCTTTTTGAATTGAGAATCAACTGCGTCCGGCGTCGTGGAATATTTTTACAAATTTTAAAAATTGAACAAAAGCGATTTTACTGTCTACAATTTCACTTTATCTTTACAATGTTTTGATGAGGGGTTTAAATACAACCACGTTGTGTGCGACCGTTTCCTTTTTTCAAGTTTTTTTATTTTTAAAATAAGAATTCGGGGGTGCATAGATTTCATTTTGCTATGAATGTGTATCATCCAGATGGTTGGACGAGTGCTGGAATCCTTCAGTGTCGGTATCTGCCTCTCTCTATTGTTTAATCCTTGTTGTTCAGGTTACTAATCTTTGGTGGGGCCGTAATAATTATATGCTCAGTCCTAATAATGCTCTTGTGTCTCAAGTAAAGTCGGCAGTTTTAATTAAAGGTTAAAATTGATGCTAGTGCCGACTTCCACTTCTTCGCTGTCGCGGGAAATTCGAACTCCATAATCAGGTATTTTCATTATCCATCCACATTCCTAGGCTACTAGACCTACTTCTACGTATATATGCTACAATAACCAACCTAAACGTTGATTTTGAAGGGTGGAGTTGGAGTTCCCCTTATACTAACATGACCTACATCCACTGCTTGTAAAATTCACACGTTCTGATGATGCGGGGTCAGTTCCTAATTCATTTAACAGTCGCATGCGGTTTCCTCTGAGAGGTCTCCTGGGCCCGAAACTTCATAGTGCAATGGATGAAGGCTTGCATTGATTGAACGGTGACCGATTGATTAGAATTCAGACCCTCCGGTCAATGCTATACTCAGGAACTCGGCCATGTCTCCAGGATTCATAAAGGGTCAATGTATTTGTAGACGCATTAACTTATTACAGTCGTGACACATTGAGTATCAATCACTTTGCAATAGGTATTCCACACTTTTTTTACAATAACTTGACCGGTCATGAGGTACCAAAATTCATAAATGGCTTAAAAAAAAGATTTTTTACGCACAACCGTTATTTTCCAGAGAGTAGACTGCGTTGGTGCATTTAAGTGGTTTGAATGATTGAAATAATCGTGAAAATGTTGAAAATCGATCAATTGCTTTACTTTTCATTTTCAGTATTTCAATTCTAAGACTGTAGCCCTGAATCCTTCCCAATTTGGTATTTATATCTTTCAGTCCCTGATAAGTTCTCTCTTGCATGTCCTTCTAAGCTTGTCGTCCTATGCGCTTGTCTCCAGGTCTCCCTCGCGGATCTTCCCTTCAATTCCCCCTCTCACTTCCATTATGTTTTGTAGCTCATCCATCTGTGCCTCAAGGGGGGTCCATCCAGTTCTCCCTCGTCTCCGTGTGGAGTGCTTTCCCCTTCTGCTCTCGCATACACTTCCTCCTTCTCCGCTTATCTCTTCTCACTCACGCAAGAGGGCCTCTTTGAGGACAACTGGAATGTCCAAGGTTTGCTTGTGTTGTAACCAAGTGGAAATTCCTACTTAGGGCATTAAGTATTCAGTGATTCCGGTGTCCTTTGGCGAAGGTCGTTAACGTTTGCATCCATTTACAAAGAATTCGATACGAACCTCTTTTGGAAATAAAATATAAAGTATGTCGGCGGATGTTAAAAAAATATAGCCAGGCGTTATCTGGTATTTCCGACTCATCTCAAAGTCGGCGGATGATGTAAATAAATGGTGAGATTTGTGTCGCTTGGAGGGCTCATCTGAGAGCCGTGGGAAACTTTTAAGATGCTGCTCATGACCCAAATAAGCACCTGCCGAGAGAGGGACCAGTGTCAAAATGTACATTCCGAGAAAAGAAACACATCAGAGCAAAATAATTGATTTTTGCAAAAAGAGCGTTCGCACTTAATGTTTATTGCCATGAAAGAGTAATGCTTCTCCGACAAAAGTTTCATCTTCGTGAAATAGATTAAATGCACCAGAGGAAAGGTTTCGATGGCCACAATGGCTTCAATGGGATGCGAAGTCACTTATTTTAGTCAGCTGCAAATCATGTGTGTCATTGGTCCACTCAGTTATAAACCTCATAATATTAAAATCACTAACCATAATTGCAGTTTCCCTCCCCGGACTAAAACCTTGACGTGGTGGAAGGGCTTGTGCGTTCCGATGACCCCTAATGCTGTGGTAGCGGGAGTAATAATAATTGCTCCTGGTGGGGTCACCCATGCCAGATAGGTCGAAGGTTAGGAGCCAGTCGAAAGGTAGTCCACGCAGCGTCTGTTCCTCAGTGAGGCGGCTGCAATGGCGTCCGACCCCAGTGGGGCGGCCAGTAAGTGATGGTGTCACGTTAAAAACACTGTTGAGGAAGGCAACGGGAAACCACCTCAATTATCATTCCCAAGATAAATATGATGGACAATGCACAGAGTCCTGGCAACTACGGGGCACAGCCCAATCGGCCATGTGTCGTGCCCGGCAGCGGGAGAGGTAAGGCTTCCGCGGTCGTCATCCCACGAAGCCCTTGCAAGGGAAAACCGGCAGCAGCAGGACAGAAGGCGCAGGAGAAGAAGACCACATTGGTTAGAATAGGAACGTGGAATATTAAGACAATGATGAGGACAGGGAAACTGGAGAACATTGAATGAAAGATGGAGAGGGGAAAAATAGATATTTTAGGTCTATGCGAGGTGAGATGGAAAGATAGCGGGGATTACTGGAGTAATAAGTATATAATAATATTCAGCGGCGGAGACGAGAGCCAACGAGGGGTTGCCATAGTATTAAATGAAGAGGTAGGAAGAAGCGTAGTCAACATAGAGCAGGTAAAGGATAGAATACTACTAGTAGAGATAAAAGCAGAACCAACGAACTTGGTTATTATTCAGGTATACATGCCACCGAGGAATCATAAGGAAATAGAGGTCGATAGGATATTCGATCAGTTAGAGGACATAATCGCGTGTGTTCCTGCAGGGAAACATTTGATAGTGATGGGGGATTGGAATTCGACGGTGAGCGAAGAGATGGTGACGAGGTCGGGGACTACGGTTTAGGCACGAGGAATGACCGCGGGGAGAAAGTAGTTGAGTTTTGCAGGAGACAAGGGTAAGTCATGACCAACACTTGGTTTAGACACCACAAAAGACGCAGGTATACATGGAAAATGCCAGGTGACTCAGAAAGGTATCAGCTAGATTATATCCTGGTTAGACATAGGTTTAAGAACAGTGTGATTAATTCGCACGGCTTCCCGGGAGCGGATGCGGACTCTTACCACAATTTAGTTATTATGAAATGTAGCGTCCGTTTCAAACAGATAAGGCATGGGCGGTGAGTTAGAAAATGGAATGTAAAACATTACATGGTGTGATAAGGAAGGAATACAAACAGGCGGTAGAGGAAATCATGGAGCATGGTAAAGATCCGATACTATCGTAGAAAAATGGGAAAGTATCAAGAAAGGGTTGTCTAAAGCCGCAAAAGACACTTTTGGAACCGTTAACGCTAAAAGGACTAGGAAACCATGGATCACGGATGAGATGATAATAAAAATGGATGAGCGGCGAAAATGGAAGAATGTAAACACAGAATAAGGCAAAATGAAGTGCAAAGAATTAAACAATAAATTGAGGTGGGAAACAAATAAAGCAAAAGAAGCATGGTAGAAGGCACAGTGCGAGGATATGGAGTCTGCAGAGGAAGGGTGAAATCGGTGCGCTGTACAGCAAAGTTATATCGTTAACGGGAAGTAAGAAAGGGAGATGAACAATAGCAGTTAGAGATAATGCTGGTATGGTAATAGTTGACGCAGGAAAGATCCTAGAGAGATGGAAGGAATATATAGAAGAACTGTATAGTAAAGACCATAGACCAACAAAGTTAGACATAGAAAAGGAACATGACGTAGAGGAAGATAGCTTAGGTCCAGGCATACTAGACAATGAGATAGAAAGGGCATTAAGGGAGATGAAACTAAATAAGGCCGTGGGGGTGGATAACATTCCCGCGGAACTTTTAAAATGCTTAGAAAAATGTGGGAGGAAGAGGCTATATGGGCTGATCCGTAGTAGCGAGTAGTAGGCGAGATTTGGCTTGAAATCAATTTTTTTTAAACAAAGAGCCAAGACTGTTGAGTGGACGATCTTTTTTGATCAGCCACCCCTGGTCCCGACCTTGCACCATGGCGACTATTTCCCCTCTTCTTGCTCTAGGAACAGTGGACAACGGTGCGCCGATGACGAGGAACACTCAAGACCGCCGTTGTCAGCTGGTTCAATTCCCAAGAGGCGAACTTCTGTGTGCTGAGGGATTGAAGAAGCTGGTGCAGCATTGCGAAAGGTGTTTAGCGAGGCGAACGGCGATCATGCAGAAAAGTGAAGTAGCTATATATGTTAAACCAAATAGCCATTACTCTGCGAATATGTCTCGTATTTCTCAATTTAATGAGGAAAATGTGATAAATTGGCGTTTCATAGAGCACACATTCGAGTAGATCCGTATCAGTTTTGATAAAAAACAGTCCCCAGAAGACCCGCTCTATTTAAATGTCTTTTTTATTTAGGCGGTGCTCTTGTCCAGAAATCGTTCTCATTATTTTATCTCGCTCGTGTTTTCTCTTATAGCGGCGACACCGACTCTCGTTATAAATGGGCCAAATCCTACGCGTCCTCCAGAAGGGTTTTGGCTTAGGTCTAATCAGTTAATCTAGTCTTCATTAAAAGTTATGCACGAAATTTCCTGCTGCTCGTGTTAGCGCTTGCTGTCGTGCCCACAAACAGGAAACCTTTCACTCGCACGCGGGCGCACCTTTCGGAAAGCACTCGAACCGTGTTCAGGGGACCGCTAACGCGGGAATTTCCGCTGAAATTCCGAAGAAGATATTTTGCGTTAAAAGAATACTTTCCGCCGTAATGCGCCGACAGCAAATGAGACGTTATGCAGCGTCGTTAATAGGTTTTTGAGTCTGGCTCCTGCCGTCAACATCGCCTGATCATCGCTCTTGTTCAATAATTTGGCTGGCACTCTTCATTCTCACTTCATTGGCTGACCCTCTTCACAACTCTACAGTTTTCTGTACTTTGGCTGGAGTTTGCTGCATTACAGATCGACGGCATGAAAGTATACTCCCCCCCCCCAAAAGGAATCGTCGCCAAGCAGTCAAATGGAAGATGGGGAAGTTAAAGAATTCCCAATTCAATCCGCGCCGTCGCGCTTATCGATGAAGTAGAACTAACATATCCCTCTGACAAATTTCAAGAAACTTCGGCAATAACATTTAACGGAGTCATCCGCTAATATGCATTTCAATGCAACAACTTCGGAGTGTAAAAATCATTCGCCTTGATCAGGATTCGAACCCGGATCCCTTTCAGAGTCTAATAGGTTGCCTTGATAGCTTAAATAGCTGAAGCACTCGGCCGGACATCCAGGGATCCGGGGTCGAATCTCGGTCAAGGCGAATTATTTTTATGTGCTGAATTGTTGCCTTTGACTCCCTCTGATTGGCAAAAAAGCTGCTATGGAAACCTGAAGCTGCCTGAATGCTTGAAAGTCGAAAATTTTCTAAATTCGATCCACACCATAGCGAAGCGAAATTTCATGCACGCCGTCGAAGGTTGACTTTGACGTGCGCGCATCATGAGTCCTGTTGTATATACGGGTTTATTATCGATATCGGATGACTTCGATACTAAGAGACAGAGTGGCATTCATCTCCCGAGTGAGTTCGATTGCTATTTCGATCGAATAGTTCGGAGTGGCAGGTGCCGACAAAAGCAAGATATCAATTGAGTCAAGTCAATTCAACGAATTTTATTTACCTTTAACTATTGGTAATTTATCAAAACTAGGAAATCATTTTTGTTGATTCTTGTGCTGTTAACGTTGGAACTATGTATGCTTGTGAATATATTAAATATTGGGTTCTCATTACATATTCCATTCTATGCTTGCCATTTATTCTGTCTTTTCTGCTATAAACAAGAGGTCCCATTAATGTGTGCTAATGTTAGTTTTGAGCTTTTGGATACGATTGGATGATAAATCGATCCGACTCATTTGATACTAATTAGTCACATGCGAGAATCATCTCCATATAACCGCTTCTTCTATCGGCTGACGATTGTGTCTCGTGGAATTATTTTGATTGCTCAAGTCATTCATCAGGCCTTGTTGTTCGTGGGCTGTCTCTTTTAGTACGTTCCCTGATTAAAGAGAGGGCACATTTGGGAATTGGTTTTCAAAAGTACCCCCTTTCATCCAAGTATTTTTTGCCTAAGTTCAAAAGAGAGATATCTCTGAGGGCGTGTTCGGGTGTGGTGGCTCGCCTCTGGAGCCCGCGCCCTCGCACGAGGGGTGTGATTTATTGCCCTGTCTTCAGAGTGACCCCGACAGGGAGAATATCGGGCGAGTTTGCATAGGGACGCATCATTAAGCGCCGTGCCGTCCGAAAGAGGACGCCCTAATGGGAGAGTGAGGGCACGCGAGCCTGACCTCATTGCTCTCCACCCCATATCATTTGATAGTTATCGACTTTCGCAAACATATTTTGCGAGGGGCACCTCGTGAAATATATTTGCCCATGAATGTATTGCTGGCGACTGCGTGTGCCGTGTGCAAAACCAGATCAGTTGAAAACACTCGCGAATTAAAAAGAGTTAATATTTTAAACCTTCGCTACAATTCACTCGACGACATTCGCCCATCGTCGCGAGATGTAGATAGGCACGCGTGCCACCGAATGTGTACAAATATACGGAGTCCTCTGAATAAAAAGTATGTTTACTTTAGGAAAATAAAAATTGGATCTCTTATCCAATTTTTGTATGATCTGCCTATCATACCGATATGCTATCTACCTACCTCACGCCTCTAGCGGAGTACTGATGAATATGTAATCTTCTGTTGTTGCTTAACTTATTCTGATTTGCTTACAAGTTTACTTAAATAAGTAAGTTTGAAATCTTTGACCAGTTTCGATGCTAAACCACGTAGAATTTGTGTGTGCAATGGTGTGTAGGGTGTAAAGGATGAGTTCTAGAATCTGCAATATAATCGGATGAGTCCGAGACCGGCCCATTCGCTTTTGCTTGGATTTGTTCGTATTTCTGTGAACCAGCTGCGCTATGCCAAGTGAGGCCTAATTCATGAAGCAATATGCAAACGACAAATCGGACCAGCTCATGGCTGGGCGCCAAAATGAAAATAATATTAGGAAAAGCGAGAGGGAGCACTGAACTGCTGATTCAGTCGCATACATTGACTGCTACCGGATTATAAGAAAACAGTCTCATGACTTAAATACTGATTTTTTGATTGATATAAAGACTGTTTGTCGTTAGTTTTTACCTCATATTTTTCTCCTTTAATTGACATTTTAATTGTTATAATTATTGGTAGCCTGCCTTTCAAGGTTGGTTTTGGATGGACACAAACTTAACACCCCTACACTTCTTAGCCTCGACTAACCAGACAACTTTCACACTCCACAATAAACCCTTTTCCGAACGCTTCCTCCCTCCCTTCATCCCATTCAACAAGTCCTTCCATCCACCTCCTCTCCCACCAAATGCTTTCCCCCAGTAACACCCGTAATTATTTCCTCTGATCGATTAAATGCCCTCTCCATTCTTCCTTTAAACGGTTACATCCCGGCATGGAGACCAAAAGGACCTTTGCATCATACACCTCGAAGTTTTTCCCTCGTATTCAATCGATTTGAGTGGAGTGTACATTATGATATATGAGCATAGTGACACAAACACGGACGGACATGTATCTTAATGCATAAAATTCATATTTAATTCATATCAATTAAATATAATGACAAGGCCTCGAAATGTATTTTATACAATCTTTACATCGATACATGTTATTTTAGTAAATGCATTCTTTCCATGACATTGCAAATAAATAATATTCAGCTCTTCAAACTATTCTATTAACCTAGGTAACTCACGACAATATGGTGGCAGCCCACTACGGTCTACTGTCGGGAGGATCACGTAATGTGGGAAGAGTACCGGGAAATGTGTGTGGGTATATATCGCGTGCGAATACTTCTGCAAATGTAAGTAACACTTTCATTTTTTGACGGACGGTACTCATTTTAACTCGGGTACTATCGCACGCCTTATCACCACAGTTCATTCATGAAGAGGCTTACGGGGCATGGTATACATGCATATGTATTAATTATTGAGAAAGAGATTATTAGGACCGCCGTAATAAGACAATAAATAGAACCGCCAAGCGGCAAATATTACATAGTTCAAGTGAAGAAGAGTACTGGAGAAATGGGCATTGTGCTATCGGGAGTGCTTACAAGAAAATCAAAAAGAAGTCACTGAATTAGCAAAAGGAATGCCGCCTGTTTTGTGCAAATTAATCTCCTCGAGTCATGTTTTCCTCATGGATCATTGACATTGCTTGGCTGTGAGTGGGCACAGCCATCAACAGGAACATTTCTCAGTCTGTCGCAATTCGAGGGATATTTTTTCTAATATTTCCTTCCATCATTCTTTACTCGCAGTATTATCTAAAGGAGTACAAAAATGGTGCTCGATACATTAATGAATTCATGCAAATTAGTCTCTAACGGGAAATCAAAATAATAATAATTGAGTTATGCTCGGATTTCGCTCAGAGGGAATACGATGTGTTTGGGAAGGACTCGATGACTCTGCGATGCGCTGCGTTTGATATATGGGCCTGCTATCATTCTTCTCTTTCTGTAAATATTTTCAATGATCGACTAATGATTGAAATATGAATGCAAACTTAAAAATCCTTCTTTTCGCAAATGAAGTCAAATTAAAAGAACGAGGCTGAATCTTGGTTAAGGAATGTTTTACATGGTGTTTACTTCATTTACTGAAATTTGAAATTTATTTCAGATCAGGATGATAAATGTTGCACGTGAGCTGTTGCTAACTTTTGAATCAACGCTCTTTTGCGATCCCACTCTCCCTTCATCTCCCGCACATGCGGAAACGCTTTTCTTTTGTTTTCCATCGACGTCAGGGATTGAAGAAATACTCGAATTCCAGCGCACCAATCGGCAGTCTCTAGAAACGCCCCTGCTCATCTGTGATTGCGGTTGTTGGATGCAAGACTCGGTTAGAAAGTAAGCATCGTTCTTATTTATATTCCCAGGGCTGAAAATCAACTTGAACTCATTTATCGAATACGGTATTTATCCTGAATTCATTTCCATTCCTGAAACCACTTCTTTCTGTACAGCTGTCTCGGAATTTACTTTTCCGTATTTAGCATTTTTTTAGCCCCAACAAAATCCCGAGAACATAGTATGGGAATAACAATCGCTGCAAAAAATTGTAATGAAACACTTTGAAGGATATTTAGATTGTGACTTCTCGTTTTGAGAAATGCAAAAATCTGCTTTGATGGCCTTAGAACAACTCTCTCAAGTTATCATTCCCTGCTTTGTATTTTCACAACATCTGTCCTCCGTCTGCAGTCATCATTATCGTGACTAAGATCGTATTAGTGGACGTTTGCTTTCATGGATTTTATACAGACTTCGTAGAACATTTTTAACGCGCTTGGGTTTAGAAGGCCTGCAATTGCCTCTTCCCGCAGATCATGAAGTTGCCGGAACTCTCTCCGCAGAGTATTCAAATGTCAAATTATTTTGACATGCATTTACCATTTAATTTTTGGCTCTGCCGGCGTGATAGAGACACAACTTAAGCAAATAAGATCTTCGCTCACAGATATACCGCAGTTGTTTGTGTATTTTGTTCTGAATTCCTCCTCTAAATCATCTCTAAATACTTTTGATTTCAGTTTTATTTCACTCGCATTGTTTTCTCAGCGAAATACACCAAATGAGCGTCTTTCGCATTTACCTTAAAAGTTGTTTTTTTTCATTAAACCACCACTTTGCACGCTTCGAGATTTGCAACCATAGCCAGTGCATATTCTTGTAATAACTATTCTATATTAGAGGCTCACCATTCCGTGGAGTAACCCTGATTTTATTAAACCACGAATTACTTTTACACAAGTACATATACTCATGTTAGAACATCGCCGCGCAAACCACTAATATCGATCCGATAACCCAAATACGACCAAATACCGTGAGATTCGTTCGCCTAAAAATTCTTGCAAAGCTATCTATTTTTAAAACATGCTCAGAACATGCACTCCATAGTTATTTTCGAGCAATTCCCCGCTTTTCTCCAAATTTAAATCGGATCAAAGAACAAAAGCCAACCGTCAATAGACACGAATATTTCGATTAAAAATATTTCGGTTACAATGAAAGAAGAAATTACGTTTCATCCTTTTTGATTGTGTTCCCCCATCTAGTCGTACCATTCGGGAAAACTGGAATTAACGTCCTGAATAGCATCCCATTTCGGCTAAAGTTTCTTTTGCCATTACAGATTTCCATAAGGTTTAATACCCTTCCGAAAGGTAACTAGTTTGTTCAGACTGGGTTCTACTCCCGTCTGGCGACTTATTTGTTTGAAAGAATTTCTTTTCCCGTATAGTTCCATCATGATGAAATCACTATTTGAACTCGGAAACCAGTCGTTGATTCTCGCTCTGTCGGTCCTCATTTAAAATCCAATGTCTCGACCGAATTGGAAGAAAGAAAAGGAATCTTTTTGAACCAGCCTTTTATCAGAAGGAACATTCACGTAATGGAATGGAATTTAATTATCACAAAATATTTTATTCACTTCCGCAACAAATATTGCAAATCAAAGCCAAACTTAGATGCAAATTATACTTTTTCGATGAAGAAGTATAATTTGGTTCAAATTTGTTTTTCAACGATACTTTTATTTTCGACTTCATGGCCTTTTGGGAGTCTAAGCAGATTTTGACTTGATGTGCATATAAATCCTGATTTAACTTCAATAAAGGTTATAACAGTTTAGTAAATATGCATAATAGGATTTAATAGTAATATTTATGCTCCTGAATGATAATTTAGGAATGCTATCAATGTAACGGCTTATTTAGAAGCTTGACTTATCGTTGCTGAGGAACCTTTGGGAAGAAAAAGTTTAGTATTCATTATTGCTACAAGTGATTGCCAAGTCATATTTTGTTGATACATATACCAAATTAAAACTTCGTTCTAAAATGTGAACGAAAATCTTGGCTCATATATTTAAGGAAAATATACAATGGTTCATGAGCCATTAATCAACATAATCGGTTGACATGGACTGAGAAACAGATCAAAAATATAAAAAATATATGAGGCAAGCCGCCATTTTCCCTTTCACGATGAGCTATTGCAAGAAAACTTTGGAGCTGTATAGAATGGGTGGACGTGCATATTTTTCCACCAGAGCGAAAATAAAAATTGAAGTTATGTTTTACATTTTTACTCGGGAGAGGCCCATTGCCCCTAATTGCCGATGATACACACACTTCTTTGTGGAAAAGAATATGGGAAAACTTGCGTGGAAATTGAAGTTATGAAAATATTATTCGAACCTCAGACGTAAAAGGCCAAGGATATATTGTACTGGCTTTCAACTCGGACGGCCCAGGTTTGAATCCCGGGGCGGTTGCCCGATTTCTACTGTGGTCCCACGAGTGGGGGGGAGGGGAGGCAGACATAACCGGGTGGGCCTCATTGGTGTCTTTCGCCGGGTTTCTCTCCACCATTCTCCCCCCCCACCTTTCTACCGTATTACCCAGCGGCCTTCGTGAACTTGGCCCTTGGAAGGGGGGGCGCACTGACCGTGGGGTCGAAACCAGCGATGTAAGCGGGGCACGGGAGGGTGGCCGTGCGCCCCGCGGCCGTGTGCCCCCAGCAGAGGATGCCGTCCCAGACGCGGGAGCAGAGGGGGGTCACGGCTGGGGTCTCCCCTCCCGCCATCTCCAGCAGGCACCGCTGGTGCATCTCCTCGATCACCCTCTCCTGCTCGTCTCCGTTGGCGACCGCACCGGGCGGGCCCGCCGTTACCGCCTCGCCCGACATTAACGCCACCTGCAAGAGGAATCCGGAGTCAAGACAACCCTCCTCGAGCAACTAATGCGGCTTCCGGCCCATCCCAACTTTCATTTTCCCCTCACCTTTTCGCAGGTTGGTACTAATTGTAATATTCCCAAGTATCGGTACCTCGTTACCGGTGCCTAAAGCAATAATAGTAACTACTTCGACCTCGATACTGATACCTAGGGCATGAATCCTCGTTACCAGTATCAAGTTACTGGTACCTAATGTCAAAACAGTGGGAATTTTCTGAGTATCTAGATACCGGTGTTAACCCTTATTTAAAGACATTAACAAGGAAAAATTAATTTAAAGGTAAAGTCAAATTTTTACATGTAGTTGGTCGTGTGATCGGGTAACCAGTTAACATCATTGGGGGGGTAAAATATGATGAATCGCCAGCCGAGGGTCATCGAAAGTGACATCTATGATCGACTTAAAAATTAGCAGCAATTTTTTTGCAGTGACAGAAAAGCAAAAGCTCAGGTATCGCCTCAGGACCCCTGTTCCTGGGTAGTCGTATTGACTAACTATCCTTTTTAACTGTCGTCCACTTAAACGATCCCCCCAAATCTGCCACAAATAAAACATAAAGGAATACATTTTTTTAAAAGACTGTTAAATCCATCGGGAATACAACTGTCTCTCCTTTTTAATGCCCTGCTATGTTTGACCTGCCTGTTTAGTTATTTCAAGTCTTTGGTGCGGATTTCGTTCAAAATGCAGGCGTCGCCGTTGGACAATCTACGCGCAGTCAGTGAGGGCAGGTCAGTGAGGCATAACTCCGTAAAAGACTGGTAAAAAATTTGATATGGAGAGCATGGGTTGGAAATAAAAAAAGTAGCGATAAAAATTGGTTAGGTTGCCCGAGTTGAGGGTGGGGGTGGGAGGAAACAACTTCTTAAAATGTCCGATTATGGTGCCAATTCCTGTACGAATTTCCAAGAACCTAAAAGAATGGTGCACCTCCAATTTTGCATTTGAATTGATTATATCACGTGGGATGACCCGTATGTGAGAGAAAATGTGCAAGAAGAATAGAAATAAGCCCGAAGAAAGGAATAAATTCGTACGAAAGACTATGGGATGAACAAATCAGACGCCCGTGGAGGCACGAGTGCTTGATGAAGAGGAATTCGACGAGAGAAAAGTCAAGAAGAAGAACCAATGGACTTATTAAAGTATAAATAGCTAGCGCCACAGGGAAGAAAAATATGAACGTCATATTGCGAAAAGAATTGATTGAAGGAGTCTACTTCAAACTAGCCGCGAGATTAACGAATGAGTGACCTTAGTGGTCTCAATGATAAACGATCGGACTCAAAGCACCACTCATTGCGTCATTAACGAGGTCGAAGGTTTCCCAAATCAATACGCTTCCCAAATGACCCCTTCATATTCACAAAGTTTGTCTAAAAAGTATCGGTTGCAATTTTTTCTGACAAGCGCGTTAAGTGCTGAATTCAGACCGTCGTGTAATGTGCGCATGATCACAGATATCGTATTGGTATTGATCAGATGACAGGGCACTCACCATTATCACCGAAAATTTGGCGATGCGAAAGATCTGCGCTAAACTCGTACTCCCGAAAGTGTTAGGACGGACGACCGAAAGAGCGGAGAGTTGAGTGTGTCCGCTTGCAAACACCTTCCGCAACTTCATCGCGACGATTCCCCAACCCCCTTACTGTCCCCACTTGTCACAAGCCGACTATATCCTGTCCCCAAAAGTTAGATCCTCCCTTCCTTAAACGAAAAAAACCATGGAACCCTTAAGTTAAGCCGCCAAAGAATCTTGCCCGTGTACCCTTGAGTGCCTTCCGGAATTTGCCCACGAGGGAACCCTCAAGTCGTGGAAAAGCCGCTGACTAAAGTTTGCCGACGCTCAAGGGATGTCGTTTGGAGAATTTTGAGGCATTTTACCAATATCTGAAATAAATCCATTTTTCTGGAATCTTTCCCGATAATTTAATGCAAACCATTTTTATATTTCTCGAAAACAATGCAATATTTTCTCGCTGGCTGGTTGCGATCGTATTTATCTGGGTAAACAACTCTTACGCCACATTTCCTGACCACTTTGAATTGTCTTGAAAAATGTTCTTGAATCAACCGATTTATTTCTTAATTGATTCGAAAATAATTGATAGATGCTCCGCGAAATTTCACATTTTTACGAAATTCATGTGATTCGGTAAAACCTCTTTGGGAATTTTATATTTTACAAGATTGAAACCTTATCAGTATTTTTGGGCCCAGAGAAGTTAAACGAGGATAAACAAATTCCCCAAACGATGAGTGGCTTGGGCTTCACGACAATATGTTGGCAATAACACTGAATATGGAAATTTTCCATCGAATGGTTTCGCAAATTTGGTGGAGGTGCTAACCGAGAAAATCAATGAAAGGAGAAAATGAAAGCACTAGCGAGCGAGCGGGGAGACAGACGCCAGCGTCTCGCAATCCAGCCAACGGGAATTTCGCTGCTGTGTTGTTCTCAAGGCATGCAGGCGCCTTCTTGACCGGAGATCCATTTTGCGGCATGAGGTAAGGTCTTCAGGTGGGCTCACTATTAAAGACGGATATAAAATCAAAGTTTTCTACGATGGGGTAAAAGTTTCAAATCTGGAATAGGGTTTTAATCCTATTTAAGATCAGTTTAAAATGCCATCCATGTTCACTTGAACTGTTCCTAATTCTGAATTGTAGCGAATATGGATGAATTTTGATTGTATTGAACGCGTGTTGATATTTTATTTCAATTTTTCAATATGTGTATACCCCACGATATATCATAATCATCAGTATTTTAGGCCTACGATTGGTTTGCTGCAGCCCAAGGGAACCGCTTAGGGCCTCCTGGCCCTGAAACTTCCGCCCTCCGAGATTTTAGGCATTCTCTTTTTCAAGTTTCATTCAAATGAACTGATTCATCTGGATACATGCGTTCATTTATTTGCTTCATAATACTCCGCGATTCGTTCCTCCTGCTGGGATCGCGTTCAGGGGTGCCCGTTTTGTCGCCCTGGCATAGCAGAGAGATTGAAACGTTGCCTGCTTTGAAAGCACGCTAAATGTGCTGTAAGTGCGGTGTAAGTTGCTCTTTTCCCTTTTCTGCGAGACCTCCGAACAGACATGTCCAAATATTAATCCCAGCACCGCATTACATTGGCGAGGAGGGCTACGGTTGGAAGTTATGGAAAATCGACACTCGAACTGATCGAGGGATTGAAGTGCCCGGTCGATAAACCGGTTTTCCCTCGAACAACCCGTGAAGATCGCTGCAGCCAACATAACGTGGCATCCATGTATTCGATGGTTCCTGGCTCAAATCTGTGGAAGTTGATGTTCATTAATTGAAGAACACAATGTAAAAGCAATGGAAAAATACATTGTGCTCTTCATTTAATAACGTGGCATATCAATTAATAATTGATCCGATGCTTGATGACCTAACACCGCTGCCTCACTTCGTCGTGGTGACTTACGGGTGAGACTTAGATGCACTTCCTTCTTCAGTTCTTCCCCCTTATACAGTTCAAAAACAACCTGTGCTCTTCATTTACATTCCTCACTTACTTATTTCGTTTATGACATGACTCTTAATATTATTTATATTCAATAATAATATTCTTTCTTCTGACATGCCCCTCGCATTCCCATTACCCCCCGATAATCCCTCCATCATTATTTTCTGAATAATCTTTGAATCTCACCAACAGCAAGACCCTTGACCCTTGGTGAAGACCCACCATCTTAAATATTTTGCTATCCCTCTTCCTCTCTGTCCAGCTTATTGTTTACTTGTTTCTCCGTTCTACTTTCGCCTCCAGAGCCCATGATTTCTTTCAATGTTTTCTTCCAAGACTAGGTTACCGAGCCGCGGGAACTCCGGTCGAAAATCTTCGCTATTCTTTCTTTACGTCTTGAGTCCTTTCAAGTGCCTATGATTCTTCTGCTACCATTTAGCTACTTAGTTCCGAATTCCATGAATGGATGTAAACCATTTGATATTCCTACTCATAGAAGCTAGAATTGAATAATAGTAGAATAGCTCTTGGAAACTCACAAAATATTGCCATATGGTCATTTAAAATATTTATAAAATATTTATAAAGTGTGACATCTATGTCAGAAAAGCAAAAAAAAGGGCCAAATAATGCGTGGACAGCGCCTATTTGAATTAAAGCGCTAATCCGGTCTTTTCCCGAAGTTAAAATATATTCAGATGTGGAGGCGAGAAGTAACAAAAATAAAATTTTAAACACTTCAAATCTGTTTTTGGTCTGTTCAAAAACAGATTTCAGCATTAATCCCATGCCTAATTCCCGGCACCGATAAAAATGGACGTCAGTCGGGAAGCTTAGAAAGAACGAATGTTTCAAAGAGGAGTTCTTTGGACTTCGAGATTTGGTTCCTGGTGCGGTTTTTGCGCGGAATCATAATAATAAAAAATGGTCCCCCTCCCCTTTCCACGAAATGCGATACACGATATGAGGAGCGAAATCTTCAATGAAATCGGAAAATAATGTACAGAAATAACATTTTGTGAACAAAATTCCATGCCGCCCTTACACTCTGTTTGATGCAAAGTAATTTCCGATTTCCGTCAGTGGGCATCCACCGGCGTGACCGGAATCGGAGAGAGGTCAAAAGTTTCGTTGCGTTGCCGCTCATTGGCTGGCATGCGCGCGGGCGCCATATTGCTTTTGATCGCAGCGTGCGCAGAACGTAAAATAGATTTGAAATGTTCTAGGGAGACCATTGTTGGAAAGTGCGAGGAACGAATGCCAACCTTAATAGTTACTTTACGGACCCGTTGCTCGTGAAACACGTTAGTTGGCTCGAGGGGACTTTTTTGGGGTCAGAGTTTGGTTTCGTGCTCCGCCGTGGTCGGAAATGAATTCGGCAGAAAATCGTCCACACCTCCGCGTTACCTCCGTGGCGCGTGGGTGTATCCTCTGGCGGGCAGGGACGACCTCGGACTGACCTCGGGACGGCAGCACGGCTGACTCACCCGCATCAGACCTCCCTCATCATTTGATTGGCGGGTCCTCGCGAAGAGCTCGCTCCAGGCGCGCCTACCACAAGGGACGGGTCGCGCGCCAATATATGTGCCCTCGTCTATTGTCGGTGGGATGACCAGGATCAAGCGGAGGTCAGCCTTCGGGGCGGGGGGGGGGAGGAAGACGGAGAAGGGGTGGTCCCGCACGACCCCACCCCGCCGCTGACCCCTTGGGAGAGAGGGTCTCTTCGGAGAGGAACCCGTCGAGGCGTCGGCTAGCAGAGCCGACTCACTTCGGGGCTAATGCCGCGGAGGACGGCATATGTTTCAATGGAATGATCTGCCGAATGACGATTCGATTGGGGAATGGGCGCGCATGCGTCACTGTCGATTTGCGGAGCATTTCGCCTTCGGGAGAGTTGAGATCATTCTCCCAGATGGAGAGAGAGAGAGGCACGACGGAAGACGCAATGGTTGACCATGGAGATGGCAAATATGTTTACAATGGCGAAGGGAATGGTGATTCATGAGCTCCTCGATGAGTAGCGCCCTCTGTGCGGGATCGGAGGGGGGGAGGGGTCGAGGTTGCCTGCGCCAAATGTGGGCCGCTCCGCTCGTGGATTCGAGAAGGAAGGGAATGAGGGATGGCGCCTTGAAAAGGGCTTCGGTCGCTCGCCAAGGGAACGGGGTACATCAAATGCGTCGCCAGGGATCGAGGCAGCAGCTGGCCCTCGCTTTGGCCTCGAGACACCTGTCGGCGATCACTGGCGTGCCGACTTGGGGAGGTGAAACCGTTCGATTGCGTCACTCCGCATCGTGCGCGTTTGAGTTGTTGCGTGCATTGTTTGAGAGTGCACGAGGTGAGTGCCAAAATGAATCTGTGCATCGCGGAACACGTGATCCAACATCTGCTCGCTCAAATAGGTCAGCTATCATAAGCTAAATATTAACGATTTTTCCGGAATAATTCTCCGAAATTCTTCGAATGAAATTATTTATTTTCATCCTGTAGGTATCGCGTAAGTTAGATTACTTAAGATTTTGAGAAAAATTTAATTAAAATTAATTCTTCCATTAGTTTTTTATCTTAATAATTTCAAGCTTTATAAAATTGTGGTGCATTATGCTAAAAATAGAAAAAGTGAAATTTAGTTGTTGGGTATTGTTAAAAGAGCTTCATCTTGTTGAGAAATTTGATTCACTTTTTTTAACTATGCATTCTTAAGCTTAGTTTTCCTCCTTTCTCGACTCGGTTTTTTTGTTCCTTGCAGTTACTTGATCGGAAGTGCTGCCCACTCATTAGTGATTTAAAACGGGTCAGGGCTCGGCGGGGATGGGCGCACGAAAAATATCTCTGAGATCAAGGGACATTCAGCCTTGGAGTCCGCTGCCTCACCCTTAGGTACTGTCAACGGAAGACGCACCGCAATCGTGTGCGTTGGTTTTGAAACTACGCACCCGTAACTTATGCCGGCAGTAGCATGGAGTTGCTTGCTGAAATGAATGCGGTAAAAACCAGATGGGATACTTTTTCTACGAAGAACTTAACTTGTGGTTGCATAGCAGTATTTTACAGAACTTATTCTTTAAGTTATTAGTTTCGAAAGACAGGATTTTGTTTCTCTCTCCTTCCGAAAATTATCACAGAGTATTGGCCTATTTTTGGGGCGAAGGTCAATACAAAATTTACATAGATGTGTATTTAGAAATCTAATTTGAAGTTTCAAAAAGTAGATGACAAGTTGATAAATGCCATTAGGAAAGGCTAGTACTATTAAAAAATATACCTAATGATGAAATGATCAAGCGAAAGTATTTCCAGACAATTTAATTTACTAACCAAGGATTCGACATTATCTGCTATTTTCATGTTGCCTAGCTTCATTAATTCACTATGATTAAATATGATTAATGAGCGCTATATGAATTAAAAGTTTAAAAGCGGCTTGTTTTTATCCATTCGTTAAGATGGAAATGAAACTGTTCATCAAGTAACTCCCGAGAGCCTATAAACAAATTTCAAGTTCTTAGAGAGGAAAAAATGAAAAAATATACAAAATTAATTTTTTCAGCTGAATTTTAATGAAACAATGTTTTTCACCATTCTATTTTTTATTTCCTTTATTTTGTAAATTACAAACAACATATCATCGCAAATATCACATTTCTTAAATGACTATTTTTTAATTAGAAAACCTAATCATCAAGAAAAGAGGGAAAACATTTCCCACTCTCAGTCTCCGTTTCCTGCGACTTCTCTGGACTAATTCTTTCCGCGGACGGAACAAAGACTACCGAAGGAAGGGCGACAACGTGTTGGCAACGTGATGATGACCTCTCTTGCGTCATCCCTTCGAACAAATGGGGACTTTTGGGGAAGAAAAACCGCCAGTTGTGGCGTCATCGCGAACCGCCAAGCGGATTGGTTTTCCGCTTCGTCCCGATCCGTGCCACGTACCCTCGGCCCGCATGCCCCCCTCCTCTTTGCCTGCCCTTCAAAGTGCCTCACTTGGAGCTGTGGCTACGCATTTTATTTTCATTATTCTTCGGTGGCACCGCGTTTCCTCTTCAACCCCAATTCCCTCTTCCCTGACGCTCCTCCCATTCGAGTCTTCGGGAACCGTCTTCCCTCAACCGTCTTGAAGAAAGATTGAATTTTCCTGCTGCGTTCTACTTTCTCAAATCATCATCTCCATCGTCAAACGGCTGCTACGAAACAAACTGCAAACCATACGTGCACAATAAATCCACCCAACGGTGAAAATAGCTTATGATAAGGGTAATTACGAGGATAGAGGGCTCAAAAAACGACATAAGCAAGGCTATTTGTGAAGGCAGAAAAAATGATTACTCAAAACGAAATGTAAAACAACAGTTTTACGAGCCGATGCCCTAACCGTAGGCCCGCGGCTGTTTCTGGCGGATGAATGTTTGCTGTTTCGAATGTTCTGCTTATCCTTTACTTTATCTCCTCTTCCTTTCTTTACTCTATATCTTTAATAACTTATTTAAAAAAAACCATAAACCCAGTAATCAGAGTTAGCGGTAGAGTTCACCCGGTACTATGCCCTATACGGCGAGTGAAATTCACACATAAGGGTAGGGGGGGGAGTTTATTTCCCTGTGTCGGTTGTGGTTTCCCAGGAAGACCTGGTACCCCAAAAAATCACATAGCTTGGGTGGAGCTGCAGGTACCCAGAGTGCCTTACCCGAGAATTGAACCCGAGCCCCTCCAGTCGGCAGTCCAACGTCCTACCCCCTGGACTTCCGCGACCCACAGTAACTTTTTAACCGGTTAAAGTAGGTTCTTGGATGGACTCAGCTACTAAATTAATATTTCGTGACTCCTAAAAAAACACAAAATCCAGTATCCTACTCTACATCAGGTCCCTCTTCATCTCTGAGTACGTCCTTCCTCCCTTTATCCCGCCTAACTATCCTATCCTGTTCCTTCCCTCTTCTCGTTTGCCTTCCATTCTCCCTTCAATTACAGTCTTCAATATCCCACTGCTGGTCAATACCCCCTTCATCGACTTTTCCTGCCTCCATAGGATTGCTCCCAACAAACCCCTCTCATCGCCCACCATACCAAGTACTTCCTCATTTGTTTTCTTCTCTGTCCATTGCACCTTCTCCATTCTTCTCCACACCAAAATTTCAAAAGCCTCCAGTCTACGTCTATCCTCCTGCTTCAATGACCACGTTTCCGCGTCGCACATAACTACGGTCCATATTAAAGTTTTTACGAGTCTCTTCTTAATATCCTTACTCAACGGCCCTGTCATCAGCTCCCTCCTCCTTGTGAAAGCCTCTTTGCCTAGCGCAATTCTCCTCCTTATGTACCTACAACTTTGACCGTGTTGGTCCAAAACACTATCGCATCCTTTCGCATCCAATCGCATAACCTTTGTTTTATTAATTTTGATTCTCGTCCCATTCCGGTCGCACTGAATTTCCAATTCACTAAGCAATGCTTGCAACCCCGTGGCTGCCTGACAAACTAAACCTTGGTCATCAGCAAACCTAACTGATTTTACGAATTCCGCGCCCACTTTCATTCCTACCTCCAGTTCTTCCCATGCCTCTTTCATCATTTCCTCTGCATACAGGTTGAACAGCAACGGTGATAATGGGCAACCCTGCCTTACACCCCTTCCTAACACTGCCCATCCGGACTCCCCGCTCCCCACTCGCACCTGAGCAGTCTGAGACAGGTACAGGTTGCGGATAAGCCTCCTTTCCCTCCAATCTATTCCTTTATTCTGCAATATACTCATTAGTTTTTCCCAATTCACTCTATCAAACACTTCTTCGAAATCTACGAAACAGGCAAATAATTCCTGGTTGTATTCTATACTCCTCTCGATTAATAATAAAGATGACTGTATAATATATAGAAAAATAAAAGACAACAGGGATAGTGATATCTTACAGGATGATCTAAACAGAGTATCGGAATGGATTACTAATAATAAAATGGGTGTCAACACAAAAAAGTGTAAACTAATAACATTTTGTGGGAAAAGGAGAATGGAAAATAGAGAATATAACTTGCTACGTGAATATCTAGTAAGAAGTGAGAAATGTAAATATTTAGGTGTCTATCTCACAGCTAACTTAGAATAGGGACATCATATACAGGTGTAGATATCCTGTAGATAAGGTGGCAGGTAAGGCTTGTAAAACTCTGCACTGGGTCATGAGGAACCTTAGGGGGAGCAACAAATCCACCAAAGAATTAGCATACACTTCAGTTGTAAGACCAATAATGGAGTACGCAACAGCAATATGGTACCCTATGGTAAAGGTGCATATAAAAAAGCTTGAGAAAGTACAGAGAAAGGCACCTAGGTACACTCTAGGAAGACATAACAGGACAGATAGAGTGACAGAAATGCTAGAGTCACTACGATGGACACCGCTCCGACTCAGAAGGAAGCTGAATGGGCTATGTGGGATGTTCAAGATAGTTAATAAAGAGAAGGGGTGGGAGGAGCTCTCAGAAAGAATAGACAAACCTAATTACATTGGGCGGAAGGACCATCAGTTCAAAATAAAACATAGAGGACACAAAACAAACATAAAAAAACTCCTTCCTCAATCGTGGAATAAAAGAATGGAATGAGTTACCTGAGGATATCTTTAAGTCCTTCCCTTTTTCATAAAATAAATTCAAAACGAGGTGTATGCTCTCTTTAAAATAATTAACTGTAACGTGTGAGTGAGAAATGTACGTGATAAACACGTATGTACTTCCTTGTATGTTTTAATGTGTAATGAATGGATTAAGTGGTTTATGACTCGTAATCAAGAACATTACCACCAGGCTATCGCCTACTTGTAATGCTGGTTGTTAAATAAAAAAAAATAATAATAAATAATCTCATTACTGCTATGGCATCACGTGTACCTCTCCCCTTCCTAAATCCAAACTGATCATCCCCTAAGTAATCATTTACCCTACTCTATATCCTTTTGTTTATGATCCTGAGAACAACTTTAGCTGCGTGGGATATCAAACTTGTCGTCCTGTAGTCCTTACATGATGTAGCCTTTAACCTTTTCGGAATAGGAGCTAAAACTGATCTCGCAGTCTTCCGGTCAGATTCCTTCCACATAAATATTACGAATCACCCCATATAGCCTCATCCTCCCACATTTGCCTAAACATTTCAATAATTCTGCGGGAATGTTATCCACCCCCACGGCCTTATGTAGTTTCATCTCCCTTAATGTCCTTTCTATCTCATCGTCTAGTATGCCTGGACCTAAGCTATCTTCCTCTACGTCATATTCTTTTTCAATGTCTAACTTTGTTGGTCTAAGCTCTTTACTATACAGTTCTTCTATATACTCCTTCCATCTCTCTTAGATCCTTCCTGCGTCAACTATTACCTTACCCGCCTATTCTCTAACTGTTAGCATAGATCGTCCTTTCTTATTTCTCGATAACGATTTAATTTAGCTGAGCAGCGCACCGATTTCACCCTTCCTCTGCAAACTTTCCATATCCTCGCACTGCATTTTCCACCATGCTTCCCTTGCCCTCTTTGTTACCCGCCTCAATTTATTGTTTAATTCTTTGTACTTCATTTTGCCTAACTTTGTGTTTACATTCTTCCATTTTCTCCTCTCATCCATCTTTGTAATCATCTCATTCGTGATCCATGGTTTACTAGTCCTTTTTGCGTTAACGGTTCCGATAGTTTCTTTTGCGGCTTTAGATAACCCTTTCCGGATGCTTTCCCATTTTTCTTCGATAGTTCTTAGCTCTTTACCATCCTCCTAGATTTCCTCCACCGCTTGTTTGTATTCCATCCATTTCAATCCAATTAGTGCTTCTTCATTCCATTTTCTAACTCGCCGCCCCTGCCTTACCTTAACAACTAAATTGTGGTCAGAGTCCGCATCCGCTTCCGGGAGGCTCTGGGAATTTATCACACTGTTCCTAACCCTGCGTCTTACCAGAATGTAATCTAGCTGATACCTTTCTGAGTCACCTGGCATTTTCCATGTATACCTGCGTCTTTTGTGGTGTTTAAACCAAGTGTTGGTGATGACTAACCCCTGTCTCCTGCAGAACTCAACTGCTTTCTCCCCGCGCTCAATCCTCGTGCCTAAGCTGTAGTCCCCCACCTCATCACCATCTCTTCGTTTGCCTACCATCGCATTCCACACCTCCATCACTACTTTTATCGTACTTTTGCAAGCCTCGCTTGCCAGGTAGTCCGACTGAAATCTCTCCGGTGGGCCGATGGCATTTGGATTTGCTTGTCGAAGCCATGCATTTGCCTTGTCGCAATCGGAGAGAGCAATGATGTTCGAATTCGCGAAGATATGAACTATCGCAAACACCTCCTAGTTCATGATACAGTGTAAGGCTGATGGAGGGGGGGGGGGTTTAGCTCGGGGAAGGAAATTGCAAGTTTTTCGACGGATAAGTAGGGGGAGTTTTGTGGGGGGAGGTGAGACGAAGTAGCGGATATGGACCTTATCGGTACGTCACACTCGGACGATGGCGGAAACCCAGCCTCCACCCGAGTGATCGCCTTGTTGACTGTGATGGATGATGGCGGTGGCATCGCAATGGATTTAATGAAATCGGGGGAAGAGTCGTGAGTCCTGCTAATCAGTCCTCATTCTCCTTCTTCATCTCTCTTTCTCCGCCCCCTCCTCCCCTTCCCTTCGCGGTTCTTCTCCCTTTCCTCCCGTCTCCGAATCCGGGATTTCTCCTCGCATTAATTAATGTCGTCGGGTTGATGAAAGAGTTTGCTGGATTTATTCAGCGTCGGCCATGCCATTGCACGTAACCAAGACGAACAGGAAGACGCGCTGGAAGATTTCTGGAAGCGACACAGCAGAGACTACTCTTTACGCGATTGATTTGAATCGACAACATTGTTTTGCTTTTTATATCTCATCACATCTGGGGAATTCACTGCCAAACCCTGTTGCTAAGCAATACATTAAGCATTACAGAGGAAACGGTCAACGATATACAATTTGTTGTCTCAGGCGTAACTTTGTGGAATTTGCATAACATATTGAAATGTAATGAAATAATTGACTTTGTAATTCCACACAATTCCGCAAAAGTGTGTGGAATTACAAAGTCAATTATTTCATTACATTTCAATAGGTCAACGATATGCTCAGGATGGACCCTGGCACGAGGCACCGCTGTATTTGTAGGTCACAGCTAACACGAAGCATTATATTCTTAAACCTCATGGTTCATAATAACAACTCTCTCCATCACATTCTTGGGAATCACTCGCATTGCCCTCCTCAGCATCTCCAGAATCCATTTTTCGTGCTCTCTTCCAATTTCCCCAAACAACCTCCTCCCTTCCCCTTTTGCCGTGTCTACAAATTCGCATTTGGTTTTTCATTCCGTCCATTAAATTTTAGGACCATAAAAAGATATACTCTACATTAAATTTTTCACTATTCCCTAATTTATATCCTTACCTAGGGTGCCTGTAGCTAAATATGGTGTCTGATTGGAAGATGGAAAACAGTATATTATATTTAAATGTTACGAGGCTCGAAGCAATAAAGCTATTATGAATGACTTCCTATGTAACTTTTCACTACCGACAGTTTTAATATCATTTAAGGTTCCCATAAAAAATACCCTTCTTTTCCCTTCTTAAAAAACCTTTCTGAGGAGTAATCAAAACAAAACAATGGCGAAAATAAACTAAATTAATGCCTCAAAAAGAATAAATATTTTGTAAATGGGTTTTGGCTCATATATGCATATATTAAACTTAACTCAGACTCTATCATTATGCATTTAACATCAGTCTCTTCGTACTTGCTTTATGCCTCCATACACATATGTGTGCAATTCACATGCTCTATGATCAATGAGCGAGTTTTTATAAGGCGATCACTAAGAAAGAGAGTTGCATGTGAAAGCTAAGAGACAAGAACGTTCTATGCGTTCTATGGCCGATGAAATGTGTCACGGATTACCTCATTTGTACTCCATTTGAATAATATCTGCCTACGTAGCACTAAAACTTCTGATAATTGATTTGATCAATGTTCTACCCTAGGAGCGTGCATTAAGCATGTTATAATATAACATTAGTAATAACGCGTGCTAGTTACAATGCGGGGAAAATAAATAAAAATTTAGGAGACCAATTTCAAATTATTTAGCCTTAAGGGGGAGTTAAATTAATATTAACTGGACAGGAAAAGTATAGATATTTCTTCCGCTGAGTTCTTCTGGATCTCCATGGAAGTGCAAACCGAAGTGTATTCTAAATTTGAGGTTCGCTCGCGTGAATTTCAGGATCCACGACTGATCTGAAGTCAGAATTGTTCCCATTATTAACATCGAGTGTAGAGAAAAACAGTAAAGCAATGTCCTCGCGTGATTTCTTTATTTTTTCCTAAATTTGTAAGAGTACATTACCATTTGATTGGAATAAATTACCGCTAAACCTGAACAAGTAATATCAGTTAAGAATAGTGGGGAAGCTGGCGATTAAATGACGCAATCTCAACTCTTGTGGATTGTCGAAGCCTAAAAATGGAGCACTGAACTTGTTGAGTGAAATAATCAATTTTTTATCAAATCCCCCATGGCTAAAAAGTAAATGCGAAAATAATATAGACATGAATGAACACAGTGGTAGGATTTGCGTATTTATTTCCATCACAAATTAGCCAGATAGAAACATGTTTATCAGGTCGCCAGATTCAGTTTATAAAATGTGGTGGTTACTATACTTCAGGAAAATTTATCTTAAAGTATTTTGGGAAAAATGTTTTCACTAATATACGGTAGTTTGTTGATGATCAAAAAATGATTCTCGAATATGGTCAATAAATGTTTATGAAAAAGTAATTCTTCAGTTGAGCAAAATCTTTCCTTTTTTCATTCTGAAAATTTTTCCAAAAATTCTTCTAATATTATTTAATAGATTCGCAAAATCAGATAATGTATGCGTGTGAATGTTGTCCATGTAGGCATGCATACAGTATTTTTAATCACTCTTCTAGCAAATTTATGGGGGAAAAATGAAATAGTAAAAACCATAAATCGTATCGTGAGTCAAGAAATCGAGGCTTGAATTACATCGGCGGGATTAAAGATAAATGACTTGGGGATTCCCCGTCTTTATCGCAATTGAGACGACTCATTATGATGTCTTTCGTCGCATCAGTCGTGAGTACCCGGAAGTTTTGACGACATTTTTAAAAGGTGGCGAAATGGAATAGCGAATGCCCTCCCAGTGTCCGTCGCGGCCTGTTTTTTTCCTTTTTTCTTTGCCGAGCACCGCCCTGCTATTAGTCGCACGTGCCACCGGAATAAATGGCGGCGCACCCCTCCCGGAATTGGGCCGTCAGGGTGGGAGATGGATATGCCCTCCTCTCTCTCTCTCGCGTTGGGGGGCGGGGGAAGAGGGGGAATTTATACGCGACCGCTGAATAAACAAACCAACGAGGGGAAATTCTTCCCGTGACGTCACCTACCAACACCCCCCCCCCTGGCCGCCCACTTCGCCTTTTTTAGTTCTCCGTCCCACCGTCAGCCCGGATGGGGGCGACTCAGCGGAGGCTCCTCGTAACTAAAAAACACGTGAAGTGAGTGTGTTCTTGATCGCGCAAATCCGGATATCCGTGCGCTAACGCCATCTGGTGTAAATACCTATCAGGTGTGTGGAAACTCGTAAAAATCATGGAAACCTCGCGCAACTATTGCGATTGTGTCCGTCCATAGATGGCAGGGTGTCATATCCAACGAAACAGTATGGCACATAGCAGGGTTTTTCTTTGAAATATTATTCACATCTTTGCGTAAAGAATTTTATGTGGTATGAATACGTATTAATGTGGCAGAATCGATAAAATCACTTGAAAAAATTCTTTGTGAGGTATACTCTCATTTTTCCCCCCCGGAAAATTTCCAAAAGAGAGCAGAGCTAAATCGTAATATATTTATTGAAATCACTGATAAACTGTGAAATTAATAACGAATAACCTACAATTGCACTAGACGCCACAGTTAAAATTCATTTGAAAACTTCACGGATTAATTCAATTGCTGCTTTCAAGCAATCGCTTCATTTATAGATTCCAGAGCAAAGGAAATTCGGCTGGCTTTTTACCGAAAAAATACTGTACATATTTACATATTAGTAAACTTTATTTTCCTAATCCCTGTTTATAAAAGTTTAAAATGAATTGGCTGATTTTTATTCACAGGTGTCTGCTATTAGGACATAACCGTCCGTGAATACATTTTTAAAAGGCAATTAGTGAATGGATTAAGGAATATCGTCGACTAATTAGAAAGCCATTATTCTGGAAGACTTTAATGCATGCTATTTTTATAATATACATACATGAAATTCAGCCAACTGAGAGGGATATACTTCGTTTCCTATAAAAACGTAACATTTACCCTTACATTGATCATGTTCTGACATTACGAGTCATTTTGAAAAAAGTAGTTTCAGCATGTCCTTTGTTCTTACTGTTCATCTCATTTTGTACTTTTGACATTGTGACAAACTGTTGCCATGGCGTCACCCGTACTCATGCGTAAATAGGCACGTAATAAACTGTCTACGTCACAAAGCCTCGTCATCGCTTGCAGTTCGCACGTCCGTTGCCGATGTAAAAGAGGCGCTGGTGCCGCTCACCTCCTCGCGGACCTGTTTACGTCTTTGAAATTATGGTGGGAGTCGAAACAATTATTTCTACAGGCTCTACGTGAGATTTTATGAATGTAAGTAGTGGAAATTTGGAAACGGTCAATTCAAATTTTGACATTGAACGGTCTTCAAAGTCATCACATGCGTCGCTTGATGTATTGGAAAATAATTTCGGTTTTTGCTGTTGACTAATGTCCCATATTCCTGAATTCTAAATCGTATTCACACTGAACTAATGAAAAACGCCGTGCGTCTCAACCTGGGAGTCGAAATAAGGTGTTTTTAGTGGAAGGGTTCGTAGTGTTTCCGTTAAGCCAAGGATCGCTGCAAAGCGAGTCTTTCATCGTCCCATGTCATGTGGAGCCAGCCGCTTTCGCCTGAAAATGGCGTGAGCAATCAGGACTCTCGCCGGAATCGGTCGAACCCTCTCCTCGGGAGGAAAAGCGACGAACTTCGAGGCGAGTGGTTTAGGGGAGAGGCGGGGAGATTGACAGAATCGATTATTTTCATGAAAAGAGGAGAATTTGAAGTGATTGGCTGAAAATAAAATAAAAAGAGAAAACAGATGACGCCCAGAGGCGCTCCCTTTTGAGGGGAAACACTCTGCAGAGATGTTGGGCAAGAAATGCGTTTCGCAACTCAGTCATCAGTTGATAGAGCGGCCAAGAATATGATATTACCATGCCTAGTTGTTTGTGTCGTAGCGGGGTATCGCTTTTTCCCAGATGCCGGAGACGTTTGGCTTTCCAGCTCGGCCTGTTTTCCGGATTTGGCGAACGGTGCCTTGGTTTGGTTTGTTCTTGTTTTCCTAGTCCTAGTATGGAGGAGAAGTAGGTTCACACATTGTATCACGAGTCTTCATTACTTTCACTAAACCTAAAAGAAGAAAATTAAATTGCGCGAAATAGTATTATTCTGCTTAAATACCAAAAGTAAACTCCTATTTCATTTCGTCACATAAGTGGCTATTAAGTAATGTAAGCAGGCTCATCTAACACATTTTATTGTCAGTGTAAATTCTCCTATTTAACGTGCTCTACAACTAGGCGAAAAATCAAAAGATATCATACATGCACGATACAAGCTATTCATATCTGTATATATTACACTGTATGTTTCCTTTCTTGTGCCTGTGAAAATATGTACTAATTGTTCTTCAAGTGCCGAAATTCTAATATTCTATGAATTCTGTTAATGAGTAATTGTTGAATTTCAAGTTTATCTTCTGGGTTCTTGAGAGCTTATGTAAATAACTGTTTCAAATCTCATATCGGATAACTTAGGCGATTGAAGACAAAAGGGGAATTTAAGCGTGAGCAGGTATCCCCTCAATCAACATATATCAGGAAGTTCTCTCGGGTTTCCCACCGGGTCAGGTTGCAGTACACCGACGTTTCGAAGGCTGACTCTGCCATCGTCTTCAGGGTCACTTCACCCTGAAGACGATGGCAGAGTCAGCCTTCGAAACTTCGGTGTACTGCAACCTGACCCGGTAGGAAACCCGAGAGAACTTCTTGAATACCATACGCCGGGAAAACCTGAGATCCTTCACAACATATATCAGTGTTGTATAACTATGTATGTTGCTACTGGAATAAACAAGGAAGGGTTGGTTAGGATGTCTCTACTTCTACCTCTCTCTTCTTTATGGTTCTTATCTAAACCTAGTCTATGCATTAGCCATAGGTCAAAGATGTTATTTACGAAATATTACGAAAATATTGCTGGAATATTTAGATATTGGGTTGATTCAAGCTTAGTGGCGAAATATGAACTGACAATCTTGCGTGAGTCAAAAAACCATCTTCTTCCAAAGTGAACAGATTATTAATTTATGGTAGCCGTCTGCGAGCTAAATTTAGGTTGTAATTTTATACCAATGAAAAAATACGATAAAACAAGAAAAATGAACTGCGTTGTCCTCTCACGCTGATATTCTAATAAGAGTTAATGCAATTGAAAATATATTATTTCAATGTTTTTTCCTCTCGAATAAAATTTAAAAATGGAATATTTATTTTGGTTATAATTCCAGTTGAAGAAATTGCTACAAATTATTTTTTTCTCTTAGGTTTTAAAGAGGTCGAAGTTAAATACCTTTTCGTTGCTGCATATTTAGGAATATTTTTAAAATTGTGTCGTTATGAATCGAAAATGATGATCACTTCGAGGGAAACCGACGCACGTTCAAGCGATGCTTAAACCTCTTTATATGTCGCTTGGTATGCTATTTCCCAAAGGCTTCGGACCAATCCAATTGAGGGTGAAAATCCTGTTTATTATGGGAGATAGGGCCAGCATGGTGATCAAGCTAAAGATTGTAAATTTATCCTTCATTAAAATCCTGGCGAAAATCTCGGGGTGTGACTGTTTGCATGCAATTCCAACGTTCCCCGTTTTTGAACCAACATGAGAAATTATATTGTTATTGGCTAACGTAACACCTTTATTTAAAACATACGAGATACCGGGAGGACCCGAGCAGTTACAGATCTATTAACCGCTACATACATTCCGTGAAAGGTCATGGAACACATAATTATCAGTTCGATAGCGAGAAATATCGATAGTCTAGAGTTATTGATAAAATAAACCAGTACGGTTTCCAAAAAGGTGGATCCTGCGAGGCACAATTGGCGCTTTTTGTTCATGATTTTCTTATTTCAGGAGAGAGCAATGTTCCCTAGGGCACGTTTTTTCTAGATTTTAAGAAAAGCTTTGACAAATCATCTCATGGGAAACTACTCACAATTCTAGAAGCATATGATATAGATCAAAATATCCAGGGTTGCATCAAAGACTTTTTGAATGGTCAGGTACAAAGAGTAGTGATAGATGGAGTTAGCTCTAATGTAGTAGAAGTGACTTCAAGTGTTTCCCAGGGCAAAGTAATCGGGCCTCTTTTATTCCTACTTCACTTTAACGACATTAACTCCGTGGTGGATTATTTTCCGATGATGCTATGGTTTACAGAGATATGTGTATTCCTGAGGACATTCTTGCCTTGTGGAAGCGTCGAAATACATGTTCAGGTAAGCATGTGCTGGCGATTAGGGGTTGTTACTTCAATGAGGGATGACTTTTGCATATTTGTTCTCGGGATTACGCCTCTCCGCTTGTTCACATAATTGCATTACCGATAAACATTCGCTCAGGTAATCCTTTCCTTTGATCCATGCTGTGTAGTTCGTGGAATTTAGTAAAGCCGTTTTGATTACAGCGCCCCTTTCAACGAATGTCGGCCCCGTGCCTCCTAATCCTAGCATACCCACTCTCTCGAATTCCGGAGAGCACTTCGTAGAATTCCCCTGGACTATTCCCAATTGGTTTACGCGTTCTTTTCGATATGGGTCCCATTCACCCCAGGAACAACCTAGAATGAGTCCGGGGATCGCATCTTAGATACACTTATTTGCAATTTTTCCCTCGACTTCAAACATTTCACCAGAATATCTTAATTTAAGTTGATTTTACTCATTTATTTATTCGTTTCTATATCTCATCTTATCTGCTTTAAAGAATTGCAATATTTAAAGGTTAAAAAATGATTATTTCATTTTTATGGATAAAAAAGTGGTTCTCTAACTCTGTTGGTATGCAAATGATAACTATAGCTTTATATATTTTTATTTTTTCATAGTGTGCCAAATTATTCTCCTCCCATTTTCAGCGCAATAGAATGAAAACTCGGGCATGTCCGCTAAGAATGAAAATGGCCCAAATGCAAAGGGGCGGCGGGGCGCTAGAGGAGAGTTTGGGATAAATATAATACCCCAAAAGCCGCCACAATGACGTGTCAAGGGTCTTAATGCACTATTGCATAAATGTAAATATGCAATTATTCATATGCTTAAACCTATACATTTCCACACATTCAAATCAAGCGTACTCCTGCCGATATCAACGAGGGTCATCCGGAAAGTAGTACCCGTTCGTGAAATAAAGACACAAAAGTAAATATTAACAAACATAAAAAATTTTATTTGAAAGAGGATACTTTAAACTACTTCTCAACATAATCTCCAAGCAAATTAAGGCATTTGTCATAACGTGTGACAAGTTTCTGTATTCCTGCTGCATAGTCCTTCGCCGCCAGCTCATTGAGATACGCGAGGGACCCATCTTGCACAAATTTTTGCATAATGCAGATGGTGTTTAACAATTTCATGAACAATTGTTCGAGAAACATTGGGAAAATGCTCACAGATGTCATCAATTGTGACGCGCCGATCGTTCCTCACGAATTCGTCAACTGAGCTCACCAGTTGGTCTGTAATGACAGACGGTCTTCCCGAACGCCCATCGTCGTGTGTGTTCCCCCTCCCCATGTTGAAGTTGCGACACCACCGCCGAACAGACGACTCGTCCATTACGTTGTCTCCATACACCTCCTTTAATTGGCGATGAATATCACATGGGCGAACGTTTCTTGCATTGAGGAATTTAATCACTGCCCTCACTTCACAACTGGCGGCGTTCTCAATTTTTTTAAACATTGTAAACAATCACAGAAACAACACAGGCAATGCTAGCGTCACGCAACTTGGCTCAGAGAAGGCAGACAAGCCACTGAAGCTATCTGACCTCGTCCAGCGGCTACTCGCGTCGTCAGCACTTCATGCGGCACGAACGGGTACTACTTTCCGGATGACCCTCGTACATGCCTGTTTAAATTAGTCAGCCGTCACATTAAATGAAATTCGCTTTTCATTCCAGGTGCAAAGATTATTTCGAGGAATACTCATTGCATAAATAATTTGGCATCTGGCGTCCATAAGATACAAAATTAAAATGCAAAATTTGGACCAATATTAGAAAATTAATTTTCTGCCCTAATGGTAACAATTAATTCGGCCGAATGCAAGAAATAGCAATCATGGCCCCAGGGCCATTGGCATCGCTCATCAGTATTTCAGTTCTAAGGTTTGTTTACTAATTCTCTTAATTCTTCTCCATTTAGTGTTGATTCCCGCACTCCCTGATACATTCTTGGTTTACTTCCTCGCTAGTTCTTCCTACTTTCACTCTTCTCTTCGTCATCTTTTACAGGATTTACCTCTCAATTTTCCCTTACGCCATTTTCCTAACCAATCCATTTTCTCTCACTACGTTTCAAATCCATTTAATTTTCTATTTGCCGTAAAGGGCCCTAATTGTCGCCTCTGTTTCCCTCTTACATACATACCAAGAGTAAAATTTAAATTTAATGGAAAAATAATCATTGTTATCACCTTATCTCCTTAGGATTTCTCCCAAGAATCCCCTCTCCTCTCCCACCGTGTCCAGAACTCCCTCATTTGTTTCCCTTTCTTTCCACTTCACCTTATCCATTCTTCTCAATCCACACCCACATTTCAAAGGTCTCCGACTTTCACTTTAATGTCCGTGTTTGCGCGCCATACATAACTACATTCTATAATAAAGTTTTTACGAGTCTTTTCTTAACATCCTTGCTCAACGTCCCTGTCATCAACTCCCTCCTCATTGTGAAAGTCTCTTTGCCTTGCGCGATTCTTCTTCCTACGTCCCTATTACTTTGGCCGTGTTGGTCTAAAACACTTCAAAGATATGTAAACTGTTCTACCTGCTCTAGCTTTTGCCCCCTTATTAGAATGTTTAGCTTAGCGTTTCCCTTTCTAGAAAATCGCATAACCTATACATATATACGAGGGTCATCCGGAAAGTAGTACCCGTTCGTGCCGCATGAAGTGCTGACGACGCGAGTAGCCGCTGGACGAGGTCAGATAGCTTCAGTGGCTTGTCTGCCTTCTCTGAGCCAAGTTGCGTGACGCTAGCATTGCCTGTGTTGTTTCTGTGATTGTTTACAATGTTTAAAAAAATTGAGAACGCCGCCAGTTGTGAAGTGAGGGCAGTGATTAAATTCCTCAATGCAAGAAACGTTCGCCCATGTGATATTCATCGCCAATTAAAGGAGGTGTATGGAGACAATGTAATGGACGAGTCGTCTGTTCGGCGGTGGTGTCGCAACTTCAACATGGGGAGGGGGAACACACACGACGATGAGCGTTCGGGGAGACCGTCTGTCATTACAGACCAACTGGTGAGCTCAGTTGACGAATTCGTGAGGAACGATCGGCGCGTCACAATTGATGACATCTGTGAGCATTTTCCCAATGTTTCTCGAACAATTGTTCATGAAATTGTTAAACACCATCTGCATTATGCAAAAATTTGTGCAAGATGGGTCCCTCGCGTATCTCAATGAGCTGGCGGCGAAGGACTATGCAGCAGGAATACAGAAACTTGTCACACGTTATGACAAATGCCTTAATTTGCTTGGAGATTATGTTGAGAAGTAGTTTAAAGTATCCTCTTTCAAATAAAATTTTTTATGTTTGTTAATATTTACTTTTGTGTCTTTATTTCACGAACGGGTACTACTTTCCGGATGATCCTCGTATATGTCTATATATCCCTCCCCGGACTACCACCTTGACGTGGTGGAAGGACTTGTGCGTTCCGATGACCCCTAGAGCTGTGCTGGCGGGATTAATAGTAATTGCTCCTGGTAGGTAAAAAGCGTTTGATAGAGTGAATTGGGAAAAACTAATCAGTATTTTGCAGAAAATAGGAATAGATTGGAGGGAAAGGAGGCTAATCGGCAACCTGTACATGTCTCAGACTACTCAGGTGCGAGTGGGGAACGGGAAGTCCGGATGGGCAGTGTTAGGAAGAGGTGTAAGGCAGGGTTGCCCATTATCACCGTTGCTGTTCATCTTGTATGCAGAAGAAATGATTATAGAGGCATGGGAAGAACTGGAGGTAGGAATGAAAGTGGGCGGGGAATTCGTAAAATCAGTTAGATTTACTGATGACCAAGCTTTAGTTTGTCAGTCAACCCAGGGGTTGCAAGCATTGCTGAGTGAATTGGAAATTCAGTGCGACAGGTATGCGATGAGAATCAATATTAATAAAACAAAGGTTATGCGATTATTTAGAAAGAAAAAGGCTAAGCTAACCGTTACAATAGGAGGGAAAAAATAGAGCAGGTAGAACAGTTTACGTATCTCGGTAGTGTTTTGGACCAACACGGTCAAAGTAGTAGGGACGTAAGGAGAAGAATTGCGCTAGGCAAAGAGGCTTTCACAAGGAGGAGGGAGTTGTTGACAGGGACGTTGCGTAAGGACGTTAAGAAAAGACTCTTTGATATGGAGCGTAGCTATTTACGGTGCGGAAACGTGGTCACTGAAGCAGGAGGATAGACGTAGATTGGAGGCTTTTGAAATGTGGGTGTGGAGAATAATGGAGAAGGTTAAATTGATAGAGAAGAAAACAAACGAGGAAGTACTGGGTATGGTGGGCGAAGAGAGGAGTTTGTTGGGAGAAATGGAATGGAGGCAGGAAAAAGGAATGGAGGGGTATTGATCGGCAGCGGGATGTTGAAGACCTTAATAGAGGGGAGAATGTTAGGCAAAAGAGGAAAGGGCAGGAACAGGATAGGGATGTTGGACGGGATGAAGGGAGGAAGAAAGTACTTAGAGATGAAGAGGGACCTGATATAGGGTAGGATGATGGATTTTGTGTTTTGTTAGGAGTAATAAAAAGTTTGTTTGGTAGTTGTGTCCATCCGTAAACCTACCTTAACCGGTTGATTACCTTAAAAAAAATATATATATATATTTAAATGTGTATATATATATATATATATATATATATATATATATATTTATTTTTTTATTTATTTAAATGTGATGTAGTTCGGATAGACTTTTTGGAAATGATCCATGACTCAGATAAAAACTCTTTTCTCATGGGAAATATACATCGGCGACCTATGTTTTAACGCGTAGCGTCATGATCAGCTACACATAGAGGGATCCCATTTAATATGTTTATGTGGATGGGATGTGAATTGTGGACGGTGATGGTTATTGGCAGGTGGTAAATAAAATTAGCGAAACAATATCATTGGTTGCAAGCTAACGTATTCTAATTACGAGTAAGGTCCAAGTTCCATTTTAAATGCCATGCCACTCCTCTTTTTGGCAAAAATAACCGGAATTATACGTCGATCACGTGTTTCTGGTTTCCGCTTAAAATTGCCGGTGCTGTTTTGAGTCATTGCTACTCCGGCGAATATTGAGCATTATATAGCTAAGAAATATTTATTTCATTCATTCATTTTTATGTTAAAAACGTCTAAAAAATATTAAAGGGAAAGGTGTTCCTATTTGAAGTAGATCTAGCAATTACTTGGAAAGCGACTCCTTAGTTACATATCGTCTATGTCGCCAAGGAGACTGGATGTTGTGATGACATTAATGACATTCCCATTATGTCGGTGACCTTTTGCAGGAATATGAATTGTTTTGATACGATTTATAATGGGCAACGCTTGTGTTTGTTCCTCCGACCAATTTGTTAATGAAAATACATTTGTTTGAAGGTCTTTTTTATGAGGCCACGGTATTGGATTGGAGGCAAAATCCCTGTATCCTCAAGTATCTTATTTTAAGTGCCAGTTGGCCAAGAATGTCTTATTTGATCCGGCATGAATGAAATTGATCCATCCCCTTTAAGAGTGTCGCATATTTCGGACGACTTGATGACCTGGTGAATGCTGGGTGGAGAGGCTCGTGCGAAAACCTGCCCTTCTTATCCTTAAATTTCAGGGATAGTTGGGATAGCTCCAAGCCAACTCAACTCTAGATGAGTTAGGCCCTTGGTAAAACATGGCTGCAGACGGTAGGACACAAGAGGAGGAAATCGGCGGGAAGTCGCTTATCTTCCCTCATCCCCCCGCCGTGTGATTTACTCGCGGTCTCAGGCACGATGTGACGTCTTCAGAACAACTGAACCGTTTGTCTGTTCACTGTTGTTTTTGATTAAATTATTTTGGGGAAGAAAGTGGCACCTAATCGCTCAACCTATGGTGACAAAACCTTTTGCGGTTTAAGGCTGTCCTGATTAAGTGGACGCGGTGCGCGTTTCATCAATTTTGTTCCTCGGAGGAGGGAAGACGGAATTTAGTTATCCAAGATTCTCTAAGGATTGAAGGTATTTGGATAAGAAAGAGAATGCCAGATGAAGAGAAAACTAAGGAATCGGGTGAATTTGAATTGCATTTCTCAAACATTTGCAACCACCGTTTTCTTTCCTTTTCCGCTTTCTTACGAATTTCTTTAAGGAATGCACTCGGAGGAATTTGCGCTGCATTTTCCGCTCGACAGTTAAGTCCAGTCAAACAGGTTATCCCAAGTTTTTGACCCATAGGGTAACAGAACAATTCTCAAATTCCTCACTTTGGCAGTTGATAGAATTATACAAAGTTATAAAAATACAGACACTATTTGATCCTGATATTCTAAAAAAATATACCAACAACAAATTCTAATAGAGTCATATAAAATGTTTAGTAATTTCATATAGTTCTCATCAAAATAGGCCTTTCTTTCAATTTAGACCATATTTCTCGTAAATTTACAAATTTATAAAAAATAAATTTTTAAATAAATAAATAAATAAATAAATAAATATATATATATATATATATATATATATATATATATATATATATATATATATATATATATATATATGGACGCCAGCTACCAAATTATTATTCTCTTGCCTCTGCTAGCAAAGCCCAACCCAACGATAAGCCCCTCTTCGATCTCGAATACTTCCTTCTTCCCTCCATTCCCTCCAACAACATCCCTCCGCTTCGAAAAGTTCGGAACAAAGACAAAAAGAAAGCAGCAGATGTATAGTTATTATTTTAAGAATGAAGAAATGCAGCTTTTTAAAGTTATATCAAATTATATGTTTATAATGTATGATTTGAGACGTACATTTTTGTTTGATGTACATAATGTAAAAAGCAATTCTCCAATGATCTAATCCTTTGATTGAATTCACATTGTGTTTAATAAATATGGTAGAGTAAGTACTTACACTTGTTTCTTTAAGATATAAAATCATTTTTAATCTACAGTAATCTTTATTAATGCTCGTATGTGTTAGTGTATCGATTCATTACAGTAACCCTCATGACGTAGATTGTTTTCCTTATAATTCCATCGTTGGAAAACCGTTAAGCACAATAAATAATATCAGCTTGGGACCACAAAACTTGCTGCTATGTGTTTCACCCAGGACTATACATCGAGATTCACGATGGGTTTTGTTCCACTTCAATGATCTCGCATGTGTGGAAAGAAGACCCTCGCCTCGCCTCCCCTCGACGGTCATTTGTACCTCACTGGTTCCCTATTAAGAAAAATAAAGGGAATAAAAACGTGTATAATTTGTCAATTTATTTGATGATGTGTCCTGTAAGTTAATATTCCACGCCTAAATCCATCGTAAGAGGTATCACATAAGCTAAAATGATTCGGCTTTCATCAACAACTAAATGACCCTGAATGCAACTTCCTGGCCATCGCCAGGGTTAATGCTCAGGTCTCCATTAATATTCAGAGATACGAGTGCAACTTCGTACATTTTGCCTTCATCCAAATGTGGAGGAGAACATCCAGAAGGGACCTCACGCCGCGGTTTGACTTTCTCTTCGGCGAAGATATGTGCGGCGTTGATTGGCCGAGGGCCGGAATGAGAAAAAAAGAGATGCGTGTTTTGTCATTCTGATAGGAATTCCATATCTTTAGAATAAATGTCGAGAAGGCGACAGTTAATCAAAGTGGCTGCAATAACTAAGTTCACCGAGGAGTATCGACCATCCCAGGTGGCACAATTAAGAACTCCGATAATATTCACACAGAATTTATACCGCGTTAAAATTTACATCATCGTATAATCTATTTTCTTGCATTTTAGAAATTTTAAAAAAGTGATGTCAGACGATACATCTTAATTATCGACAATATCCACTTTAGAACTGGCGAAACATCTGCAACAGGGATAGAACTTTTTCCTTTGCGCTGTTGTAGTGTCACTCCCTTCTATGTCTGTACATCCGGAATATAATCCCCCTCATCACATTTCGATATCGCATATTCACTCTCTTGATCGTATTGTGGACCTTGACTGCAATATCGTCGCATCGACTCCGCTGCAGCATTAATGGCTATAATCGATATAGGTTCATCAAAAATGTTCCAAATCCTCTGAGGACGCGTTACTCGCGTTAAGCTACAAATCGATTGAGAGACCGCACAAAAGAGTTTTAAATGTGATATAAAATTTTCAAATGAGCATATTCCGTAATGTAGGATAGTCGCAAGTACGATGCCAACTATTACCGTCAGCAGACTATGTATGTACGTAGTACAAGGTCATGTAAAATGGCATGTAGCTTCCAACCCATCTGAATCGTCTTCGTCGAAGAAGGAACGGAGGCGCGCGGGTCTCTCTTGAATTTCCTAGAAGAGGCGGGCGAGAGTTTCGCAGTGCAGAGCCCTCTGCACGGGCACAGGCGAACTACATAATACCTAGTGGTTGACGCTTTTGCCGTGTAGAGGGCTCTGTCGCAGCGTTCTCAAAATCTCTCAGTTAGGGGCGGGGATCTCTGTGTTGAGATCAAATGCGACATTGGCGAGTGATTCGGGATGAGTGGCATTTTCCGGGAATCGGGGAGGGTTGGAAATCAACCCAGCGATACTCGGTATTAATCTGCTTTTAACGAAAGGCATGGCATCGGGATGGTGCGGTGGCTAACTTACAGACTTCCCATCGAGGTGGCCCGGGATCGAATCCCGAAGGCGACAGATATCTCTTTCAGTGATAGTTTCTCGATCCCTTGATACTTGAGGTGCTTCGTGGAGAGCACTTGTTTGAGGGAGTACGCCTTACGTCGGATGGGACGTTGAATTGTGTGTGACCCCATGTCGACGCCGGGTTTCTCTCAGCCCTTTCTCCTTTCCCATCTGTCCTTAATGGCTCAAATGACCTCAGCTGTCGGTCGCTTCCCTTAATAACAACTAATAACTAAAACTACGAAAGGTACCGAGGGGTTAAGTGTCGTCCGACGGACGGCATGCATCACTTTGAAGTGCTCACCAAGTGATGCTCAGGGAGCATTGTTATTTTCCGCCACCGAAAAGATTTGAGCCTGGGCCCTCGGGGTGGGAGGCCAATCTCACCCCATTAGTGCTCTCCACATGGCACCCAAGCATGGATGCCATATCACCATCACCAGTGCCAATCTACCCGTCAAGGGTAGCTGTCTCAAGCTATCTTAATCCGTCGCGGGTGCCTCCACTTCATTCCCTCAATTTCATCATCTCCCTTCAGACCCCACTTCCCGTCCAAAAGTCCTCCTCTTCTCTGCTTTCTCTTTCTCTTGGCCCGCATTCTCCCTTTTATAACTTAATTTTCAACATCCAACAATTCCACAACGTAATATCCTCCAACCTTTTTTCTACCGTGCTCGGATTTATCTCAAAAACTCCATTTTTCCGACCGCCATAGTTACCGACCACCTCCGTTTGCATCTCCCCAAAGTATTTTCACCATTCCTCTCCTAGCCCGCATTATGCCAGTCCGAAGTTAAAACTCCCTGGGCTTTGAAATTTACGAATTTATTATTTGTGAATAACGAGTTTGAATAAAAATGTTGAATTATTAATACACTACCTATCTATCGAAATCTCTCCCTATCTTTCCGATCATACTCGCACCGTAACTTAAGTCGTCAAAGAATATGAACTTAATGTATAAATCATTCTTTATGGAAGCATACAGGTATATAGAAAGGTAAGCAATGGAGTCTGCGTGGAAATGGGAAAGATAAGAGCCTACGGTATCGTCGCAACTTTGAAAGAGGAAAGATGATGAGGAAAAAGTCTCGCAGGTGGGGGGAAGCAGAGGCACGTAGCGTGGGCAATCCAGCCACTCACTAACCCGGGGCCGCCGTCATCCCTCGCAATGGACGACCCGGAGAGGCCTTTCATAGGCGAGAGCAAGAAGTGACCGCGCGTGAAGTGACCCCCCCTCTCCCACTGAGCGTGAATTTCGCGTTTTCATGCTTGGAATGATCTCCAGGACGCATAGACACTTGATGTCATCCGGGCAAGGCCAGCTCAGTATCGCCCCAGTGTTTAGAGGGCTCCCCTCAACTGTCGCCTCCTGGCCAGAGGTTTGAAGCCCAGTGGATCAGTCGCAGTGACACTGGTAAGTAAATGCTCGACCGCAGTCGTATTGCATTGGGCAGCGCGTTGATTCATGCTCTCACTTTAACTCTCATGCCTTGGTGAAATGTTCGTAGGAACTTGATATTTCTGGGAATCACTTTTTGATGGTTCGTTTTATGAATGAAACAAAATAATTGAAGACCACAACATATTTACTTGGCCACCCAGGTTTCGACTTTTACGATCAGGGAACTTCAAATGGCGTTTGAATAAGTTGGAATCTAAATAGAAAAAGAAAAAAAAATAAGATCTGAGTTTTAATGAGTTTATTTGTTAAATAATGTCCGAGGAAAAGGTGAGCCTAGGCATGTTTAAAAAAACGGAGTAATAAAGAATAAAATGTAAGAAGAGATGACCATTCCTTCACATAACCTTGTAGAGAAAGAAAACGTTTTAATAGAACTGAGAAGCTCGTTACATACTCTCCTCGTCTTAGGAAATGAAAAACTAACCCGTAGAAAGTAAAAGATTAGCTTGCGCTTTAGACTTTTTATATTTCTGAAATTAAACAAACTTATTACATCTCCAAAGGGAATTGCGTGTTCTCACTGAGAAGAGAGAGGGAAGGTGTTCCATGGGGGAGAGGCGTGGGCACACTTTCCGGCGAAGTTAAACGGAAAATAAGTGACGTCACACTATTATCACATTAGAACTTTTATTGAATAATATTGCGTCCTTCTCCTCTCTTCGATTTGGCCCTCCCTGGACGTTGTTGAACAGCGTTTTCATGCAAATAGCGTAGTTTCAGGGGCGATATGATGGGATTTCGAACACAGCAATGAACAGATGATAGCACTCATCCACTAGCTATTGATTAATTAATTACGCGACCGTTTTCGATGGACTGCATCATCTTGACCTGGACATGAGATCGTCACCAGTCAATGTTGACCGAATCTGCATCTAAGCGGATAGGTTTTGTCATCATCATTCGGCCATCATTAGCGTTTCCATGACTTCCATTCCGTCTCCTTACTACCCTTCCACTATTTTTTCACCCATCCTCTCTGTTGTTCTTGTCTTTCTTCTGCACTTAGCACACCTCTTTTCCTTTTCTATTTCTTCCTAAATAAGGCCGTCGGGGTGGATAACATTCCTACGGAACTATTGAAATATTTAGGAAAATGTGAGAGGAAGAGGCTTCATGGGCTGATTCGTAGTATCTATTAGGAAGGAATCTGGCCGGAAGACTTTTTGAGAGCAGTTTTAGTTTCTATTCCGAAAAAGTTAAAGGCTACATCATGTGAGGACCACAGGACAAACAGTTTGATATCCCACGCAGCTAAAGTTGTTCTCAGGATCATAAGCAGAAGGATATAGAGTAGGGCAAATGATTACTTAGGGGATGATCAGTTTGGGTTCAGGAAGGGGAGAGGTAGGCGTGATGTAATTGCAGTAATGAGATTATTAATCGAGAGGAATATACAACACAACCAGGAGGTATTTGCCTGTTTCGTAGATTTCGAAAAGCGTTTGACAGAGTGAATTGGGAAAAACTAATGAGTATATTGCAGAAAATAGGAATAGATTGGAGGGAAAGGAGGCTAATCCGCAACCTGTACCTGTCTCAGACTGCTCAGGTGCGGGTGGGAAACGGGGAGTCCGGATGGGCAGTGTTAGGAAGAGGTGTAAGGCAGGGTTGCCCATTATCACCGTTGCTGTTCAACCTGCATGCAGAGGAAATGATTAAAGAGGCATGGGAAGAACTGAAGTTAGGAATGAAAGTGGGCGGGGAATTCGTAAAATCAGTTAGGTTTGCTGATGACCAAGGTTTAGTTTGTCAGTCAGCCAATGGGTTGCAAGCATTGCTGAGTGAATTGGAAATTCAGTGCGACCGGTATGGGATGAGAATGAATATTAATAAAACAAAGGTTATGCGATTATTTAGAAAGAAAAAGGCTAAGCTAAACGTTAAATTAGGAGGGAAAAAAAAGAGCAGGTAGAACAGTTTACGTATCTCGGTAGTGTTTTGGACCAACACGGTCAAAGTAGTAGGGACGTAAGGAGAAGAATTGCGCTAGGCAAAGAGGCTTTCACAAGGAGGAGGGGGTTGATGCCAGGAACGTTGAGAACGGATATTAAGAAAAGACTCGTAAAAACTTTGATATGGAGCGTAGCTATGTACGGCGCGGAAACGTAGCCATTGAAGCAGGAGAATATGCGTATATTGGAGGCTATTAAAATGTGCTTGGTATGGAGGGCGAATAGAGGGATTTGTTGGGAGAAATCCTATGTAGGCAGGAAAAGTGGATGAAGGGGATATTGACCGGCAGTGGGATGTTGAAGACTGTGATTGAGGGGAGAATGTTAGGCAAACGAGGAAAGGGAAGGAACAGGATGGGAATGTTGGACGGGATGAAGGGAGGAAGAAAGTACTCAGAGATGAAGAGGGACCTGATGTAGAGTAGGTTGCTGGCTTTTGTGTTTTGTTAGGAGACACAAATATTTATTTGGTAGTTGTGCCCATCTAAAGCCTACCTTAACCGGTAGATTAGCATATAATAACAATAATAATAATAAATCCCAGAGGTCATGTATTTTTTCCTTTTAAGGTCGCAAGTCTTTTGGTTTCCCATTCCCCTCCCTGATTCACATGTCCATTTCATTTCGGTTTCTCTTTTTCATTGTGCCTTCCCTGTCATTTGAACTTTTGTATTTTGGTCGAAATTGACAAATAATTTTTTAGTGAACATTACTGTGCTTTAGTGAGTGATAATTGCCTTTGTCTGTCCATAGAGGGCATATCATTTTCTTTCTCACGGCGTCTATTGCTCTCCCTTTTTATGGTGAAGGTCCTTGGTGCATCTCAACTTCCAATGGCCATTCTCAACTTTTGGCCCTGATTTTTTTCGAATGAATTTTGTTTCCTTCTATTGCACATCATCTATTTAATTGCCTGTGTTTTACGCGGCACGTTCTGGTGCATTAAAGCTTTCATATTATTATACCACATTTTCGCGTTCATTGATATTGATTTTTTGTAGCACAGTTGTATTCATTTGCCACAATGCTGTTGTAGAAAAAAATGCGATAAAGTTTAATATCGCTGATAATTATATTAGAGGTTTCCGAAATTATTCTCTGCTGGTGAAGTTCACCGAATGAGGCATTCGTTTTCCTTTGCCAACATTTCTGCGTCGGCATCGATAGCACTGTTCGTTTCACTTGCGATTACGGCGCTGATGATTCTTTGGTCGGAGAGCTGAAAACATTTTCCTCCTCTTTCCTTCAAATTATGGGATTTCCGAGGAGCAGTTATGAATTAGCGGTTGATAAACGTCTAACAGCTCGGCGTTGCGTCGCGCGACGATGGCTCCTCCAGATAAACTCGCAAAATTCACTCGGAAGGAATCCCATCATGCAGTGGGGCCTCCGGAGGCAAATGAAGGGTGGGTTTGAGAGGAGAGGCGAGCGCCGAGAGGGGGAGGGACGGGCGGTGATTGATGGAGGGTGCCTTAATTATTCCTCTCCTTCGCTCCCTTCACCGAAGCGTGAGACTTTGCGGGGAAGTCACTCCGGAATCCCTTCGACAGCCCATTATCCGTCGAGATATTTACTGCCGGCGAGAGGTGTTCCCGTGGCGGGGGTGAGCAGGGTGGGTGGGGGCCAGGGGGTGTTTGTGATGTATTTCCAAAACCTCTCAAACGTGGCCAGCACATCACTTCCTACAAGCGGGTTCCATTTTTATGACCATGGAGGAGGAAGGCACGACTAATTGACAGCAGCTCACTGCGCTCCTCAGGCCAAATGAAAGTTCCCGTTTGTTCCTCTGTGAATAGAAATGAAGGATCGGTCTTCGAATAATCTCCTTTTAAAACGAATTCTTAAACGCCAAGATTGTTGGAAATCTTCCCATCCTGCGAGGAATGACTGCAGCGGTCACCCTGTGAAGTCGACGCTGAAGAAGGGGTTTCTATGGTGAGCACATTTAAAAGGGCCAGCGATCATGAAATATTTGCACGAGAAAGACGCTTTGCAAGATTCTGCAGTGATATGTTATGACTTGTGAATAGAATACGAACTTTTAATCGTGTATTTGTACAATTTTTCATGTCCTTCAATTATTTTATATTTATTAGAGAATGCGACATTCGAGCGGCACAGACTTAAGCTTTCATTGCGCTTGCGCATTGACACTTGCATTGGCACTTGCGTAAGCTTTCATTGAAAATAATACTCTAATCCACCGCACTGCTTAATGTTTATTTTTCGCGGTGCCGCCACTGCCACACGTTGGATTCTTAGACCTCCCGCTCCGTCCGTGTGTCGGCGCTACTGATAGAAATTGAATACATTTGGAAGTCACTTGGAGCGAATCCATTTTTGCTAAAATTCAATCAGTCTACAAATCCATTCTTAATAAAAACGTTTCAAGCAGTGCGTGGGAGTCAGCACCCTCGCCTAATGCCCGTCCCTCTTCACAATGCATCCTCGTGCCTTTCACTCTCTTCAAAACTCTGCACAAACTTCAACATTCTCTGTTATTTACTCTGATGTTCTTATTTAATCGAAAATCTTACTCCATACTAAGTTATCAAAGTATTTCTCGACGCCCGCAGAGGCCATTTATTGCACCCTATTCTTCCTGATTATTGTCTTCACAATCGAACTAACAGCCAGACCAGCGCTTCTTGGTGCTTCGACGCAAGCGAGTGTTTACGTTGACCACCGCCAAACCCAAGCATTCAATACCCTATCATACATCTCTCTCTGGAGACTCGAAGGGAATCACATATCTCGATTAAGTATGTTCAAGGTTTGTCCCGAAAGTAATCTTATTAATTCTATTGTAAATAATTTATTGAATTTTTCGTTACAAGTGTTCAAAAATCTTGAAAATAGGCTCCATTTGCGTCGATGCATCGGCTCCAGCGGGACTTCCAGCTCTCGAATGCGTTGCCGTAGGCCTCCTTCGGAATGTCCTTTGATGCCGCGATGCAAGCTGCTTTTTTCCCGTCCACTGTCACGAAATGCTTGCCTTTCAGGGGTGTTTTGAGGTGTGGGCACAAAAAAGTCGGGTGTGCCACGACCGGGCTGTATCGGGGTCGGGGGATTGTTGGCACCCCTGCTTTGACCAAGTATTTGGAGACGAAGAAGGCGCTGTGGGCCGGTGCATTCTCGTGGTGTTATCTGCGATGTCCGGCCGGATGCGTTGAACCCTGCATTTCAGTCTATTTCGGACTCCCACATCAAATTCGGAGTTGACAATGGTTCCAGGGTCTACTAACTCGTGATGAACCAGTCCGGGGATGTCAAAGCACACGATGACATGACCTTGACCTTTGATTTGCTCATCCGGGCGAGGGGACGCTGACGTTTGCCACTCCGATGGTTGTCTTTTGGTTTCCTGAAGATATTTACCAATTTAAAGTAACCAAGTCTCGACACCTGTAATGACGTTGTCCAAATATTTGGGATCGCGTTTGCACATGTCGAGATTTCTTGGCTCGTTTCAGCGCGGCGTGACTTTTGGTCGTCAGTGAGCACTTTTGGAACCATTTTTACGCACACCTTCCGCATGCCGATATGGTTCGTAAGGATCTCATACGCTTGAGTTTTCGGAATGTTTAACATGTCGGCCACTGACTTGATCGTCGGTTTCATTTCAAGAGTTCCCTCACTCGCGTCACATCGTCGTCGGCCGTGGTGGCCGCCCAGGGCGGTCCTCGTCGTCGGCCTCTTCCCGGCCTTCCAAAAAGGCCTTGCGACGCCGAAACGCTTGCAGCCCATCTGACAGATGGCATCTTCTCTGTAAGCAGTCTTGATCATAGAGACAGTATCCTTAGCGGTCTTGCCAATTTTAACGCAACTTAACTTGATCGCAAATTTTTATTCTGACGAGCGCTGCATTTTCACTTGCACAAGATCAGAGAACAATTCTCGGAGACAGTGTGTGCCTCCCTCCCCCCCTCTCTCTCTCTCTCTCTCTCCGGGTGCTCGGAGCACACTTGAGCGATGGAGCGCTTCTTCGCTCAGTTCCCCCAATATCAGTTTCAACCGGTCCGAATGCGGTCCGACGTGCAGTTGCGTCACAATAAAATCACTGACATCTATTCCGGGACATAATATGGAATGAAAGGCCAGTGCACACAACACTCGAAAAATGTATATTGACCGACAGAGAAAGAGGTAGTCATATGGCAATATTTACTCTGAATCTTGCTCCGCTCCAGATCCAAAATTTTATAAAAAATTTCTACGTGATACTTTTATGGTATTGTATAAAAATTTCAGTTTCAGGAAAGGCCTACTTCTTCGTCTCCGTCTTATTCGCGTCCTGAAATGTGCGAAATACGAACGGGCCGGCCGGTAAGCCAGAGGATTAGGAGTGTTGCAAAAAAAATGGCGATGGGCACCTGCGAATATATTTCAGATGGATGGAAATACGCGTTCGCTCTCAATCGTGAATACTCCGACTTCCTTCTCTGGAATATCGTTTGGATTTTTATCAAAAGGGCCGACTCACTCGGAGAATCCGAAAGGAAACGAATTTTGAGTTACTTCCCCGTGATGAGCAGCGAACGGGAAAAACCTGAGAAAATCCACGCTCGGCGGTACGAAGACAAAAAAGGACTCAGCCATAAAGACTTGAGGGCTTAAAAGAATAGGCAGGATCATCTACATTCCTCGGGATACGATCCCTTCTCCCTTTGGAATTCTATTCGGTTAAGACACGCTGCGTAATGTAATCTTATTTAAGATCCTCTGTTCTCCAATCTTCAGCATCGGCAATTCATCCGTTGATGATTAATTAGACGAGTTAGGGATTGCGTGGTTTTATTACTGCTTTTCCATAGCGATCAGAGTGGAATTATTTGAAGTGCACTCATCTTATACCCCATGGTATACTTTGGAAAAATTAATTTAACCTAAATGTATTTTTTCACCAAATGATAGAGGTAAAATTATTCGAGGTGAATTTATTCTAGGCTCCGTCGTTGACAATCGGAAATTCTTAGGCTAATATTAGAATTCAGACCAAACTTATGTTCAATGGTAGTTGAAATGAAATATTCACAGACGAGATCAATAGTGATATCTTTGAGCCGGGAAATTTGTGAAAAATAACTCATAAAGTAGAATATAAAATATATCGGGAAGTAGAAGGTTAAATGGTGTATTAGCATTTCAAACAACATTCTAAAAATTCCCGATAAAAATATTTTATGAGTTTATCGCAAGTAAGTCAAAAAAAGCAGAAAAGATAACTTCTGCACTGGTATCATTGCCTTTGTTCAAGAGTTAAATATTTGACTGATCTGGGAATGAAACGACCATTTGAAATAAAAGGTTGGGGGTTTTATTATTTTTCCGGTCAGATGTGATCAGTGTTATTCTTACGTGCTACACATAAGTGCCTAGCACAACTCGAATACCGGCAGAAGGGTGTACAAATGCTCAGGGTTAAAAACTTTGCTGGCAGAGCAGAGGCATGTAGCAATGCCGAGCACAAGGTCGAATCGCGCCACTCGATACGCCTTGTGTGCAGCCAATCATGTCGCAAGAGAAGTCACTGTTCCTCCAGCACGTCGAAAGAAACGAGATGAAGAGACGAGCCACATTGACCTAATACAAATTCCTCTCTCCTTTCGTGGGTGAAACAGGTCCCCAACGCCATCTCTTGACCAAAGAATCGGAGAACTTGGTTGCTTGAAACATCGCAGATCTCAGTGTAAATTACGTTTCCTGGATAGCTCAAGTGTTTGAGAGGAACCGCCCGGCAAGTGGAAAGATCCGGAGTTCAAGTCCTGGTCTAGCAAATATTTTTACACTTGTAATTTGCCTGATACCGCCTTCCCTACCTCTACTGTGTTCGTTCTTTATACGTGTTCCTAATATATATTTCCATGTTTGGCGTTTGGCGGGATTTCGTGTTTGATAATATATATATGTATATATATGTATATTATTTTTTTTTAAGGTTCTCCACCGGTTAAGGTAGGTTTTTGGATGGACACAGCTACTAAATAAATATTTGTGATTCCAAACAAAATACAAAATCCAGTATCCTAATCTACATCAGGTCACTCTTCATCTCTGAGTACTTTCTTCCTCCCTTCATCCCGTCCAACATCCCCACACTGTTCCTTCAATTTCCTCGTTGCCTAACATTCTCCCCTCTATTAAAGTCTTCAACATCCCACTGCCGGTCAATACCCCCTTCATCCACTTTTCCTGTCTCCGCAGGATTTCTCACGACAAACTCCTCTTTCGCTCACCATACCAAGTACTTCCTCATTTGTTTTTTTCTCGGTCCAAGGGCAAAAACTAGAGCAGGTAGAACAGTTTACGTATCTCGGTAGTGTTTTGGACCAACACGGTCAAAGTAGTAGGGACGTAAGGAGAAGAACTGCGCAAGGCAAAGAGGCTTTCACAAGGAGGAGGGAGTTGATGGCAGGGACGTAGAGTAAGGATATTAAGAAAAGACTCGTAAGAGCTTTGATATGGAGCGTAGGTATGTGCGGCGCCGAAACGCGGTCATTGAAGCAGGAGGATGGGGGTAGACTGGAAACTTATGAAATGTGGGTGTGAAGAAGAATGGATAATTTATTTGTGTATATTTATTTATTTTATATATAAATATATACATATATTTATTTCTATATATTAATTTATTTATATATACATTTGTAAATACACATATTTTATGTATGTATGTATGTATATATATATATATATATATATATATATATATATATATATAATGGGCTGACAAAATATAACACAAATAGAATAGAATAGCAATATTTAAAAGGACGCTCACACGGTAAATTGTTCGAGCTTTCAGCCCTCGCAGAGGCCTTCTTCAAGTGAGACTGAAAATATGCTGTTGCTGCGGAGAGGGGAAAGAGGTGTGGGCGGGGAGGGGAGGTGTGGAGGGAATGCTGGGAGGGAAATTAAAAATGGCGGTTAAGGGTGGGAATTTTGAAAGAAGGGAAAGCTAATATGTAGGCGGATTCACGAGTTCTCACCTCTATGTTGGTGTCTGAATCAGGTAGGGATTCTAAGATGCTGAGAGCAAAACACTGGTCGAATAAAAGGTTGTGGGAATTGGCGTGTGAAGGGATAGGAAGAGAAGAGAGTGAGGCAGAATTGCAGGAGTACCTTTGATTATTCATTCGAATGGATTCCGATGGATGGAAGTGCAATGTTTGCATGACAAAAGATAAATAATGTTTTTTGAGAGGCAATTAGCGTGGGAACGAGGTGAGGGGACAATGAGGGGATGTAGGGAGAGGGGAGTAGGCATAATAAGAAGACAGGTTTTACATCGGGGGCGGTTGCAAGTTGGAGAAATATTAGGAAATTTGTCACGGGGGGGCGCCAAAGGGTTGGTGGATCTCAGAAGGTTTTTGAGATTGGCAGGTCGTCTGTATGCGATAGATGGGCATTGGGGTAGTAAGGATGAGGTCGCGTCATTGTCATGTAAAATTGGAAACACTTCTTTAAGGAGGGTTTTCAGTCTGTGTGATCCGGTGAAATAGGTGGTGCAAAGGTTGAGTAAAAGCAAAAGTTGACTAGTGCCGCTCGTGTGAGTTTTTCCGTACAATCGTTATATATATATATATATATATATATATATATATATATATATATATATATATATATATATATATATTCCCTCCCCGGACTACAACCTTCAGCGGGACAGAAGCAGGACAGCAGACGCAGGAGAAGAACTCCAAGTTAGTTAGAATAGGAACGTGGAATGTTAGGACAATGACGAGGACAGGTAAACTCGAGAATATCAAGCGAGAGATGGAAAGGGGAAATATTGATATTTTAGGTCTATGCGAGGTGAGATGGAAGGATAGCGGATATTACTTGATTGATAATTATAGAATAATATACAGCGGCGGGGATGAGAGCCAACGAGCGGTTGCCAAAGTATTAAATGAAGAGGTAGGAAGAAGCGTAGTCAACATAGAGCAAGTAACAAATAGATTATTAATAGTAGAGATAAAAGCAGAACCGACGAACTTGGCTATTATTTAGGTATACATGCCACCGAGCAACCATAAGGAAGAAGAGGTCGAGAGGATATTCGATCAGTTAGAGGACATAATCGCGTGTGTTCCTGCAGGGAAACATTTGATAGTGATGGGGGATTTGAATGCGAGGGTAGGCGAAGGAAGAGATGGTGATGAGGTGGGGGACTACGGTTTAGGCACGAGGAATGACCGCGGGGAGAAAGCAGTTGAGTTCTGCAGGAGACAGGGGTGAGTCATCACCAACACTTGGTTTAGACACCACGAAAGACGCAGGTATACATGGAAAATGCCAGGTGACTCAGAAAGGTATCAGCTAGATTATATCCTGGTTATACACTGGTTTAGGAACAGTCTGATAAATCGCATAGCTTCCTGGGAGCGGATGCGGACTCTGACCACAATTTAATTTTTATGAAATGAAGCGTCCGTTTCAAAACGATTAGGCAGGGGCGGCGAGTTAGAAAATGGAATCTAGAAGCGATGGTTTCAGGCGTTATTTTATGAAATCGGTTCATTCTTAAGCGGATAAAATAATACTTTGTAATTCCACAGATTTATTTCACAAACACACGACCCGGGTTTCGACGTACAACGTCATCTTCAGGTGGACCTGAAGCTGACGTTGACGTGAAGCTGAACCTGAAGATGACGTTGTACGTCGAAACCCGGGTCGTGTGTTTGTGAAATAAATCTGTGGAATTACAAAGTATTATTTTATCCGCTTAAGAATCTAGAAGCATTAAATGGTTTGAAAAGGAATGAGTACCAGCAGGCAGTAGAGGAAGTCGTGGAGGATAGTAATGATCCGATACTATCGAAGAAAAATGGGAAAGTATCAAGAAAGGGTTATCGAAAGCCGCAATAGACACTATTGGAAACATTAACGCAAAAAGGACTAGGAAACCATGTATCACGGATAAGATGATTAAAAAGATGGATGAGCAGAGAAAATGGAAAAATGTAAACGCAGAGTTAGGCAGAATGAAGTACAAAGAATAAAACAATAAATTGAGGCGGGCATCAAATAAAGCAAAAGAAGCATGGTGGAAGGCTACATCATGTGAGGGCTACAGAACGATAACTTTGGTATCCAACGCAGCTTAAGTTGTTCTCAGGATCATAAACAAAAGGTTAGAGAGTAGGGCAAATGGTTATTTAGGGGATGATCAGTTTGGGTTTAGGAAGGGGAGAGGTGTGCGTGATGCCATTGCAGTAATGAGATTATTAATCGAGAGGAATATAGAAAACAACCAGGAGGTATTTGCCTGCTTCGTAGATTTCGAAAGAGCCTTTGATAGAGTGAACTGGGAAAGACTAATGAGTATTCTGCAGAAAATAGGAATAGATTGGAGGGGAAGGAGGCTAATCCGCAACCTGTACATGTCTCAGACTGCTCAGGTGCGGGTGGGGAACAGGGAGTCCGGATTGCAGTGTTAGCAAGAGGTGTAAGGCAGGGTTGCCCATTATCACCGTTGCTGTTCAACCTGTATGCAGAGGAAATGATTAAAGAGGCATGGGAAGAACTGGAGGTAGGAGATAAAGTGGGCGGGGAATCCATAAAATCAGTTAGGTTAGCTGATGATCAAGCTTTAGTTTGTCAACCAACCAAGGGGTTGTAAGAGAATTGGAAATTCAGTGTGACAGGCATGGGATGAGAATCAATATTAATAAAACAAAGGTTATGCGATATTCTAGAAAGAAAAAGGCTAAGCTTGACATAAAAGTAGTAGGGCAAAAACTAGAGCAGGTGGAAGAGTTTACGTATATCGGAAGTGTTTTGGACCAACAAGGTCAAAGTAGTAGGGACGTAAGGAGAAGAATTGCGCTAGGCTTTCACAAGGAGGAGGGAGTTGATGATAGGAACGCTGAGTAAAGATGTAAAGAAAAGATTCGTGAAAACTTTGATATTGGAGTGTGGCTATGTACGGCGCGGAAACGTGGTCATTGAAGCAGGAGAATAAGCGTAGACTGGAGGCTTTTGAAATGTGGGTTTGGAGAAGAATGGCGAAGGTGAAATGGATGGAGAAGAAGTACTTTTAATGGTGGGCGAAGGGAGGGGTTTGCTGGGAGAAATCCTGGGGAGGCAGGATAAGTGGTTGAAGGGGGTTATGACCGGCAGTTGGATGTTGAAGACCGTAATTGAGGGGAGAATGTTCGGCAGAAAAGGAAAGGGTAGGAACAGGATAGGAATCTTGGACGGCATTAAGGGAGGAAGAAAGTACTCAGAGATGAAGAGGGACCTGATGTAGAGTAAGATGTTTTTTGCGAGGGGTCACAAATTATTTAATTAGGATTTATGTCCATCCAAAAACCTTCCTTAACCGGTAGATTACCTAATAATAATATTATGTATATATATACTTTTATACATATATATATATACATATATATATATATATATATATATATATATATATATATATATATATTTTTTTTTTTTTTATTTATGTATATATACACACACGTGTGTTTGTTGAAGACATATCGGGCATTTGAGTGTTTTGGAATGAATTTAATTCCTTAGTCTATTATATGAACATTAGACTCCATTATAAGACTCTTCTATGTAGTAGCCATTAAATATTGTATACACTTACATCAGTGATTTTTTCATTCCTGAAAACATTTCTGGAACTCGATGTTTGGTAAATCTTTAAGCTCCTTCAGAGATGCGTTTTCAATCTTTTATTTTAATACTTGTTATGCGATGGGCCTTGAAGGTTCTCTTTATTTGTGAGCACATTAAAAAGTCACAGGGAGTGTCTGGCGAATATAGAGGCTGGGAAATGATTACGTAAGCATGAACTCGTTGGAATTGAATCCTACTAACTTATATTAATACGTTCACGTGGAATCGTGTAATGGAAGAGGAGTCATGCCTTTCCTTAGATAAAAACGCTTAAAAATGATTAGGAAACCCATTATCATAAAATTCTTGATCCAGGAAAAATTTCTGCCTTTGAAAATGTATGAGCAATATCCGCGAGTAATTTGAGGGAATTTCCGCCAAATGCGTCAAATGCTCACGGTGAACAATATTAGGAAGAGGAAATAGCGTTGATTTGAGAGACTTCGGTTCGAACCCGGATCCCCGAATTCCATTTGAATTCTTCAGATTCTGTTTCCCTTCTGACGTATTTTAGTAAATGGTGACTTCTTAATGTTTTTATTTTGAAAAGGATGTTTAAACATTGACTTACTTTACATACATTATCAATAAGTAATCAAGGCGCCCGGTGCCACAGCCCATTGGGGTAACACCAACGTGTAAATACGAGGACAGTTCAATCTAAAGTCACCGCGTTTCACACTTAGCATCTTGACTCTACTCATTACCCAGCATTTGGTGGTCTACCTGAAATTATAAGTGAGTGTAAGCGAAATTGCATTCAATGTTGAACACTTTTCTCCTATAACATCGCCTCAACAACCATCAACACTGATTTTGATGATGCGAAACGCTTTTTACGAAGGTGTTAAATCGCATTTGGAAACGTTGCTATGGGACTGGGTGTGATCTTTGGGGAGGAGCAAAAATGGCATTGATTTCCGCTAGATGTTCAGCGCCACAAATTTCTCCAGTGCAGTCCGTAAGGTGCATGCACCCCTATTTAATGCTCCATTAAGAGTCCGTGGTGCTGAAGCACCATTCCCTTAATAACGAGAAATGATGAGTGCCTGATATCGGGATGAGGAGGTCAAGTTTGGCCCGCAGCGATTGTCTTTCTTCTTCTCTTCCCGTTCGACATCCGGTGCTTCAACTGCCGTCAAACCTGCGCGCGGTCCTCCGGTTGCTCGGGCGTGTCTCGGAGCCCCCAAACACACCTCGCGTGCCATTCTACCGTCATCAGCTGCAAGTGGGTGACACCCGTTGGAGTGTCCGATGGTTTCTATGGTGCTGCTCAGGTTATTTGAAGGTATTTCCTCACAATGGAATCGGCAATGATGATTTTTACACTTTACACCGTAAGAGTACTGACTGCAGCCTCAAATTTCTTCAAAATTGCGTGTTTCCCATGTTCAATCATTTATAACAATCGCCGAGTTGAGTTTCAGGAAATAGCACACTCTCTCAAAGAATTCTTCAGCATTTCAGAGGCCATTCGTTCGGGCGAAAGCTAAATGGTCTAATTTTCTAATTTCTTAAGTTCCGAATGTGGCGTCTCCTAAGTTTCTTGTTTTCAAAATCCGTGACGTGAGCTAATGCTTTCGTTTTCCACTAGTCTCATGTTCAAGCGCACGCACAGCACTTAATTCCAATTTCGATCCCCTGCTCGGTTTTTCATTGGAATTTTGTATTTGCCGACATTTTTATATGCTTCCGCTTTCTCGCGGCCATATTTCCTTATTTGCAGACAACGGATTGTCGCACGATATGACCGCTCTATTTGCCTCGAAAGATGTTCCTTCATTTTGAATGGCCCAATGAATATAAATATCAGGCTTCCAGCGAAGAGATTGATTGGGCATTGTCGCTATTCATTCAAGTATTGATTAAACATCCCTTGTGCCTTGGTGTTTGCATGGCAGAAAAGCTTAGAGGCAATAGAAACCTTTAAAACACAATTAAAATCCAAAGAAGTTTCAGTCAATCCTCGCGGAAAAATTCGACTTGGCGTGAAATTGGACATCACTTAACCGTAGATCTCAACATTAGTTGCTCTGCTGTGGAAAAATGCAATTAAAACTACCAATAAAATAAATTAAAAATGTTCTGTCATTGTTGGAAGTATCGCTTTTGCAGGAGCGTTTGAACTACTAAAATAGTTAGTAAAATTCCAAAGAAACTGCGGGAGATGACACAATACAGTAACTTTTAACGGAGTCATCCGCTAAGAAATGCATTTCAATGCAACAATTTCAGAGTGAGATTTTTACACTCTGAAGTTGTTGCATTGAAATTGTTGCATTAGTTGGTAACAGTAACAAATCCCAGTGGTCCATCAGAGAACCAGCTGCTAAACACAAGGCAAGACTTGCTGCTAAACACAAGATTTTCCGCTCTCAAAATGCTCCGGGACTGATCACGCGGCACATGCAGTGCTACACTGCCTCTTTTGAGATTGTTTGAGAGTTCATTTGACGGGGTGCAAAAGGCCTTGCCTCTGTTGTAGAATGAGATTCACTCTCGTCTATTGAGGAGAATCGTGGTGTTCTAAGTTTATAAGTATTCTACGTCTTAAGACAAAGAACATTATGGGTTAATTAAAGATTATTACGGTATTATTGATACAATGAATGTTATATTCTTCGACCTTATTTGTAGAATGGCATGTAAAATATGTGCTTCCGGTGCCTGTTTTAAGTGGAGAAAAATGTCAACTTCTTTGAGGTTCAACTTGACAAGCAATGTTACATTGTATGTTGCAATTGAAAATATCATTGCTTCGCTTTTTAAGTGATATCTTGGTGACTTGATATTTATTACTCATGGATTGCCAAAAAATTGTTATTGAAACTCTAACACTATTTTATGATACCTATGTTAAAAAGTAATATATTGCGACATGACCTCTTAATTAGCCTAATTGTTAACAGCGGAACTTGGTACAAGTCTAACCAGTGAACTAAGTGAGCAAAAATTGATGAGCGCATTGGAAAGTCACCGCGATAGAAATGGCATGAGAATCAATGTAAATCAAACTAAGGCTATGAGGCTTTGTAAAAGGAGAGGAGCTAAGTTAAATATTAAAGTGCGGGTTCGTGAACTACTACAAATGGAACAGTTTGCCTATCTCGGAAGTGCTCAAGACAAATATGTAAAAAGCAGTGGGAGGAGAAGAGGAAAAATTGCACTAGGCAAAGAGGCTTTCACAAAGAGGAGACAGTTAATGACGGGGACGTTGACTAAGGATATTAAGATATGGCTTGTGAAAACTTTGATATGGAGCGTAGCTATGTACGGTGCGGAAACGTGGTCATTGAAGCAGGAGGATAGACGTGAATTGGAGGCTTTTGAAATGTGGGTGTGGAGAAGAATGGAGATGGTGAAATGGACAGAGAAGAAAACAAATGAGGAAGTACTTGGTATGGTGGGCGAAGAGAGGGGTTTGTTGGGAGAAATCCTATGGAGGCAGGAAAAGTGGATGAAGGGGGTGTTGACCGGCAGTGGGATGTTGAAGACTGTGATAGAGGGTAGAATGCTGGGCAAAAGAGGAAAGGGAAGGAACAGGACAGGGATGTTGGACGGGATGAAGGGAAGAAGAAAGTACTCAGAGATGAAGAGGGACTTGATATAGAGTAAGATATCGAGTCGTGTTTTGAGTGAGGCTAAGGAATGTATGGGTGTTTATTTCGCGCCCATCCTAAACCCTCCTTAAAAGGTAGCCAACCAAATTGGAAAAAATAATAAGAAGAATACGTGGAGGGAGTTCATCGTAATTTCACTGACTTGCTTGATTGGCGGTTCGCAATAGAAGGAGGGGCAAGGCGACCTTTTCGAAGGGTTTTCTCCTCGACGGCATCCCAAGTTTGAAGTTTCCGAGAGGAGTTAAACTTCTTAGGTGGATTTAGACGTGGGGTAAACCAAACAAACAGTTGAAACTGCTTTTCGATGAATGCCATATTTTTAACTAAGGCGTGGTGAAATGACTTTGAATGTGTTTCTCGAAGGGAATGCCGCTACTGATAGATTCTGCGAATATTCAAAGATGTTAACTCGAGTTGCTTCGCTGGCTTGAGCAGCTAAGAAGTATGACTTGTAAGAAAATATAACGAAAAGCCAGAGGGAGGTATCGCTCCGCTTAAGCGAGGCAGCTTATAGATTTCGCGGCAAGTATTCAGGGCCTATGGAGGCAAACTTAAATCCAAGAACTGAATTAAGGTGAAGAGAATTAACGCCGCCAGACTAGTGAACAATTGCGAGGAGGAAAGAGCATTCGCTCATGCTCAAAGAAGAAGGGGAGGAGCCCTTTGCACTGATTCGTGAATGAGAAGCGGGAAAGACTTCCAGGGGAATGGCGTTTGGGAATTGCCGGGGCGAGGGAGTCATTATTGTACAAAATTATATTGCAAGATTCGTTCGCCGCGGTAAAAGGAGAGAGAGGGGGGGGTCACCATTGTTGGAAGATGGAAGCATTTGTCCTCCCAAAGCATGATACATGAAATCATACGAGATTTGACCCACAGCACCGGAACACGTTCACTTGGAGACATACATTCAATAATTTAGTAAATCATTTCATCATGCACATAGGCATATGGGTGCGAAATTTAGTGTGAAGGCATACGGGATAAAACATGAGATTCAGGAATGTCCCCATTCATTGGATTTTTTAGATGAATTCAATCATGGAAGCAGGAGGATGGACGTAGATTAGAGGCTTTTGAAATGTGGGTGTGGAGAAGAATGGAGAAGGTGAAATGGACAGAGAAGAAAACTGATGAGGAAACACTTGGTATGGTGGGCGAAGAGAGGGGTTTGTTGGGAGAAATCATAAGGAAGCAGGAAAAATGGATGCAAGACATATAGGTTAGGAATAGAATGTTGAAGACTGTGACAGAGGGTTAGAAAATGTTAGCCAAACGAGGAAAAGGCAGGAATGGGATAGGGATGTTGGACGAATGAAGGGAGGAAGAAAGTACACGGAGATGAAGGGCTTGATACATAGTAGGTTGCTGGATTATGTTTTGTTGGAAGGAAAAAATATTTGGTAATTAATCCCAACCAAAACCTACCTTTACTAGTAGATAACCCATAATAACAATTGAATTTTAGCAGTTGACACTCCCTGCTCGTCTCTTCCTCTAAGTATTCTGCAGCTATTTCTCAGAGCACTGTATTACTAATTACTCTGTTTCAATAGAATATACAATCTCCAAAAATATTTTGAGGCATCGAGTCGTTGCTTTCCTTCAATTCCTCATAGTGTAATCGATCGAACGTTTCCTCCTCGTTCCAGAGAAGCTTCCGGTGGCTTTTGCTGTTTTGCGCGGGATGAGAGAGGCTCCGCTAACCGACTGCTGGACAGGTTAGATTTTGTGTCCGAGTTTCGCGGAGACACCCTTTTATTTGGGTGGACACTTGACCTCCATCGAGGCACCGCTCCCCCCCCCCCCCCGGGAAAGGATGGACCGTGTCCCCGCGGGGGTGGGTCGAAGAGGAGAGGGGGAGGAGAGGGAGGGGTGGGTTGCGACTGTAGGGCACGTCTTCCGGTGGCGCCTCTCTTCCGTCGACTGTTAGAAGGGGGAGGGGTGCCCTCCGTGGCCTCGCTGACCCGGGAGCGGGTCAGAGAATAAGGAACATCCCTTTTTCTCTTATCGTGGCCACCTGAGAGAGAGAGGAAATAATGAGTTTTACTGGGGGGTGAGCGCCCTCCTTCTCCCGTGGCTGCCCCCCCCCATTCTACCCCATTCTCTCCCCCCTCCTTTGGAATACACGCTGACCCTAGGGGCGGCCGGGCTAGACGAACTCTGCCCCTGCGGGTGTGGGGTTGGCGGTCATGGGATTGATGCCAGGGGGCAGGGAATGTTTCTGCGTGTGAGTATACACACAGCGATGGAAAAGTGAGGGCAAATTCGTAGTCTTAGGAACCGTAGATTTTGAAATGTTTTTGAACTTTTTCTTTCTTGATGACGTGTGCTAAACCTCGCAGTCACGAAGTAATGACAACGTACCAATCGATTCGATCCTATTTGCCATTAATTCCAGTTGGAAAATCCTTTATTTATTCACCTGTAAGGATAATTTTGTGTCAATGAATTAAATTTTCTTTAAACGTCACACTTTATTTAATATGATCGAAATTATTCTTAAGTAAAACTGATATTCGTCGACATTTCTTCCATCAAAAATTGTTTCTCCGCCACACCGTTTTAAAGGCCAGGGATACGATACAATTCTCCCATTCAATATTGATCAATAACCAAACCGCAGCAATCAAGTGATGGCTGGTTCGATAGATAAGGGTAGAGGTCACCTATTAATAAGCTAAGCGGCCAGTGGTTTTCGCAAATCAGATTAAGGATGCAAGTTGCCCTTTGGGCTGTCTTCGGCTTCCCAGGAAGATCTGGTGCCCAACAAATCACAGAGCTCGGTTGAATGGCCGAGGGTTCTCCGAGAGGCATGCCCGGGAATCAAACCCGGGCCCCTCGGTCAGTAGTGCAGCCTTATATCCTCTGGAATACGACAACCCTCTCGATGCCCATGGGTCAGCTAATTTTCTTTCCGACGATACAGCTGTTCTCGCTGTTGGATGACCACTGCATCAAAAGCTGTTTTAAGTACGATTTTTCCCTCCACCATGTAGACGTAGATGCAAGAACACGGTGGGGTTGACTGCAGAAAGGCGAACCCCGGGGGGTGGGGTGGGGGTGGATGCGCGGGTGTGTTTGCGGCCTCCACTCCCGCGCGCCTCCCTCCGCTCCGCCCCCGGGCCTCCTCTAATTGGGGCCGGAGGTGCGACGCGTCCCCCGACACAGGCATCCGCGGGGATCGCCGACGGAGACGAGTCTCATTGTCCTTGGGCTTAAAGGCTCGGCTTTACGCTCGCGCTTCTCCCTGGGGGAGAGATCACACCGCTTAGACTCGAAAACCTTGAATTGATTCGCTTTCTCGAAGCATAAAAGTCAAGTCTCCTAGTCTCGGTATGCAAAACATTTGCGATAAAAACTTTTTAAATTGAAAACCATACCTGTTTATCACTCCGCGTCTGTTTCAAGACGCTATATATTATTCAAAGAATGATTTGAGAGAGAATCATTTATTATCTTAAATTTTAGAAACGGCCTTCAGAATTCCGTGACAGTATCTTGAAAGCCGACATTGAAATGTTACCGAAGGATTTCAACCGCGCCGAAAATCATAGAAAAGTTGGCAAAATGAACTTTTTTGGTTATTCGTAGTGTAGTACGCTATTCAATGTATTTATATGACTGTGCGCAATTAAAAAGTTATTGATAAAGTAGATGAAAGGTAAATAGTTGAATTGAGGCAATACAATTCTGTGTCTTGAGATTTAATATAGATTATAATAATTTCTGGACAGTATACTATGTATTAAGGGATTTCCTGTACTGTTCCATCATTTACAAACTAAATTACATCGGTTGAATTGGCAGTGCACGCGAATCCCATTGAAAGTCATATCACCTCCATATTCATCTCTCGCCGCCGGCCTCTCTTAACCGTCTCGCTTACTCGTGAGTAACGAACGAGTTAGGAAAGACGGAAGCGAGGCGTTCGGCCGCTGCTGCATGCTTCACCCCTGCACCAAATAAGTCCTCGAAGAGCACCAAATGATGGAGAAAAGATCGGCACGTGCACCTCGAGTAGTGGCCGAAATAATCCTCACCATGAACGGCGAAACCCGGGAGTGACATTTATTCGTACGACATCATAATATTGTGGGCGGGGTCAAATCGCATCTCCAGTATCCGTAATTCATCTTTTAGCACGGCGTGGGTGCGGCTCGGAGGAAGCGCGGAGGCCGGGACGAGGTGACGGGAAGTTCGGCGCCGATCTCTTGAGGGGAGAAGGGCGACTTTCTGCCGGCAGCGATTACGTCATTCATTATCTCAACCAATGTGTTGCTTCCGACTGACGAGCTCAATGCTGCTTTCTTGCCTTAGGATCCTTGCTACTTTCATCGGAGGTTATGTGGCAAAGGGACAATGCTGTATTACTTTGGGCGCTGCATCAACAGTCATCAGAGTTGTTGCTAAGTCGTGATTAAGGGCTTTTGGGAAATTTAATTCCTCCTAAGTTATGTTATCAGCTGCTATATTTTATGTAGGACTGTGTGTAGAGAAATATCTAACACGCTTCTTGATCGATGGACTTTGCTGTCGATTTATTCGGCCGAATCAGTCAGGTGATTGAATCGCTCGTCTTCTAACCTGAAGGCCGGGGATTGAAGTCCCGGCGTCTCGAGGACGGGTGTTGCGGTAACTGTGGTGGTTCGGCCCCTGGGACGCACATCTTATCGCGGTCGACTTATTGGGAGACACGTGGCAAGGGGTGGACGGACCATCACAAGGATCCGGAGAGAAGAAAAACATAATTCGACGCAACAACATACATATCTGTACTCTGTGCTGTTACATAGCGATGTAATAGGGCAATACAATTATCAATTCTGCGAACTATTTTGCGCATTCCAAGTACCTTTTAAAAAGTTTAAGTGATCACCTTTTCAAACATAATGTTCTGTAGTCCTCGCATGATGTTGCCTTTTCCGGAATGGGAACTAACACTGATCTCACAGCCTTCTGGCCAGATTCCTTCCTCCCTGGTTGAAGTGAAAAGTTCTCAGCCTAACTCAGAGATGGAGTTCCAATCAGCTAAAATTTATAATTCCTAGCTGGGTGCACGCGTCCGCGCGCACGCGAGTTCGTAAGACAATGCAACGTGTTCTCTCAAGATATTTAACTACACGTATTGTTGCAGCAGACGTATTTCGTGTTTTTCGTTAAAATGGAAAAACTTGAATTTCTTGCGGTCACGAAATTATTCATTTTTGATGGGTTAACCCCCCCTAAGTAAGGAAATTCATCCGAAGTTGAAAAAAGTGTAAGGGGGACTCTGCTTCTTCAATCTCAACTGTAAAAAGGTGGGCAGCTGAATTTAAACGTGGTCGCATTTCTCTCGAAGATGACCCACCTGAAGGACGGAAAAAACCGCAACCACACGAGAAACCATCGAAAAGGTGCACGATAACGTGTTTGGACGATAGGAGAGTGAATGTGAGTGAGATAGCTAAGGCCGTGGGGGGGAGGGGTAAGGGTGCTGCGAAAAATAATCAGGGATGCGAAAGCTCTGCGCAAGGTGGACGCCGCATTTCCTGAATGCCGATCAAAAGCAAAGACGCCGACGAATTTCGCAACAATGTTCGGACCGATTCAATGGAGGGTAACGACCGATTTGTCACCATGGGTCCACCAGTACACGCCAGGAGCGAAACAGCAGTCGAAGCAGAGGGTGGAAGCCGCAAGTTCAGGGCAAAATAACCGAAGTCGATCGAATCTGCCGGAAAGGCCATGGCCACTGTATTTTGGGATGAAAAAGGGACCCTGTTGATTGATTATCTTGAAAAATGCAGATAAATTACAGGCAAATGTTACTCAAACCTTCTAGGCCAGCTGGATGCCTAAATTCGCGGGAAGAGGCCGCGCTTGAAGAAGTAAAACATCATCTTTGACCAGGACAACACAACTGCTCACAAAGGTACGTTGGCGATGAGAAAACTGCGTGATTTGGGGTACAATTTGCTCGCCCGTGCTTTGCTCTTCTCTTAACTAAGCACCCTCAGACTTCCTTCAATCTGTTCCCGAATCGGAAGAAATTCATTTCTGTGAAGCGCTTCGCTTCTAATGAAGAAGTTGAGAGATAGATAGGCAGATAGATATTGTCTCAGCCTTCCAGACTCTCACTTCCGGGAAGAAATACTGATGTTAAAGAGTCTTTACCTAGTATGTTTAAGAGAAGGGAGATTGTGTAAGGAAATTAAATAATTTTTTTACTGAAATTTGCAGTCTATGACACTCGGGCCGAGAAAGTTTCACTTTACCATCGTAATGTGATGCTATCTGTACATTGAATAAGGAAGGGGTTTTTGTTTTTCTCTTCATCCTGCTTCGCTTAAAATCAAAAACTTTCATTTAAGCCGGGGTTCAAACTCACTGCGCACATTGAAGGCGAGGGTATAATCGACGCGAAAGAACACCCCTCCTTAACATTGCAATTGAGTGTTCGTGGACGAATGTGCCATTAGTTTCTGATAGTAGATGTTATTTCCGTCAATTACTCTTTCATCATTTTTAGAATTTGCTTGGGAGTGGTCATTGACAATACTGCCTTACTAAATTACACTTAATTATCAAAATTGAATCAAAATGTGTTGGCGAATTAGATAGTAGGAAGATATAGAGATAAGAGAAAGCAAATTCCGTCAAAGGAGGAACTACTATGGGCCACATGAAACGAGGTCTGTTCAATGAATACGTGAACTGAGGCCATAAAATTTTTATATTCCAAAATTTAGTCAACATCGATTTTGTTCCCTTCAAATTACTCTCCATTCGTTGCTATGCACTTATTCCATCTTCCATTCCAATGTTTAAAGCACCCTTTGAAGTCCACGGCAGGTAGGGTTTTTAGTTTTCTCGTCGTTTCTTGCTTTATTGTGTCCTCCACATCTTCCCAGTGGTGTCCCCTCGTCACATTTTTGCATTTTAAGAATATGGAAAAGTCGCGGGGGTCGAAATCCGGCGAGAGAGGAGGATGATCAAGGGTCAAGGCCATTGAATTTTTTGCCAGAAACTGGCAAACGATCAATGCTGAATGTTCTGGTGCATCAGTAAGGACAAGGGGCCACACACGATCAATGTTGTCGTCAGCACAGGTGGTTGAAGGTCGTCCCGGCCTTGCATCATCCACGGCGTCTTGTCGGCGATCTTCAAAACGCTTTATCCACTTGAAAACTGATTTTTCTTCAAAGCATTATTACCGTAAACAGTTGTCAACAATTCAGTAATTTCTTGATTACTTTTATACCGCACTCGCCCAAAACACTTGATGCTGTTTCGTTTCTCCGTGATTTCGTCAATTTCAATTTTCGACAAATGGTAAAAATAAGGACAAAAGAAACTATCATAACTGGCACACCATACGCACAGCTCGACGACCCGCCAAGCAAAGGCGACTCAATGGGTCATATAGTCCGCTTCATGGCCGTCAGATTGCACCAGTTCGCGCATTTATTGTCCAGACCACATATAAGGGGAATTATTTGCTCCGTTTCCACGTTTCACGGTATCATTGAACTGCAAATGATTTCAGCGACATCCCCTCTCACAAATGATTGGGGGGGGGGTGCCACTCCTTGAAAGTACGCATCACTTTGACGCACGAAAGAGTTGCGGAAAGCATGTATTCGGGGGTGGGGGAGGCTGAGGTGAAAGCTGCCGAGCCGAAATGTTCATTGGCTGCCCGAACGGGTAGTAGTAGTTTTGAGGGGAGGCGACCGACAGCTAAGGTCATTTGCGCCATAGGGGAAGGACAGGAAAGGATGAAGGGTGGAGAGAAACCCGGCGTCGGCATTAGCCTACTCTTTACGAAAGGCGCCAAGGGGTCCGCAGTTTAACGTCCCATCCGACGGACGGCGTACTCACTCAAAGTGCCCTCCACAAAGCACCTCAAGTAGGGATCGAGATACCTCTGAAAAATATTCAACACCGCCGGGATTTGAACCCGCGCCCTCAGGGTGGGAAGCCAGTACGTTAGCCCCCGCACCATCTCGATCCCCCCCGAACGGGCGAGTACGCATAAACCGTTCTGGTGGGTGAAGTCTCCCTTTACCGGTCGTCGTACATATGAAACGCATGGCATTGAAAGATAGAAAAATGGTTGGAGTGGAAGCGTGGTTTGCGAGGAGAAACTTAAAGCTAGCGATAAAATATGAAATCATAGCCTAACAAGAAAGGAAAGCCCACAGGGAACGGTATTTTACAAATAAGTACAAATAAGAACGTCAGTATCAGCACCAACGGCCCACCAGCGCCCTCTGCGCATAGAACGGTGGTACTAAGAGGATATGGAGGCGAGGAGCGCCTAATTTCTCACAATTACATTTGGGCAAGGGGGGAGGGTGGTAGGGAGACCGTGAAGCGGATAAAACCATACCAAAACAGCATGGAGCTATTCATCTCGCAGCAGTCAAATTAATCATTTGACGCGCATTCGAAATGATTGCAATCCAATCAATATGAAAAAGTAAAATATGTTAACCTTTGATGAAATTATGAAGAACATTTTTGGGATGAAAAATATCCTTAAAATGCACATTTAAGCCTTTTCACCCAAAATTTAATTTATTGTTTCAATGCCGTAGTCGATTATTCTCATTAAAATCTTTCTTGTTCAGCAGTGCACCTTTTTACACCATAGACTATATTTCACAATTGAATGACTTTTGTGCAGCATAGGTGATAGACTATAGAAAAGAAAAGACGCGAAAGCACGAAGCCTCTCTTCTTTTGACCGATGCGTACACCTCTGCCGAGCAAGAATTCTTACTCCGTGACTGCATTTCACAAACAGTGTCAATGGGAAAATTTGTCCAAATTATCAGAGCTCAAGTCATTTGAAAAGAAATTTAACTCGTCTCAGTCTATCTGCAATTCATTCTTTAAACGATTTATTGACGCTCTCTTTGAATCCACTCCAAACAAGTAAAATTTAATCATTATTATATGACGATTAATTCATTCACGAATAACTCCTGGTGTATCTTTTAACTTGATTACTGTGCTTCGGAATGCTAGCGAGCAGTTTCAACTGGGCGCCTTTGGAAATATTTCACCGCTGTAAAAACGGTGATTTTCTTTTGTGCCTTTTCCAATTGATAAGATTGGAAAAATAAGACGATATAAATAAGTTAAACAAGCACATTTGTGCATTAAATACGATATGAGAAACCCAACTCAGAGTTGTAGTGCTAAATTCATTCATTGTTAAAATATTGAAAATCAATAATTAATGCTCAGATACATCCAGATACCCATCGTATGCCGCTCATTTTTGCTGCGGGGGAAATAAAAAAATCCTGATTTTTTAGGTTGACTTCGGAAACTTACTCCCTTTTACTGATTTGTTCCCAAAGTGCGTTGTCCTCGCCCGTGAATTATTTCACCTCTGCCTCGCGTCTTCGCGTTGCCTGCTCATTCCTTCGCGAGGGTTCCGATGTTTTTTTATCTTTTGAAATTCCCCGCCTCCACATTCACTTCCTCTATAGCATCCCCTCTCTCCCAAGCACGTGTTCACTCTCCTCGCACTGATTCAGTCGACACTCTCATCCAACCTCAATCAACATGACCAAACCAGGCCAACCAATCACGGATTTCATATATTTAAACTTGGGATACATAAAAGCCACTTTGATTCTTCTCCCTCACCCCAACCGTCTCTCGTGGTTCGTAACACATTAACACACCTCATCGATTCCAAAACCCCCCTTAGCAGTTAGTCGAAACTCACGCTTATACCGGCAATTTTATACAAGACTTCCACGAAAGAATTATGCTCTTTTAGACTGTGAAATTTTTGCTGTCGTAGACGGACGTACATAATTTTTATAAAAAGGACATAAATATTTTAAAAAATATGCGAAAATTCTCTGTTATATCAATCCCGTCATTTGGCCTGCATAATTTTGAAAACGTTCCAAAAAGTAATACTTCATATATATCGCATATTCATTCGGTCATTTTTCATACGATGGTAGCAAAAGTGACGCCCTGTGACCCCTCGCTACAAAATCATTCACCCCTCTTTACCTTCTTACTCAACGCGAAAACCTTTTTATGTGCATCCGCCCTCAGCTTTATAATCCTATGATGGCTAGCCCCAAGAACCCCGGGGCGGAGAACTCCCCCTACCCCTCCCTCGCGGTGGAAGACTCTCAGCCGGCGATGCCGCATCGTCGGCGAACCGAAGAGCTGGGGCGCCAATGCCCCTGGCGGTCGGAACATTTCTGTTTAATGGCCGAGGCGTGTTTCAATCGATCAGAGATTCGTTAGAACATAGACCGCTTTCCTTGCATAATCCTCCGGCTATTATTTTGTTCCAAGCTCTTTAATTAATTTATCCTTTTTTAAAGAAATAACATATAAGCAAATTTCCTCATCTTTGTAAATATCCTTAATAGTCGTCATGTTCCCCGGACCTGATTTCGTGCTGAACACAAAATATAATCGGGTATCGTTGCTCCAAGGAACGCTGTATATCTTGAATTCGTCCCGGAGCCCTCGATTGGGGGCCCAGTGTAGCAGTGATCCGCACACTCCCCCACTTTCCGCCCCTTCCCGCCCCACTCCTGCCGTACGCGTCGGCGAGGAAAAATCATTCCACATGTTTTTTTGGAAAGACCCTGCTTGTTTAATTACAACTTATATTATATAGATGATTATGTTTAACCATGCATGCCCATAAATATAAAATATGCTCATTATTGCAAAACACTACCCTATTTTCGTGAATTTGTGATTCTAAGAAGATATTCGATGAGGGTCGCCGGAAGTCGACAAGCAATGGCTCGTCCCTCGCCAAGAGAGTGAGGAATCCACGAACCGCCGACGTGAGAATCGAGCAAGAGGGGCGATGTTTTGGGGCGTTTATTTGCCACGGCCCCTCTTAGTCAACTTCCGACGGCTCTCTCTCAACTTCCCACCTCCCCCCCCCCGGAGACCTCGCTGACCCCCCCCCCCCCCTCAGGAACCCGTTTGAGCGTCCCCTACACCCTACATCTCCCCAGAAATCAATCTTTTGCACGGAACAACTCTCCTTCCAATATCTCACCCCGCACCTCTCGCTAACTCACACACACACGCCGCACACCCGGCAGAGACCTCCCCTATCTCCATCTCTCTCGTGAGAGGGGGACCCACACTCCCCCTCGAACTACCCCGTGTGTCTTCCACCCTCACCCCGGCTCCATTTCAACCCATCCTCCTCCGCCCACCTTGAATCCATAAGGGGAGGAAGAAACTTTTCTTCGTCTTGGAGATTGGGACGGAGCGAACTCCTCGCTTTTCTCTCTCTTTCACTTTCCTCCCAGATTACGTAAATCTGACAGCGTCTCCCCCACCCCCTGCGCCACATCCACTCTCGCCCGCCTCCATTTCGAAGACCGACGGATGTCTCCTCCTCCTCCCGCGGGCGTGCCTTTCCCACTCATCCGTCGCCCGAGATTTTTTTCCTTCATCTCCATACCTACAAAACACCAGTAGCATCAGGGGCGTGTGGCGGTTTTTTTTATTTTTGGTACCTGAAGTAGAAAATCTTGTTTTTTCTCAATCTGTGTTATCGTTTTCAAGTGTGTATCGGAGTGAAGTACCGGCACAAGTTATTTTGGGGGAGATGGCGTGAAACTAAGCGTGGGATTTTTGCAGGGAGCCGCTAGGGTGTGTTCTCCCTCCGGAGAATCCAGTTGCCCCCAGACGCCCTTTGCATTCGCCTCGTGGATCTTCATACCAGTATGCATAACTATTTAATCCAAGTTTTCCTGAATCCACCATACTCTTTTCTTACGTTGAATCAATATCCGCCCACTTAATTGCTTCCTCCACTTCCTCAGCCTCAGATTTTCTTGATTCCTTTCCTTTACATTTCCTGACTATCTATTTGCATGGCACTATTTAAGCCACCACTAGGGTGTGTGGCAGGGGGTGATTCCACAGGCACGCAACATCCAGAGTTATTTTTTCTTAATTGGCTGTAATGAATGAAAATTTAAAGCGATGCAGGTTATTAATTATCTTTTAATCAAAAGTTTTCCTCTCCCTAATACCTTCACTATGAATATTCGTTAAATGTATTACCTTGCACAGACATTTAGTCGAACAATTTATGATATCGACAAAAAATTATGATATTGGATTTGTGTGTTGTTTGGATTTAAATCAGTTTGGTTGTCGTATGGAGCATAGGTATATCATGTTTTATCATAAAATCTGAACTTGTAAGAGTTATAACTTAAATTTGTAAGCGTCAAGTATAGCGTAATCGAGACAAATTCTCCGGGCAATCCCCGAGGCAGTGAGGAACGGCAGTGTTACCGGCACGAGGTGGCCTCTCCGCCGTCGCCCGTTCGACCCCAGCCTCCTCGGGAATGGGCGATCGCTAAGCCAGGTTCGCGTGCTCTGTGCTCCCCGAACGACGGACCCCGTCCCCTTCGCCGTTACTCGCAGCAGGGGCGTGCGGGGCGGAGGGCGCGGGAGTTACTCCGGCGGGCGCAGTGTTGGTTTTGGGATGGGAGGGTGCTCGCTGGCATGAGTTTGGTCGACGCCGGGAGCCCCCTCCGCACCACAAAGTGGAGTGGTCTCTGGGGCCCATATATGGTTGGTTTTGGGGGGAGAGAGAGGAGTGCGCCATCGAGAAAGTAGTCCCGGCAGCATCCGCGGTTTCACGCCACGCTTCCTTTCGCCCAATTACAGCTTTCGGAGTCGCAATCCCCTTCCCTCTCTCCCGGCAACTCCCTCTCTCCCGGCCACTCCCTCCCTCAGGGCGTCCGTGTCAAAGCCTCGGGTCGCGGGAGGCGACCGCGGGGGGATCCTGGAGAAAGTTTCCCGTGGCCTCACTCTCGACACGCCATCACTCTCGATATTTTCCCACAACGTGATTTCCCGGTAATCCATAAGTGCAGTGGCATCAACTTAATAATATTAACATCAGTATACCGATGAAAAGCCACGTTTTATCCGGCTAGGGACCACGAAGGCGTGAATCAATCTCCTTTTAATTCTCCCATGAATTAATAATACCTCTCTTTTACTTTAAATATTTCTCCACTTTTAATTTGATGAACACTACTTTCGTCAATATTGCTCCTTAGACGTTCCTAGATACGCCCTGGTGAACAGGGGTTGAGCGTGATTACACTTCTCACTCCCTCATAGAAAGTCTCTCACCAAATAACACATAAAACGACGCATCACAACGAGTCATCTTCAAACTCAGCGCTCTTGACGCCTCGCTTCGGCCCTTCCTCGTATTACCCGCCCTCTGCCTCGCACACCCACCAATCTACGAGGGTCATCCGGAAAGTAGTACCCGTTCGTGAAATAAAGACACAAAAGTAAATATTAACAAACATAAAAAATTTTATTTGAAAGAGGATACTTTAAACTACTTCTCAACATAATCTCCAAGCAAATTAAGGCATTTGTCATAACGTGTGACAAGTTTCTGTATTCCTGCTGCATAGTCCTTCGCCGCCAGCTCATTGAGATACGCGAGGGACCCATCTTGCACAAATTTTTGCATAATGCAGATGGTGTTTAACAATTTCATGAACAATTGTTCGAGAAACATTGGGAAAATGCTCACAGATGTCATCAATTGTGACGCGCCGATCGTTCCTCACGAATTCGTCAACTGAGCTCACCAGTTGGTCTGTAATGACAGACGGTCTCCCCTAACGCTCATCGTCGTGTGTGTTCCCCCTCCCCATGTTGAAGTTGCGACACCACCGCCGAACAGACGACTCGTCCATTACATTGTCTCCATACACCTCCTTTAATTGGCGATGAATATCACATGGGCGAACGTTTCTTGCATTGAGGAATTTAATCACTGCCCTCACTTCACAACTGGCGGCGTTCTCAATTTTTTTAAACATTGTAAACAATCACAGAAACAACACAGGCAATGCTAGCGTCACGCAACTTGGCTCAGAGAAGGCAGACAAGCCACTGAAGCTATCTGACCTCGTCCAGCGGCTACTCGCGTCGTCAGCACTTCATGCGGCACGAACGGGTACTACTTTCCGGATGACCCTCGTACTTATTACACTCTTTATATTCATATTACCACTCAATATGATGTCTATTCAAGGGCGAAGGTCACGCAATGTCTTCCTAGGGAATGGAGGAAGGGCGGTTGAGTCCAATATACGCGGGCACTCTCAATGAATATAGTTAGGGTTGATAATACACTCATTTATCGAGAAACGTTTCCATCTTAATAAGAGTGTCTTTCAGTGCACAAGATCCTAAAATAATCATCCGTTTTCTCCGCTGTCACCCTTTTGACACAAATGTCGAAATTCATCGTGCATTCAGTAAGACAAAGGATGATGAGTATATATATATATATATATATATATATATATATATATATATATATATATATATATATATATATATATATATATATATATATATATATATATATATATATATATATATATATATATATATATATACACGAGGGTCATCCGGAAAGTAGTACCCGTTCGTGAAATAAAGACACAAAAGTAAATATTAACAAACATAAAAAATTTTATTTGAAAGAGGATACTTTAAACTACTTCTCAACATAATCTCCAAGCAAATTAAGGCATTTGTCATAACGTGTGACAAGTTTCTGTATTCCTGCTGCATAGTCCTTCGCCGCCAGCTCATTGAGATACGCGAGGGACCCATCTTGCACAAATTTTTGCATAATGCAGATGGTGTTTAACAATTTCATGAACAATTGTTCGAGAAACATTGGGAAAATGCTCACAGATGTCATCAATTGTGACGCGCCGATCGTTCCTCACGAATTCGTCAACTGAGCTCACCAGTTGGTCTGTAATGACAGACGGTCTCCCCTAACGCTCATCGTCGTGTGTGTTCCCCCTCCCCATGTTGAAGTTGCGACACCACCGCCGAACAGACGACTCGTCCATTACATTGTCTCCATACACCTCCTTTAATTGGCGATGAATATCACATGGGCGAACGTTTCTTGCATTGAGGAATTTAATCACTGCCCTCACTTCACAACTGGCGGCGTTCTCAATTTTTTTAAACATTGTAAACAATCACAGAAACAACACAGGCAATGCTAGCGTCACGCAACTTGGCTCAGAGAAGGCAGACAAGCCACTGAAGCTATCTGACCTCGTCCAGCGGCTACTCGCGTCGTCAGCACTTCATGCGGCACGAACGGGTACTACTTTCCGGATGACCCTCGTATATATATATTCACACATTCATATGCATGTATATGTACATATATATGTGTGTGCGTACATATGTATGTGTATGTATATAAAAGTGCTTTCGTGTTTGCGAGTGCAGTTCAAATAAGACAAAACCCACCGTGGAACCTTGTCCACGAGCAAACCGGTTTTCCCAGTAGGAGAAGCGAATCCCTACAGAAGCGTTCTCGGTTGCCAAGGAATCACGGCGCCGATGTTTTAAACACTGTGAGCGTCCTAAGGGAAATTATTTTTACAAGTTACAGATGCATAAACTTTCTGGTGTAAGTTTTTTTCCAGAAAAAACGTAGAAATCTAAAACTCGACCTTACCTCTTGATGCTATGTGCTTGTTTCGCTGCACTCTCATGCCGTCTTCTCCGTGCTTTACAAATGGATTTCCACAAACAGTTGGCCATCCAAATCTTTCACAACCAAAGCCATCTTTCAAGTTACCCTTTAACGTACAACTTGGCGTCTTAATAAAAATTTAATTTTTAATGGAGTGGAATACAATAATTTTGAAATAACTCGAACATGGTATTTTAAGTTTCCCTAATTGATTAACTTTAAATAAAAAACTAATTGAATTTAATATTTCCTTCAAATACTATGTATTTTTTTACCTTTAGTGGTATAATTTATTTTTGGTGCTCGAATCCATTTAATAGTATGGATATATTTGGGAGACTTTACCATGCTGGAAAACAGGGAGATGTCTTGAAATTCATAATTTGTCAACCGTAGAACCGACATGTTAACGTTTCCTCAGAGTGCTTTAAACATCAATAAAAATATTACTTGGGAATAAAATATATCAGTTCCTTAAAATTTCGATAGCAAATTCTTTAGACGGATTTCATTGAATTGTATCAGTAATTAAAGCTAGAAGAAAGAGAAAAAGCTCATTAAAGGCTACATCTCTGCTTTTCCTCTGGCTCGTCCGTCTCGATGGCTGGGCACAAGATTCCACGGCTATCACCGATGTTTCCACCGCCTTCACTGTGCTTTTTTCTCCTCAGATGTTTTCCTCATGTTTACTTCCTCCTCCCATTCTTCGATTTTTCAAAACCCTCACGGTTTACTGCGATGAACCGACCGACCGTTGCCAGGTTGCCCGTAAACAGAGTGGCCATGGCTATGTGGTCATTTTTTCGGTCCGGCAGCCGAGCCAGCCGCCAAAGGGGCCGAACTACAAGACGGGTTCCCGACTTGCCTGCTGTGTTCGTAACATATCAACGCCGACATCATTTCCGCGGGGTCACGGTTGCCGCGACGCTATCTCGCGGAATAAAGGAGGAGGAAGTGTGGCGGGTGGGGGGATTCGCGGAGATGAATGAGTGTCGGGGAATCGGGGTTTGGCGGCGGGAAATAAGGGGGTGGCATCGGAGAGCGGGGGACAGCCACGGATAAGCGAAGAAATCCACTCCCTCCTCTTCTCCCCCCCTTATCTTCCCCTTACCGAAAAGAATAAACTCATCGCCCGCCCAGAAAGAGCAGGCGAGGCAGAGAGAGAAGGCGGGGGGGAGAGAGTGCGAGGGGAAGTTGCCCAAAAGTTGCAGGGAGGGAATTGGCCTTTTTGTCCGCTTTCAGGTCCCCGGGGAGAGGATATTAATCAGGACGGGGGGGGAGAAATATTGAAGGAAAGGAAATCGGGGACCACAGATCCGCGCCCCCCTTCTGCCTCCCTCTCGGGCAGGGATCTGCTGAACTGTGGACGAAGAGGGAAGGGGCGGTGGGGTGGGGGCGGGGTGTGAGGGGGTCGGAGGTTCTGACGGGGAAGGGAGGAGCGAAACGCGGGGGTGGGTGGTTGTAAGGATGCGCGGAGGGAAACGTCTAAAATAGCCAGCTCGCTGATTTATCCACATCGTCTTTCCTCGATGACCAAAGGTAAGGACAGCAGTGCAAATTGATGGTAATTAATTCCATATTGACTCAGGTCTATTGAAATTTTTTCAAGGTGCCCCTGCAAGGCGGAATAAAAGAATAATCACTAAATCAACAAATAATAGAATTCATTTGCTGTGATCTCTTTTTATTGGGAATCTGCTCCGAAGCAATCACTGGCGCGCCCGTAATAAAACAATTATTTAACTCCAGTTTGATCCATATTTTCAGTTGCCAAACCTCTCTTTTCGTCTTGGGAGCACCCATCTGCAATCCGCATGCGTCTCTTTCTTCGTGCAATTTCAGCAAGCCCGGGGGTCAGTGGGTACGAAGATGGAATTAATTGCGAAGGAGTAATAATAAATAAGTAATTATCTGCTTGTTATCCCCACGCCCATTTAAGTAAAATTCCCTTACGGAACTCCGAGGTTAATCAGGTGATATTATTAAGAATAGAATGGAGGAATCGGATGGGAATTGAGGAGAAATGGAACTAAGGGCAGTTGAAAGTATTAAGTGCTAAAGAACGAGTTATCGTTATATGTAGTATGGGTTCAAGGATATTTTCTGTCATGTAAGTTTGCATTTACGGGGTCAGCAGTGTGTAGCGCTAAGGCCATTCTAAAATACGTCGTTGCTAACCCAAGAGATTTCTGCTAATTATGATATCAAACAATTATTGTTGACCTTTTTTGCGTTTATAATTAGCGTTTTACTTTTACACATAACGTATGAACAGATTGGTTTATTTTTATATTACCGCAAATTGAAAAACCTAATTGCCAATGGGAATGTAGAACTTTAATTATCTTTGGAGGGGTTTCGGTGCGATAGCATCGGTTATCCATTTTATTTTCCCGAGCGGTGTTGTCGCGTAAAAAATGGCAAGATGAAAATTATTCTTCTTATGTAGATCCTAATGCTTTTAAATGAGATTTCCAAAGCATCAGTGTCGTGCTCACGTTCCTGATTTTCTGACAAATTAACGCCGCCTACACGAGTCGTTGCCTGCTAATGGCGTCTAAAACCTTTCATTTCCCAGAGCGTGTATGTCAAAAGACGAAGGAAGGATGGAGAGCAAGGAGGGAGAGACGGTTAATGAGTCCTTTTATTAGACCTACGCGGCTCCTTTGAGCTTACGATTATGAAGCGATATGTATCGATAATTGGAAGCGGCGATTGCGTCGAGAGTAGGAGGCAGTGACTAAAACGAGATGGCGTTTATGCCTTCCCAGAGATCGAGGCAAATTGGGCAATTGTTTCGGGATAACACACGAGATCTCAATCTTCCGCCTTCGCGACAGAGTGGGAACGCCCTTAGCGAGTGGCAAGGACCCTTTGCAAAATAGCGACACCCTTCAAACAAAATAGTATTCAACATAGAGGTGGAAAAGTTGTAGTATTTCATAAGATTGTCATTATTTCAGTCTCTTGAAAGGGTAATTAGCGTGACGATCATGCTTCTAAAAAGTTTGAGGTGGAACCTAGGAGCTACTTTTATTTTTTCGGAGAAAATACGATTTTATTGGTATATTTAATGTCATTCTTCTCATGAAAAATATCTTATTTCGCAAATTATTGCCGTTTATTCCGACTTATCTCGTGATATAGAGCAGTAAAATGCATAGTTATTTTTGACCATTTGTGGGACAGAGCGTCGGAATACGTTCTATTGAATTAATAATCGTTTTCTCCGAATTTATTATTTGCCAGTGCCATTTCTTGTCAATGAGCACTATTATCATAAATGCAATGAAATAGAATTAATGAAAATTTGAAACCAGTAAACAATAGTAGCGATAAGTTTAAGGGTAGGGGTGTGGGTAGCTTAATTGAATTGGGGAAATTGGTGGTGAGGGTACTTCGGAGGATGTTCAGGGAATGGAGGACGGGTGGAGGGAAACCTGGCGTCGGCTTTAGTCTTCTCTAGACAATGGGTCACACACTTTAACTTCCATTCTTCGTTGGCACTCCTATTCGATGTTCCACGTCTCTGGTCCACAGAGTGACAGGCTCTCTTTTGTATTGCTTCCTTATTTGCAACTCCAGGTTCAATGGACACAGAATTTGCCTATTCTTCATGAACGATTTGCTGGCTACTCTTCGTTTGACCTCGGTCGAACACTTTCCATCCCAATTATACTGCTGCTGTCCAGGCAAATGAAGGAGTCCACTTCCTCCAGTGCCCTCGAATCTTTATATCTTTCTTCAACTTTCCTCAGGCATACCGGTTTCTTCTTGTTGATTCTCGTACAATTATTATATTCCCGAGGCACACAGCACATGGAGTCGCTCGCAGGTCCTCCCGCTTCCCTCTGCTACCGCAATGTCATCTGCGAACTGGAGCATGTTACGTAATGCCTTCGCCATTCACCTTGACTCCTTTGATGCCCAATTCTTGTTCTTCTTTCGTTGCTTCTTTCAGGTAGGCGCCCAACAGTGATGATGAGAGGGATTGACTCCTAACTCCTTCGTTGGTTTAAGCTTCTATTTTCCTTCCGCTTTCTTTTCGTCGGTGTGATTTGATTCTTTTAGAAGTGATTGGTTATTCCCACGTATGTCGTCGTCACCCATTCTGAGCACTTATAGTCTCTTTAACACCTTTTTACACTCGACCTAGAGGGAGACCACCTTCTTCAAGTCCACGAATCACGCATACGTGTGCGTAATTACTGGTTTTCGTGCATCATTTTTTCGGCCAACATGCGTTCTCTCTCTCTTGGGTCTCGGTTTTTTCTGAACACGAATTAGTTTTCCGTGACACTATCTCCTGTATTTCAGCATATTCTTCGGCTAGTTATCCAACTTAATACTTTTGATGTGCGTGACTTCAGACTCGATATATTCTTTGATCTTGGTTTCTTCAGCATTGCAGTCATCACCCTCTTCTTAAAATCTCCTCCCGTAGATTTCTATTGCCGTGGTTATCCTTGATTATTCATTCCAAAGGAGGGATCCTTTGCTTCGACACTTGAGTGCCTAGATTATACCTCACTTTATTTCATCAACTCCTCTTGCCTGGTTGCTCTTTAAATGCCCTGCATGGTCCCGTTCAATTCGATCCTCACTACCTCCTAGGATCGTTCACCTTGTTTCTTCACGGCTTTTTCTTTTTCAATTAGGTCACCTTCAAGTGGTTTAAGTCCCTTACAGAGTTTTTTATCCATTTCTTCCATCTCTCCCAAGCCATGCCTATTCATCATCTTCCACTAGTACGTTTGTCTTTCCATCGTTATTACCTCGGGCCTCATGTGCTTTCGTCTTTCTTTCTCCGAATCGTCTCTTGACCGGTTCGGAAGTCGCTTCGCTGGTCCTTCCCTTACATTGCCATCGATTTCTCGCAGCAACTATACATCCATTCATTCTTGGCCTTCTTCCACTCTAACAGGATTTTGCCCAACGGCTGCTTCCTCAGTTTCATTTCTTATTACAGTGTTCCCTTCTTGGCTCTCATTCGACTTGTTATCCATGAAAGCTTAGATTCCACCGCGTTACTCACCAATTACTCGCCTGCTACTTCACTTACAATTTACTCGTAATTTATTTCCTTTCATCGCCCATCTGTGCTGGTCTCATTTATTCCCGCTGATTTTATGCCGATGGTCGCTGTCCCCAGGATGTAGTATTGTTTTCCTTTCCTGGCTCCTCCGAATACCCCAAGCGACCAAAACCAATGTTTCAAGAGTATTCCTCCCCCGGCTTCTAAAGTGGGTATAAAAGCCCTGGTCGCGGGGCGAGAAGCGGTCAGTTGGTTATCTGGCGGTGAGTGGTAGGACACGATGCTTCGGCTGTGTTGCGCTTGTCGCGACAGCGTGTCCTATTGCTGACTCAACTTCGGACGAGGGCTCTGCCTAAGTTACGTTCGTCGTCACCACGTCCACCCTGCCATACTCCCTTTCTTTCTGACGGACGAGGGCTCTGCTTAGGTTACGTTCGTCGTGACCGCGTCCACCCTGCCTTATCCCTTCCTTTCTGACGGACGAGGGCTCTGCCTAGGTTACGTTTGTCGTGATCGCGTCTGCCCTGCCTTTACCCTGTCCCAGGTAATGTTCTGCCATTTTAATGCTGTCCGCACTCGCGTTGGTTTACCGAGGGTCTAGCCATCCATAATTTGCTTCTTACCTATGTAAATGGTGCATTATGACTGATGTTGTATAATAGTATACGATTGTTTGGGTAACACTCGGGGTCGTTATTCTGACTTTCCCCGATACCTTTTGCGTCGTACCATAGAAACCCCCTTGCGACATTGCGCTAAACGTTTCCCTTGCTTGCTTTTCCAGCAGTGTCTTTGCTTACTTTCTGCGTTCCTGAATCACTCCCTTCATCTTCTCGTATCGGAGTACACGGTCCACGACCACCATTTCTGATAACCATTTATCCCTGCGCCGTGGTAGCTTTCATAATGCCTAACTCGATTCTAGTCTCTCATTCTGACAAGGATACACGCAGTCGATTTGGTACTTTTCCCGGCCCCTCGTAAAGTCTTCCCCGTGCATCCTGTTCTCCTACTTTACTCGAAGTGGGTGTTTGCCAACACCTTGTTTTTCTCGCAACAGGAATCTAACAGTCTTTCTCCCTTCCGATTGCCTGATCCGAACTGTGCTAGTCACCCAGCTTCTCCTCATCTCTCTTTGACCACAAAGTTCCAGTCTCCCTTTCGCGAATGGGTTCTTCCCCGAGACCCTCTTCCAGTTGGTTGTTTTATGCTTCTCCTGTTCCCTCTTCTGAATGACCGAAGGTTTGCATTTATCTGAACCAGCACTATCACTTTGCCCTCATACTTTTATCATCAGAGTCCTCTGAATCGATTGCCGGCACGACACGTCTTTTCTTCTTTCCCGTCCCCTTTCGGGTGCGATGCCCACTCCTGATCGCGTTCTGGTCGCCTCCTGAGTATATCGCCCTGCCGCACCCGTCGCTTCGAAAGTCGTCGGTTCTCATTCCCGCACACTCCTAATCACCTCACGTTCCATATCCACACCCTGCACTTAACCACGACAATTCAATTAATGTGCAAAGATTTGATTGCAGAACTATTTTAACTCCGAGATAGTTTATCGGGAGGAATGGCTTCAAGTAATATTTGAATACAAGGCTGTACCTTCGAGGAGGAATAATGCGCTGGTTTCCTGTTGCCTTCCACATCGAAGTGCTGAGGTCGATTCCGTCACGTTATCGAGCTATTTGCGAGCCACAATACTATGTCGGTGGTTTGTATGTAGAAACACCGCCAAATCACGTGCTGAGCTATGTTACGAAGCCTCGCTTTATAATTGAACATTACCAAGCACAAAGAATGTCGCGGAACACTCGGGATTATAAACTCAAATATGAGGAACGAGGATTTTTTGTTTTCATTCTTTCATCACTCATTATAAGGTTTCAGTTTGAAATTTTGTGTTATCTTGTTTTCTGATACCGTTAATGAGTATTTAATAATTACATTCTTTTATTATGCTTCCATTCAAATCCCTTATTTTGATTTGAAATATGGCATATGGATAATGCTCGATGAAAATGGGTCGAGAGGAGTACTTCTCCATGATCCTTTCCTTTCTCTCCACGATTTTGATTTCAAATGAAGCACCTCAGTGCGGCGCGTAAAGGGTAAACGCTCCGCTTTCTTAAAGGTAGAGAATGAAAAAATGAAGGAAGGATGGAGAGCGAGGAAGGAGTGATGGTTGATGAGTCCTTTTATGACGCGGCTCCTTTGAGCTTACGATTATGAAGCGATATGTATCGATAATTGGAAGCGGCGATTACGTCGAGAGTAGGAGGCAGTGACTACAACGAGATGGCGTTCATGCCTTCCCAGAGATCGAGGCAAATTGGGCAATTGTTTCGGCATAACACACGAGATCTCAATCTTCCGCCTTCACGACAGAGTGGGAACGCCCTTAGCGAGTGGCAAAGACCTTCCGGGACAAACGAAACCCTTCATGCGGAATACTGTATCGATCTGTTTATCTGAAGAGAGCCTTCGGATGTGAAACAGTTAACCCGAGACAAGGTGCGTGGAAACCGTATCAATTGTTAATTTCCGTAACCTCCCTTAACCTTTCGCCACTTTTTCTCGTATTGAATCAGACTCCTTTCTACGAGCCACGTTGCAGTGACAAAGAATGGGAGAATATAGGCGCTGGGGAAAAGAGGCTCCAGTTTTTATCTTGGTTCCAGTAAACACGCAATATATCTTTTCTTTTGTAGAAAACCAAACCACAGCATTAAACCAGAATTGATAGTTTTTATGCGTGCTTCGGTGAGGGTATTAGAGTTTCACTCACTACTAAGCCTGACGGTGTGTGAAATTCACGAAATCAGTGCGGGGGGTGGGGGGGGGGCAGTGCCTCGTTCATCTTGCGCCGCCCGCGGTTTCCCAAGTGTCGGAACCGTAACACTCGGCTCGGGTGAAGGGCTGAGGGTGCCCAGAGAACCCACCCGGAATCGAAGCAGGGCCTTCCGGTCGGTAGCCCAGTAAATCGGTGGCGCTCTACCCACTGGAACAGTGCGTTGTATTTAGTTAATGAGTTTACAATTCAAATTTCAAGGTAAGGCGTGGGAATGGTACGTGCATCACCTGTGACCAGAGAAAGTTTGTATAAGATGAACGATTAATGTATCAGTCGTGATGGAAAAATTTCGCATTCTCGATGCTGCGGTGCGGCAGCAGAATACGTGATCCTCTGGATGACGCTGAACCGTAGGGAAACCTAGGTCACGGTGAAGTTTATTTTCTATGTGGAATCACAAAGATTTATTGTCACAATATTCGCAATGGACGAAGAGATTGTGCGAAGGGCGGAATAAAACAATTTTTGTCGAATGGTTAAACAAAAGGGACATACATGGAGTGGTATAAGATGTCTCTCCGAGGGAAGATTGAAGAGAAAAAATGAAAGGGGAAGCTTCCGATTGGGGCGGCACGTGATTGAGGCGGTTTAGAGTCCCAGCGACGGATGGATCGATGGGGAGGGAAGCCAATGACGAGAGGGATCAATGAAAAGTGGAGTAGTAGAAAGTAGATCGCAAATCGATTTCCGTCGGGGAGGAAGAGGCAAACGCATTCGCGTGATATGGATCTAATTTGGGGGTGAAAAAATGATCGCGTACAAAATTTAAATTCCGCCAAAATTATGATTATTAGCCCAATCAACTGTCTCGAAAAGAATTAGTTTTTAATGACTGCCTTTAGCCGAAAAGACGATGAAACTAGGGTAGCATGAAAAATGTAACTTAACTAAATTTCATGTTTCGCTTACCGGTTCTTATTTGATATCTGACCGCTTGGTGTAAATGTGGAGTGTGTATGGAATTGTGTATTTCGTTCAAACTCGTCGCAAATACATGTGAGTTGAAGGTTTCCTTCTAGCACATAGATAACCAACTGTATGTTACATATTAACCAGAATGGTCAGCAAATGGATGGCAACTTTGATCCTAGGTCACGTGGCATTGATGCCATTCAACAACGGTGTGTTGGTACCCTTGCGTACTTTTATTAACTAAGCCCCTCTGAAATACGAAACATATGGGGCGCAGAATGAAAACGATCCGCGCTGAATCGCTTGCAAAAGAAAGTCCACTCTTCTGTCTAAAGTAAAAACATTAGATTTTGTAAAAAATAAGGGCACAAAATCTGAAACTAAAAATAATTTACGGAGTAAAGATCGGAGCGGGGTTTTTTTAAGTTTAAACACCGATTTTGGCCCATTCATAGTTTACATTGGAATTGTCTACTTCTTTATTGGACAGTAACGTTTGAATGCTATTGGTTGATTTGCAATTCACATAGTTCCACTTAAACTCATGTGCACACTTTTCATTGTTATTCATTCACTTCCCCTCTCTCATTTGACTTTCCCGGGTTTCTCGTAGCGACTTATTTTCATCCCCCTTCGGCTTTATCGTTTGTCTTGTTCCTCCCCACAGTTCGCCTCCATCCTCCGCCACGCCCCCATCTCAATAAAGACCCAGAAGTCCCCACCGAGCGAAGGCTCTTACCCAAAAGACCACGTTTCGCAGGCATGAGTATGAATTGGGGGGCTTTGATATTTAGCTGTGGCGAAGAAGGGAGGGAAAAAGTTGCACAGAGAGAAAGACTGGCGCTTTCTTTTTTCGTGAAGAAAGGATATTACCAAGGGAACTCCGAAGAAGGCAGAAAAAGTGAATGGTGGAATTATAGCGAATTTGAGTGGTTTTGGGCTCCGTTTTTTGCTTAAGCGAGGAGAAAGGTTTCTCGGAAGCATTACGGCAGGCAGCGAGGAATAAATGAAGAAATAAACAATTTTTTAAACGGTGGCAAGCGGTGGCTTGAAGTGTACTGAATGTGTGGCAGCGGGTGAACACGCACTAAATTAATTTTGACCCATATATTTTTACCTCTACCGGGGTCGGTCAACATTATTCTGATCCCGTATCGTTCGTGAGAAAAACGACATCTTAAATCTATCCATACAACACTTAATCTCTCCAATTTAATCAATTATGGTTCATTAACATGATATTTCCGACCGTAGTGTGATGGGCTAATAATACATATTCAACATCATTGATGAAGGTTCTTGTGATACTTAGTGGATAATAATCGTCATGGAGCCGCAAAAAATATACCTCTAAATAGGTATAACTTGAATGAACACGAATCAATGCCAACCCTGTTGAGCCTGAGAACAGTGTCCTCAATCTATTCCTATTATTTTCGACATTTTGATGGGCTAGGTGCTAACGTGCTCGTTACGGAGTAATGAGGTCTGGACAATAAATGCGCGAACTGGTGCAATCTGACGGCCATGAAGCGGACTATATGACCCAATGAGTCGCCTTTGCTTGGCGGGTCGTCGAGCTGTGCGTATGGTGTGCCAGTTATGATAGTTTCTTTTGTCCTTATTTTTACCATTTGTCGAAAATTGAAATTGACGAAATCACGGAGAAACGAAACAGCATCAAGTGTTTTGGGCGAGTGCGGTATAAAAGTAATCAAGAAATTACTGAATTGTTGACAACTGTTTACGGTAATAATGCTTTGAAGAAAAATCAGTTTTCAAGTGGATAAAGCGTTTTGAAGATCGCCGACAAGACGCCGTGGATGATGCAAGGCCGGGACGACCTTCAACCACCTGTGCTGACGACAACATTGATCGTGTGTGGCCCCTTGTCCTTACTGATGCACCAGAACATTCAGCATTGATCGTTTGCCAGTTTCTGGCAAAAAATTCAATGGCCTTGACCCTTGATCATCCTCCTCTCTCGCCGGATTTCGACCCCCGCGACTTTTCCATATTCTTAAAATGCAAAAATGTGACGAGGGGACACCACTGGGAAGATGTGGAGGACACAATAAAGCAAGAAACGACGAGAAAACTAAAAACCCTACCTGCCGTGGACTTCAAAGGGTGCTTTAAACATTGGAATGGAAGATGGAATAAGTGCATAGCAACGAATGGAGAGTAATTTGAAGGGAACAAAATCGATGTTGACTAAATTTTGCCAGAAAAAATTTAGGGCTTCAGTTCACGTATTTATTGGACAGACCTCGTTTCATGTGGCCCATAGTAGTTCCTCCTTTGACGGAATTTGCTTTCTCTTATCTCTATATCTTTCTACTATCTAATTCGCCAACACATTTTGATTCAATTTTGATAATTAAGTGTAATTTGCCTTGTAGGGTTCGTTGAGAGATTTGCACGGTGGAAGTTTGTCGAGTCGAAGCGGTGGCGCGGTGCCCCGCGACGGCAACACTCTCCCCACGCCCTCTCTTCAGTCATTCAAGTTAAATCTGCATAATGCAATTGAAACACGTTTGCATTCCGTTCCGGCGCGACTCTTCGCCGATTATAGCGGCAACTGTGATCCTAAAATAATTTAGTTATGAATAGACGCTGACGTTTAACTATGACGGTAAACCATGCATTTCAATGTATTAGCTCACGCGGTAAAAAACGCAGGATTTCCGTTTCATACAGTTGAAGTGACATTCATTTCCCTTACAAAGGGCATTTAACAGTGTTGACTCTTCGTAATTTCATCGTTCATTATGTTGACACGAGAATGTATTAGGTACACTTGGGACTTTGGCAGATGCACAAGTGGTGATGCCATGTTTATTCGTGTATGAGGCAAAGATAATTACATTGACTCATATGCATACACATCATGATTTCAACGGCTATTTGGGACAAAATTACAATGAAGACTCGCACGCGGCGCTGCTTCAACACGACACAATTTCCGTATTCCAGGTGAAACCTAAACATTTTTCCACGAATTTCGCGGGAATTATATGAGGGTGGAACGATCATCAGCTGCGCACTGCGATATGTCATGTGATTGCAATTGCTCGCTCGTGCTGATATTTGCTCTCCTACCTGGATCCAGGCGCGATTCGCCAGATCCAAAAATGGCATTTAGCCCAAGTTTTTGCCGCTTAAATAAAACTTTTTAATCTTAATTTTCTGGGTCACGGTTATAGGAGTGGGAGAATGGGTAAATATTGGTTAAAAATTAAGGTATGTGCTTTAAGCAGTGAAATCTTCGAAATTTGTGAGAAAGTGTACACGCAATTGTAAAGGAAAAACGGAAATCGTTATTGTGCTGTTAGAACTCACGGCATCGGAGAGACATTACAATTTAATAAAATTTAACAATTTATGCAATTCGAAAAATCTTTGTACTATATGATATGGTACTCTGGAAGCTACGGGCACTCTGCTTGTATTTCTACTATTCGTAATATTTCTGATTATTTTTACTGTTATTAGTATTCCATGGTCCCTAAAATACAATGCCAGGGTATATGACAGGGATTGATTACACACCAGACTACCCTTGGCCCAAAATAGTTTCCCTGAATAGCGCAGTCGGAAAACGCTTTTCTGATCCCATATCGTTCGAACGAAAAATGACATCTTAAATTCATCTGTTCTACACTTAATCTCTCTAATTTTATTGAAATCATCTCTCCTGCCGTAGTACGAGGACATATAATAATACATTTTCAAAATTCTTCCAATATATGCTAGAGATTTAATCCGCAATTTAACCTTCGCTCCGAGAGTGATTTCCAGACAAGCTCCTCTAATAATTTTGAAACGCTACTAAGTCTCTTGGAACAACGTTTTGTACACCTAGCTCCTTTGGCACGCGAGGTTCCATGTACATCGATTGATTTACATGGAATTAATCGAAAATGTTACAACTACATTCAGAGACAGTGAAGATAAAAAATTAATCCAGTGACACAATATTTGGCCTCGATAAAAGTTACAACCTTAAACACAACGCGTAAACCGTCTGCTTATACTAGTGAGCATGTTAAAGATTATAGTAAGACAAGCGGAAAAAAGCATGGAATTCCCAATTAAAGATTTTGGTTACCGAAGAGTATACCCTGAAATACTTTGGCCCGCACAGCTCTGATAAGTTATGACATTCCTGCAGTCGGTGGATTAGTGGAATATCTAGGTAAAGAATGCGGTAAATATGATTTAATAGGTAAATGTGCTTGAAATATGTTCAAGTTTCCTCTAGATATACGCGGAAAGGGACATTTTTTCACCCCCAATTAAATGGCAAGGTAAAGTGAAAGAATAGCTTTGGCTTAGAATATCGGATTTGTGGTTTGGCATCCGCGCAATTGAGCGTTCGCGAGAGGGCAACGCGGGGGCGGATTTCATTCCCACGGATTTTACTGCGAACGAATTTATTATTTGATTATCCTGGCGTTCGATGTGATTTCGAATCGAGAAGCAGGATTCGCCGTCGCTATCGGCAGATTTTAATTTGAATTGAAAGGACGCCACTCCTCATTTGCCATCCACCATTGTAGAATCAATCGTGAAATAAATCGCCTTTCTTCTTAGGTCTCTTCCAGTGCAGGCGCCGCGTCCCATTTTAATCATCTCACTTCATGAAAGTTTCCGCTTACTTTAATGAATGTTAAACCAAGAGCCTATCTGATTTTCTGTTGACTTCTTAATATGCCAAATGTTACCGTGGTAATCGCGTAAAAATTGTGGCTTCAACAACCATTAGAGTTATTTGTGAATTTATCGTGCAGGAAGTAGGTGATATCTCATTTTGTTCTAATATGTAGAAATATATATATATATATATATATATATATATATATATATATATATATATATATATATATATTTATATATCTGCAGTGTTTTAGTATTTAAAATATAATTTAATTCGTCGCGTAGATAAAATTCATCACGAGAAAAATGAACCCCCGCGCGCGTTTATACAAGTGGTTGTCGTTGGGGGGAAGAGGCAGGGTTGAAGAAGGTGGGCGATGGCCGCTAGGGGAGGGGAGGGAGGGACGCTTTATTCCCCCTTCCCACTCCCTCCCTCAAGCACCCCTAAAACTCTGTAAACCATGAGCGCCCACTTGAGTTAAATTTTCACCTGATGAAGGGTCTGATGTTTTCCCGGCCTGTGTTCATGGTGAATTCTTCTCGAAATTTCACCGGGATATGTTCTGCATTACTGCCCACGTTTCTACGGGAAGACCCGTCCATCATTCGTCGAAACATCGCCGCAGCAATCGGGAAGTTACCCGGTCCTAAAGTTATAGAAGAATTGACCCTAAAGTTTCGCCTGATTAATAATACTATAGTGAAACCTTGGTCGCCCTGAATCATATGGAAGTAGTGACATTTGCGATTGTATTTATTCAGATCATAAATGTTTCGCTTTCAAGCCATATCGACGGAATATTCTGATTTTTTTTAAATTTTTGAGTCGATTCGAATGTTTGTTCTCGTGTTTTCTTTAATCGTTGAGCTACGAGAGGAAAATGATTCGACTTTCCAAGGCAAACCATATCGGGTCCAAAATTGTCACCAAGCAACAATGAATGGAGGGGCCTTTGAAAAAAACCGCAACACCAGTTCTATTTCATTGCTGTGGAGCATGGGTCGCATCACATCAAGAAATGGATGAATTGCAGGCAACCGAGATGACAGTTTCGAGAATGACCATAGGAATTAGATAAATTACGCAATGAAGACATGAGGGCAGGAGTCAAAATGTATGATTTAGGGGAAACAATGAATTATTACCATGAATAATGAAACATAACATGGCTAGCATGGATAAAACCTGACTTCGCTGAACACGACCCTGGGTCACGCACTAGTTGACTCGGAGTTTTTCTGCATACGTACGATTTATATTCAGGGAGGCGGCCATAGCAAAGAAGTTAAATTTTAGATTAAATATCTGGCAAAAAGATGGAGCAAGTTTTTTTGTACTTGATGCTGCAATTGATTTACTCGTCCCATGATACGACTACAGGAGTTTCTAGAAAATGATATTCAAGAGACTAAGTTTAGATTTGTTAGTGTTACCATTGCCATTTTTTCCTCGAAAGAGTAGGGAGCAAAATAACTATAAACAAAGGACGCAATGTTCAACGCTGGGAAGCCTAATTTGTGGTAATTTTTAAAAACTACTTGTTATGATAACTTCGACTCGTTTCGCATGCGTAGGGAAATATTTAAAACTTTGATATTGTAATTCATATTAGCTGTGGTGTAAATTGTTTCATTATTTGAACCTAATGTATGATTTTAATAATATTTGGCATTTCAGGATCATTTAATTTTGACGATGCATACGTGGTGTGGTGTCATCTCCCGCCTCATCTGGGTCTTTCAGGTTACCATGTAAATGTAGAGCTACGCCCCCTCAACCAATTATCAAACTTTAAGCGAACTATTCAAGATAGGTTCGAACGGTCTCTAAAATATTACGTATTACGTGTCGCGGGGTATATCGCTTGTTTATACCGTGTTATTACAATCCTCGTTTCCCCATATCCACCCTGCCTTTACCCTGTCCCAGGTAATGTTCTGCCATTTTAATGCTGTCCGCACTCGCATTGGTTTACCGAGGGTCTAGCCATCCATAATTTGCTTCTTACCTATGTAAATGGTGCATTATGACTGATGTTGTATAATATACGATTGTTTGGGTAACACTCGGGGTCGTTATTCTGACTTTCCCCGATACCCTTTGTGTCGCACCATAGAAACGCCCCTTGCGACATATTCGTGTCAGGTGTGGGGTGCACGGTTGGACTAGTGATTTATTCAGTGAATGCGATAGTTCTCATAGATTATCATGTGTCCGTGTACCTTTTTAAATCGGAAGTTCCGTATTTTCTCGGACAGGTGGGATATGCCCTAATCTGTGCTGAGCTAACGAGTTATTATTTTAAGACACGTGCTATAACCTCATCGTGATTCTTTGCGCGCAATTAAAATAAGTATCACTTCATCAGGAACCATCAATTAGCCCAACCAGCGCCCACCATGGGAATCGGATAAACAAGGAGTATGAAAAAATAAATTGATTAAGCACCGTCAAATTTTAATGTAATTAGCATTGGGTTTAATTTCACGATGGATGGCCTTAACCCTCATAGACTTGGGTACCCTAACCCTTTTCTCGATTATCAAGGAACCGTCCCTGAATTTAAATTCGGCAGTACACTCGACTTCACACCCTCGGTTAATGTGTTAGAACAGCCGGGAAGTAGCGCTAGTCCCCAAAATGGTTGCGGAGAAGCAGCGCAAACCGCCGCTATTGTCAGCCAGATTCATTTAATTCCAACGTTTAGCGGGGAAGATGAGATTGGGGTTGACAAATTTTTGGAAAGCATTAGTATTGCAAGTCATATTAGTGGTTGGAATGAAGCACAGACCATAGGAGTCGCTCAACTTCGGCTTGGAGGAACCGCCGCGGATTTTGTCTCTGCAAATCATCACATATTAGGTTCGTACGCGGACTTTTCCACTAATCTCAAAAGGAGATTTTCTCTAAAGACATCTCCAATCATGCTAGAAAAAATATTTAACACTTGCGTACAAAAACCGCTGGAGAGCATCGCAGAATTTTCAACCAGATTGCGCAATGTCGCCCGTAGGCTACGCGAGTCATGGGGCGAGATTGATTCCGAAACAGCGAAGAAAATGATTGAAGGTAGACATATCGCGCAATTTTTAATTGGGCTGAGGGAAGAGATTGGCAGGTTTGTGTTGGTTCGTAATCCAACGAATTTGATTGAGGCAGAGGGGTTCGCGAGCGTTGAAGAAGCTAGTGCCAGAAATTACGCCGTCAACAGAGAAGTAAATTCACCACAACAGTCTCATGCGTGGTTGTGTCAATCGCCCCCTAGGTGGCCGCCGTCTCCAAATATAACGCCTTGGTCAGGGATGCACGCGAATCCGCCAAATGTTGCAGGTTGGCAGTTTCCCGGGGAACAAATTAACGCTGCACAGGCTGTCGGGAGGGGTCCCCAAGTAAGATCGGTTCCCCCGGTGCAAGGAGGGGCACCAAAGGATAATCACGGCGCACGCGTTTGCTTTCGCTGCGGTAAAACCGGTCACATTACTCGAGCGTGTAGACAGAGTGAGAGGGGAACGAGGCCGTCTTTGTGTTTTAATTGTGGTAATGAAAATCATTTCTCTAAAGATTGCCCGCTCGTGATATGCGGCATCTGTCAAAGGACTGGCCATCTTCCCAAACGCTGCCCGAGGCGCGAAAATCCCTTCGTGGCGGGAAACACGACGAACGAAACCGGGAGGTCGGAATAGATTTAAGTCTAGCGGTAACTCCAGAAGCGGGATGGACAATAGTAGTCAATATTTTAGGGAAAGATTACAATTTTCTAGCGGACACGGGAGCAGCCGTTACCATCATTAACAGTAAAAAATTTCCTTTTGGCCAATTAAGGATTTCTGATTACAATTCTCGGGTGCGAAGCGCGTCAGGTCATCCCTTGCCAATCATTGGACAGAGTTGCGTGCCATTTTTGGTTGATGGTAAATTATATCCCCATGACGTCTTAGTAGTGGATTTGGGGGAAACGAACTATGACGGCCTTCTAGGCCTTGATTTTATGGTTCGTTACGGGAAAAGTATATCGTTCAATAAACGGAAAGTAAGAATGGGTGAGGGACACGAGACAGACCTAAAATCTAATAGAGTAACATCGCAGATGAACGAGTCCATAGGCGCCCATGAAATTGGAGTTTCGGAAGAGGTCAAGGCGCTTGATTCTTTCATTTATAGTATATTTAATGGCAATAATTCGCAAATGGCCACGTATGATTTAGCATCCCTTGAGGCAAAAACGATAAGCGGCACTAAAAACCAAAGTGCCCTTCCGGAAGAGATAATGAAATGTAACTCGCGAATAAACGGTATATATATATATATATAAACAATTTTTATTGCTCTGGGAGCAAAGTCCCTTGGAGCAGAATACAGATTACATTAGATTTTGAAACGTATGGAGTGACACTGGTTCTAAACTACTGAAACAAGACATAATTTGACATCAGTTGAACGAAACATATAGTACAATACATACATACAATACAAAGAACAATAGTTAAATATTTAGCCTGATAGAACAGCAATAAGGTCATTTTGGTAGTGTGGTAGACAGATATTCAAACATTTTCCGGTTGAATTGGGATGTGTTTCTGGATAATTTTACATTATTAGGTAAAGAGTTCCATAGTTTACAGGATGAAATACTGAATGACTTTTCATATATAGCCGTGCGGTATTTGGGAAGATGAAATATTTTTGTAATGCGGGTTGATCTTTTTGTCGTAAGAGAATTGAATATAAAATTTTCATATAAATATGAAGGGGTTTTTGAATTCAGAACTTTAAATAATTGTGAGGCCTTTTGAAGCATTCTCCTCTGATCGAGTTTTAACCAATTCAACATTTTATAGTAAGGAGTTACACGTTCATTAAAACGCATATTAAAGATGAATCGTAGACAAGAATTTTGGAGCCTTTGTAATTTGGTACTTAGCTCCTTATTCACATCAGCGTAGACAACTGAGCAATAGTCGAGATGTGGTAATACTAACGATTGAACAAGCTTCTGGCGTAACGTTATAGGGATTAGGTGTCTGAAATGCTTCATTGTGTAAAGAGTTTTGTGAACTTTATTAGAAATAGCATTTACTTGCTCGCGCCAGGTTAAGGTGCTGCTTAGATAAACTCCTAAGCTTTTCACTGTATTTGAGTAGTCAATTTGAATATTTAAAACACTTATTTTAGGGAGATCACTTGCGAGCAGCATATGTACATTGGCGGTGCTTCCAAAGATTATCGACTTGGTCTTTTTGGGATTTAGATTTAGCCGATTTTCGGTCAGCCATTCACAGATGAGTTGGATATCCTTGTTGACCAAGTCAATGGCATGGTTAAATTCTGAGGGGTAGGACTCAAGATATATCTGTAGATCGTCAGCATAAAAGTGATGTTTACAATGAGTTATTATGGTAGCTAGTTCTTTTATAAAAATAGTAAACAATAACGGCCCGAGAATTGACCCCTGTGGAACTCCACATAGGACAGGTTGGAAAACAGATACATTCCCGTCTTCATCTTTGACAGCTTGCTGACGATTAGACAGATAGGAGCGAAACCAGCGAAGGACAGAGTAAGAGAACTTGAGTTTGCTCAAACGTTCCAGTAGTATGCCGTGATCTACTGAATCAAACGCCTTGCTCAAATCGAATTGGACTAAAACTGTTACCTTTTTTGCGTCTATGGATCTGCGTATATCATCAGTTACCTTTATCAAAGCCGACTGAGTGCTATTGAGCTTACGAAAGCCCGACTGATACTCATCGAAGAAATTGTGCCGCATAAGATGCTCCACTGTAACCGTATGAACGATTCGCTCGAGAGGTTTGGAAATAGAGCAAAGAAGTGCAATAGGTCGGTAGTCAGACATTTCTTTCGGAGTTGTTATTTTCATTATGGGCCGAACTAGGGCAGATTTCCACAGGGTAGGGAATGTAGAGTAGTTGAGTGAACAGTTATAGATGTTTAGTATCATAGGCATTACTACTGGGAGAATAACGTTTAGCATTCTTGCACTGATTCCATCGACGCCTGTTGAATTTGATTTTAACCTTTTCACTTGTGCTATCAGCATTTCAGGTGTATAGTGGGGGAAATAAAGCCTTCCATCGTCAAAGTCAGAGAATAATGCATGATCTAATGAAGTGAGATTATTTTGGGTTTGAGTAGAATGGTTACCATCCTCGACATCATTTTCATTCTTGAAAGCAGACGTGAGAAAGTAGCTATTTAAATCATCCAAGGGGAAGTTTATTTTGAATGGAGGACGTCTAGGCTTACCAAGTCCGAGGCGCCTCAGCTCCTGCCAAGTGGACTTTATGTCCCATTTATCGGAAAAGCACGAAACATAGTATTTTTGTTTAGCGGTACGGATTCGGTGCTGCACTTGATTGCGAGCCACTTTGTATTGTTCGTGAAGGTTCGGGAGTTGAGTTCTTCTGAAATTACGGCGAAGACGATCCCTAGCGGCCATGAGGTTCCTAATTTCGGAGGTTAACCATGGAGCTGGATGACGTTTTGGCTGAATAACTTTTTTTGGCGCATGTGTATCAAAGAGTTGCATGAGTATTGTATTGAAGATATTAATTTTTTTATCCACCAGATGGGTTTTGAAAAGTTCACTTAGATTAGTTTCAAGTGAGTCTGCAGCAAATTTGGACAAATCAAAATTCTTGAAATCACGAAAACACATATAATTAGGTTTATAAGTTTGCAATTTAAATCTATATTTAATGAAAACTAGGTCGTGTTCAGACAAAAAAGAGACAGGGAGCTGTCCATACTCTTCAACCTTGGACATGTCGTCGACAATAAAGAGGTCTAGGAGGGTACTGCTATTCACAAGATTATGGGTGGGCTGGTAGGGAATGAGGAATAGGTTACAACTAAATAGTAGGTCACTGAGATAGGTGCTATTGTGCGTTTTCTTCATGATGTCAATGTTAAAGTCACCACACAGAATCACGCCTTTGTAGCTAGGAAGAAGACGGATCAGAGAAGGCTCAAAGTCTTCAGACATATAGCCCGTTTTGGGGGGTCTGTACACGACACAAAACAATATTTTACCCTCCTTTCCAGCTATTTCAATGAACATATATTCTGGCCTGAAGGGGGAGCCATCAGACTTTAACAGCAATTTAAATGATAAGCTCTCGTGCAAGTACACACAAACACCACCACCAACTCTTCCTGGTCTGTCATTTCGCAAAATGTTGTAATTACTTAGTTTGACGGATTCCGAAGAGATGTTTTCGTTAAGCCAACTTTCAGAAACAGCAATGACATGATAATTTCCAGCAGAAAAGTAGTCCCGGAACTCATCGAGGTGTCTGAATAATGACTGTGCGTTTACATGGCACATTTTTAACATTTCTGTGGAGTTAGGCATTTATGTGAAATTACTGAGATCTTCGAAACAGGTAATCACACTTCGTTCCCCCCCGTCACTTATTCTCGTGTAAATCCTCCCTCCTCGTATCCAAAGATATTTGAATTTTCCTGCTCTTTTGAGTTCCCTAGCTTTAGCGTAAAGTTTCCTATTGAACTGTGTGAGAGCCTCGTTTATGTATATCGTCTGATTAGGGACGTTATTAAACCCAATGTCACGTGTACTAAGGTCGCGTTTAACTCTCCGCCGGCTAAGGAACTCGCTAACTATTCCTTGCCTCAAAAATCGAAGCATAATGATGGGGGGCCGATCTGAGTCACTACGAGTTTTCACACGATAGACGTAATCGATGTCCGATGTATCCACTTGAACTCCTATTGCCAGGCCTATCTGATGGATGATAGCACTGAGTATTTCGCCTTCTTTGATTGGAACCCCCTGGATCTCAACTACATTTCTCTTGGTTTCTTGCTCTAATTGGTGGGTGTATTGTTCTAGTTCTGACACCCGTTTCTGCAACTGGCACAAATCACCAATTGTTTTCTCGAGTTTTTCACCAAGGCTCGCAATTGCACTATTGACGTTGCTAATGGACTTGTTCAACTCATTCATTGTCTCGTGGCACCACAGAAGGGACTTTTTGATCTCACCTTGCTCGTCCTGGAGGCACTTGATTCGAGTCAGGATTTCGTTCAGTGTAGCAGCTGCGGGTTGATCACCAGCAAGGCTGCCATTGCTCTTAATAGGGGTGGTATCACTTCTGATGGAACGTTTCCTCTCAAGACACGAGACACAGTGCCATGGCCGTTGCAGGTCCTCCAGGGTTCGTAGGTCTTCCTCCGTCATCGAGGAACAAGCAAGATGGTACTGTTCACGGCAATCACCACAGGAAACATTGCCTTTGACGCGCTTTACAATGTGACCACATTTCCCACAGTTTGACGGCATGTCGAGAGAGCAGAGAGACGTCCGTTCACTACCAAGGACATGAAACGACTGTTGCGAAACTCGTCAAATTCACCAACTATCAAAGTAAGAAGTAACAGAAAGTCGCCCAGCAATGAAGTTAAGAAGTCCTGGGATATCCACACTCCACCGAAGCTTGTATTAACCATCCGTGATGATTTCACCCTGGAAAATTGCCTGGCTTTGGTTATTCTTCGTGGTGCAGGCTATTACTGTCTCCTTCGATCCGCTTCGGTGCAGGTCAGTTCAAATAGTTAAACGGTAGTATGGAGGGAAGTTGTTTTCAAGTTATGACGGAGGAATTGACAGCAACAAACGATGTGAATAAGGATAACGGATCTCTAAATAAGGATTCACAGAAATTAGCAGAGGTGGCGAAGGCCGAAAGAGTCATAGGGAGGGTGCCACCCAATCGCATTCGAGGGCGCAATCAAGCTGCACCGCTAGGGACGAAGTTATTGGCGATGTCTTCAAGGTTTCCACGGACTCCCGGTTTGGGATAAAGGAGTCTGGTGATGATTGTGTTTTTCCGCCAGTAACAGAGGATAGATTTCTTGCCCCCTTGTGCAAATATATTGGAGGAATCTGTTAGAGTACCGCCGTTATCCGTTGTGTGGTCGAAGGTAAAGAGTCAGATGGCCGAAGGCGAAGAAGTGCGAGTCGTTGAAAGCGAAAGAGATTTATTTATTCTGCCGAGCATTGCTTCGGTGTCACCTGAAGGCACCGTCCCCATATTACTTTGTAACATTCGTAACAGCGAGAAAAAGTTAAAAAAGGGCTATGTAGTCGAGGTGGTGCCATTAAGGGAGGAAGTTCAGGCACCCCTGAGTAACTGGGTAGACGCTCAGGACGAAAACTTCTGGCCAGACCCTTCCGCGATGAAAGACTTGTCGCGTGTCAATTTTAGTAAAGCTCCGCCCGAGGCGATGGAGCCTCATGAGGGGGATCATTTGAATGGGTACAACCCGGGAGTCTTGTGAAGAGGACCGGGACGATCCAAGGTTGGTGGCTTTCCCCAGAGGGAGGACTCCCGGAGGAAGGGCTACCTCTCACCCCCGCAGGACATCTCGACCAGCCAGAGGTTGTGGGATTGGTGAACCAGTACGAAGAGCGCCGGTGCCATTGCTGGTGGGTTGCAGCCATGCGGGAATTTGAGGAATCCTGGGCATCCACCTCGGATGGACTCCCCTCACAGGGATGCAGACCGAACTCCACCGAGAGCCCTTTTTATTTCCCCAGAGTCTCCTAATTCTACTTCCCTACAGTGTTGACTCCCCTCTACGCTTGTAGAGGCCAAGGTTGTCCCTAAGGGACGGAAAAGATACAACAAGGCCAGACGATTTCTATATCGACGTCGCCGGGCTCTAAGAGTGCAAGCCTCGCAAGCCCTCACGCCGAAATAAGTGCTTCTAAGTTCGTATCTTGTGAATTAGGTTTAAGTGTTTCCATGCTTAGGATTATTAAGTGTACCCTGTGTTAAGTGTACCGAAAAGTAATTCATTAGGGATCTTCCTATGTTTGCCCTTAAACCAGCATTGGACTAATGGTTGATTGTTAATACGAACAATTTAGGACTCAGAAGGAAAACCTCTCGGTGTGAAGAACTTCGGAGTCGTTCGGGATTCCAAAGAACGTGGTTATAAAGTGTGAGTTTTCTGTGTTAATTTTAAGTAAACTGTGAATATTTTAAGTTCCTTAGGCAGATACATCCGTACAAACAGAGGATTATATAAAATGCTTGGACAGGGGTTGTATTATCTGGCAGGTACAGGATGCACGTTTCAAAGATATCTCAAAGAATAAAAAGAGACGTTTCAGGCGTGATATGGTGGAATATCATGATTAATTAAAAATAGGAATTTTTCACAAAAATAAAGTTTAATGCGACCGGTTTCAATGTTACTACATCATCATCAGGTGACAGTTAAACCTCAGAGCCCAGTATATATATGATTGAAGGCAAGTAAGGGGAGGGTGGAGGAATAGAGGGGAAGAGGGGGGGAAGGTGGAAGGCAGCATGGGTGACTATGTGAGTGGGGGGGGGAAGAGGGTTGGGGAAGACAAGGTGCAAAGACCCTAGGAGTCCGGAGAGCGCGTCGTGGCCGAATGGACGGGGGTGTCTCGTTGAGGGTGTCCCACGGTGCGGCGCCATGATCGGGGGTTTTTCCCCATGGTCGTGGTCTGGGAGCAAGGTATCAATACACAAAGAAGCACTGAGTTAAAGGGGAAAGATTGGGATCACTGTATAGTTTTAAGGGGGCGCCCTCGCGAGGTTTTAGGGAAAAGGTGTAGGAGGGAATGTTATCACTTGCACATGTCGAATAGGGGGGGGGGGTGTGTTTGTCCTGCAGCGGTGAATCTTCCCTCAACGAAGAGGGAAGAGAACTTGGATCAACGAAGTCCAATTTTTATCTTCACCCTCCCCCCTCCTCTCCATCACCTTCCCACGACGTGCATGTGACCAGTGATCCCTTGCCCCCTACTCATTGGATATTTCCTTCCTTTCCCCCCCTTTGCACACGGAGACCATGCTTTCCCGGACAAAGTGGGAAACCCCGAGTCCCCACCCCCCTTTCCTCACGGACGATGAGGGAAACCGCTTGAAAAGCAGAGCACGCCCTTCACGGCCAAGGTGCCCTCGCTTCATCCTCAAGGCTATGGCAACCCTTCTGCTCCGTGCATATCCGTCCCGAGCTCTTTCAGTTTCTCGCCTCCGTTCGAGTTTCTTGGGACGTTGAAGTTTTTTATTCAAACAATTTAAATGTTGTACAGGATTCCGTAGTTTCTATTTTCTACCGGCGGTATTCCAGAAAAATAGTCATTCCCGTCTAAGATAAATATTTACCAAAAGATTTGATACGATTTTTGCATGCGACATGGGAGACCTTCTTAGTTAATGGCATTGTGTGATTAATTTGGTTGGGCTTTCTGCTTTACTTTTGCCAATTCGTGCTGCAGAGTGAATGACCTGTTTTCTTGTCTGATTTCACGGTTATTCTCTGAAATTGCTTTTTTTGATAACGATTGGTATAAGTATAGTCATATTTGTATTTCAGTCACATATTAATCATTTATGTCACACACAACCAATTTTTAGGGTAATTTTAGGATAAATAAAACGAAACATAGGTTTGATTATCCTGAGGAGTATTAAATCAAATTATTTTTAAATAATTTCTGACATTTACTCTAGTTTCTGGTTTAAACTTAATTGCTACACGTGACATTAAAATAAAATAAATAAATGAAAACTACACAATACAATGTTGTCTCTTCTAAGCCATTAAGTTAGAATCATTTTCCGGAAGAATGTCCCTTTCGATTGCAATTCAAGCTGAAAATTGGCAAAGCATCATTACCCGTAATACGTTTGTGGAAAAATTAAAGCACCACTTGGTAGTATTAATTAGCAGTATCTATCGGGATGGAGGCACCTCTCTGGGCACCCACAGCTTCATTCGAGCTGTGTGATTTTTCGGGTATTAGAACTTCTTGGGAAACCATAGGATACACAGAAAAAGAAACCCCCCCTTATTACCCTGGCATGTGAATTACATACACTCCATTGAGCTACGTATTGGAGGAACTCTACCCACGCCACCAAAACACCAACCTTAGGGTTCGTAACTGCATTTTATTCGAGTTATAATAGGTTTTTGACGAACCCACTCCTACCGATATGTACATAAGCGCTACTCCGCTTCAAAGACTTGGCTAGGACGGCATTATATACCTTTAGACCCCGTACTAAATATTGAAATAAATTGCCTTGCTCTGTTTACTTTCCAGTTCCCTTCATTCCACCCAAAATGCCCGCTCTTTTCCTCCATCGCATTGAATTTCCCGCCTTCTCCAATCTTTCACACCCTGCAGCGACCCATTGCGTGTCCCTCTAATCACATCTTACCTGTATGTCCCACTTCCACTTGTCTTGCCTCCCAATTTCCTCCAAGGACATTCTCTCCTCGCCTACCATGCCTAGGACCTCTTCCTTAGTTTTTATACCATTCATTTTATTTTTTGCATTTTTCTCCATACCCACATCTCCTTCCAGCCTCCATTCCACTTATCCTCTTCCCTCAGCGTCCAAGTTTGCGAGTCGTAACGCCGCGCATACTTAGATTTCCACTACTCTTTATTTTAAACAGTGTGTGCGTGTTTTTAACTTGCACCTCTTCCTCAAATCTTCTTGTCCAAGTTCGCACTGTCTAAATAATTGAACTGTTGCGCATCTTCTAGGTTCTCTCCTCGAAATTTAATGTTTGCTTTGGCTCTCTTATTTCTTAACAATCTCATTACATTACACACTTTTTACGACAAGTAAAATATTTCGAGGTTCCCTTCCGATAAATTTAAACAAACCTAAACTTGACCCGTAAAAGTTAAGTTGGATAACATTTCTGAATTTAATTTATGCCCAAGTTCCGATGTAGTCTCTTTGAAGCGCTCGTATCGGATTTTTACTGGCTTACTTCTCGCCCGTCATCAAAGCATCGATTGCTTTCGGAAATTCTTTTTTGTGAGTCTCTGTGTTTGAGAAACTTTCAGAGCAAGGCCTTCAGCTTGTTTTGCGAGCCTGTAATCCCTTTCAGGGATGAGCAACACGGAGGGCCTTCGTCCACGGAGACTGCCCGGAGGCGATGTACATATTTGCGCTGGCGTCCTTGTCTACGCCAGCACCTGCTTGATAGACTTTGGAAGTATGTGTTTTGGACGTTAAACATTTTAATCCTTGCGTAAACCTACGAATTTAGGAATTAATTACGAATTTTCAATTTAAGCTGATGGCTTCCATTTAGGTGAATCAGCTTCCTCCCTTACTTTCCTGCCAGAAACATAAGATTTTCAAGTACTTATTAAAATTTCCTCATGGTTATCTTTTAATTGGCTGTCGTCCCGTGTCTATTTTACTGTCGATCAAAACTTCTACTTCATCTCACACTAGTGTTTGCAAAGCAATGCGCCACGTGTCGGAGCAACAAATGTTGCAGAGGATGAATTTTTTAATTGCATGGTACTCATTTTTTAGGCCAAATCATTAAAAATCAAATTAATATCTCATTTTATAATCAAACCGCGCCATTTGATGCTTCCCAAGTGAAGTTTCGAGGGTGATGAGTTCCACGGGTACAAATATATCACGTGACATTTCCTTCCATTGGCGCTAATTGGTTATTTTTATTCATTAGTCCTCTGCGTATGAATGAAAATGACAGGATCCAATTTATCAACAACCAAAGTTGATCCATTCACAATTTTCGGCGATATCTCTCCTGTGTTAACTGTAATCGTTACTCTACGGAATCGAATATTATTTCATAATTTTCTTTTAACAGAATGGAGATATTTTATGAATATATTTTAATATAGATGATTCCACCACACGATAGTTAGTTATGTTCATCTCATTCAATAGTGTAGCTTTAAAACATTTGAAAGCATAGCTGAATATATCAGGAAAAAAGTAAACCATATTGGCCATGTTTACTCTGTGTATTTAAAACTGTTTCTCTGTGCGTTTAAACCAGTCACTCAGCGTCTAGTTGCTTATTGATTCAAATTTATAAATCTCGGAAACTTCAGGCGGTCCTTATTTGGACCCCAAAGATGGTTGGATGCATCAACGCCGTTGTCCTCGTCGTGGCCGCGCGTTTGTCAAAGTGTTTCACGACCTTTTTCCTCGCACTCATAGATGGGCTTAAATTATTGTTTACTGAGCTTTAACAAAGCAAAACATCATCAAGTACATCATCGTTAAATCAACAATTTTTCGTGAATAAATTTAGATAAATATTTTAAAAGGGGAAAATATATCGCCGATCGCAAAACTTTGCGTGCGGCGCCTAATGGAGTCGTATTACCGATAATAATATTTTAAGCCTGTGAAAAAGGAGTGTGTGTTCTAGGAATAACATCCAGGGGTTGGCGTGACAGCGAAACAGGGTTTGCTGCGACGGGGCAGGGGAATGGAAGGGGATTTATGGAGTGGGCGGAGGGTGGGGTAGGTGGGCGGCGGGGGAAGGGTGTGATAAGAAAGGGATGATGCTTGGAGGCTTGGGGGATGCTTGGAGGGGTGGGGCTTGGGGAAAACTGCGGGGTGGTCCATGATGGAATGGGGATGAAGGAGAGAGAGCGGGGGAAAGGATCCTCGCCTGCCTTCTTTATTTCGAAAAATTAAATTTCCGGTCTCATGTTAACGAAAGACCTTCCTCCCAATGAAGGGTTGCCTTGAAAATGCAGGCGCCGGGTGCGGCGGCCGGGGGATTACCGAGCGAGGTCAGCGGTGTTTTAAGCCGCGTCTAATTCGCTCCCCGCCACTCCATCTTTGGTCATTCGGACACTCTCCCTGAGTAAACTCGGCCGCCGTTCCGATTGTGCAGCGGAGGGATGTCGTCGACTTGCTTGCTCAACGCGTTCCTGCTCCGTCATCAGGTTTAAGATAGAGAGAGTTGGTCTCCTAAGAAATCAATGAGCGCCCATATAATTGGCTCAATAATCGCTAGTCAAACAGCCGATGAGTTGCAGTATTTTTTGACTGTATTATAGAAGCCACGCGTGGGGTGTGGATGGAATATATAAGACTCTGATAATTAGAATATAGAGATTTGCATAAAGAAGGAAGACCAAGTTCAACATTTAACTTGGAGGACATAGCCGGGGCAAATGGAACATTTCAAATACTTGATAATTATCTGGTAAGAATGTGGACGTGGCAGTAAAGAAAATGGTTGCGTTGGCCACAAAGGTTATTCGCGAGAAAATGGGAATTGATGGGAGGTATGATGAGTAGAAATGTAACTAGATATGGAAACCAGGACTGTATGGATCTCAGTGTTGGTCATTGGGGCGAGAGGATGAGCGTAGATTGGAGGCTGTATGGGATGCGGGAATGGCGAAGGTTTGGTACGGCTATTCGGACGGAGGGGAAGGTCAAGGAAGAAGGCAAACCTGGCGGGAGAAAATAGGAAGTTGAAAATTAGACCACAAGAAAGATGGTGGGAAGAGGTGGACACGAAGAAGGGCACACCAGAGGGAATTCGCGCAGTGCGAAATGAGTAATACTTTTGAGCTCCAAAACTACCTTTTGATCCAAATACATGTATGGACACTCTTGATAATGGTGTTTAATTCTTTTCTTGTGACAATTAAACTGTGGTTTTCTGATTTTTAGCTTTCCTTCAGGGAAAATGAATTATCTCCTTGAATGATTGACTCAAAATACACGAAGACCAATAAGAGATGCGGTCTTCCACAGCTGAACATGCAAAGCACGTAATAGAGTAAACACGTAAAAAAATGCCTTCATATTCCTTCCTTTTTCGCACTTCCCCTCTATTTCGTCTTCCATTTGCCATAGCGACACTCCTCCTTCTCTTCCTATCCCATTATTTTAGAAATGATTTTCATGATGAAACTAAAAAAATATTTATTGTTTCATTTAGATTTTTAAACCATACGCATAGCTATGATCCCAGATATAAAGAGGACTTCTTAAGCTGAATGGGATTATAAACTATCGGCTCTGAGGGACACAGGAGGCCTATTACGATCTTTGATCGATGAGTTAATTCTCGGGAGTGTGCTTGATATTCGATCTCTTGATTCCGCTGCTTCCCTTAGCTTCTCTAGATGGCGTGAAATACTTGCCCCATTTGCTCTGCCGCATCGCGCTCTCCCTAGCGTGGCTCTTAATGAAAACAGCAAAAAAATCGTGAAATATGCGTAAACAAGGAAAACTAAGCGGAGTTGTTTATTTAATCAAAATATGATGGCCATAAAAACGTTTCAACTTGCTCCCGGAAAAATATCAAAAAGAACTTTTCTTTTCGTTGCATTGATATCTTCAATATGTAATAATCAATCATTCGTATACTTTACTCGCCTGAATGATTGTAATGATATTAAAGCTAAGATACAATTAATTGTAGCGTATATTATGTGGTTTTGGAATATTTCGTGTCGTGTTAGCAATGACTTAGAAGTGTATTTGTGTTTAGTGTGGCTAAGTTGAAGTTTGCGATCGAAAGCCTGATCCACGCCATTGTTTATTAACGAAATAGAATACCGCTAATAAACAATAAAGAGGTTATTAGACTTAAAAAACAAAAGGCCTTTAAGAAACTCAAAGTGCCTTGTTTAACGCGAGACCTCCCACCGCTTGCTCCCCTTCCTGCAATGCTAACTCCCCCTCCCTCCGCCTGCACGCCCAAGGTCGAGAGTGGCTCGGAGCGAACCCGTATTCCAGCAACTGCTCACCGGTCGGGAGCGATTGCTTCGTCGTTTTCGAAGTGGGAGCCGTTGTTACGAGGGGTGCATTGCGGGAGAGAGCGTCTTCCTCTTATTGGCCGGGGAGGGACCCGAAACCCGCCGAATGTTCACTTTCACCTCCGTTCTGAGCCTCTTCCTTTGGTAGAAATACCAAGATATAAGTGGGAAGGCAAGTGGGAAGAGTTCTCACGCCCCGACATTCACTCATCCCTCCCTCCTTTGGATTTATTCACAACTCCTCTTCCGAAATCCCTTTCTCTCACCTTCCAAATTTTGTTCTCAAATTTCGCTCTAGGAGCCGTCTGCGAGGAACGTGAATGACGTAATAATCGCCTACATGTTTCGACTTAAATCCACCTGCACCGTTGAAATTTCCGTGCGCCGTTCAAGAAATCGCTCGAAAATATTTTCGATGCTCAACGGTATCGGATGGCCTTTGCCGACAGGAAATCACGTTCGTAAAATCGCTCAGGCATGCGCAAGTTATGCTGATTCAATTTCAATGCTAGCTGAATTAATGCTGCTCACCTTAATCTTAGTTATATTAATGTTGGTTAGATTAAAGTTGGTTAAGTTGATGTTTGCTGTCTTGATATTTGTTCACTTATTGTTGCTCACCTAGCAGTTACATTGCTACTTAATTTAATATATTTAAACTCAATTGTGCTTTGCAAGTTGTGGAGGGGGAGAATTTTGTATGGATGAAATTGGCGGTACGACTTGGTTTTTAATCTTTTTAATTCCAATCCTTAAGTTGATACGTCACTTAGATAGCCATAGTGGGAACGCACTGAACTAGCAAAGCGGGATTAGTAGGTCCCGCCAGTGCCATAACAAACTTATTTCGTAGTAGAGTGTTCATACCAATTGATACTAAACTGTTTCATTGGGTAAAAGAAAACAGTTTATGGCGTTCCTTGGTGAAAAATCTTCATATTAAATTTGAAAAAAAAACACCTTGGATTTTCCACGTAGAAAAAAATACATTTCTATGTGGAAAAGCCAAGTTGTTTATTTTCAATTTCAATGTTTCATTGAGTTTTGGACACCCTAAAAATTATGACATAATGGCAATTTGACAAGGAGGATTGAAGGTCCGAGGAGGTAATCATTCTCCCTTAGACCATTACAAAAGTATCACATAGGTCGGAGGAGGTGCCTTGTTTAAGAAAGTTTGATTTTACGCAGAATATCCTCGGCTTCCAGGAGATTTGTTCGTTTACTCAAACTTCCCACTTGCTGCGTGGGGGCGGGAGGGCGCTCAAGGGGAGCAAAGGTAATGAGCCGAATGCAAGGGACAAATTAATAGGGCAAAGATAACTTGGCCCCTCCTCTCGAAGCGCCAAACTAATACCCACCCCATTGGGCGCTGCTGATTGTAAGATATCGAGACCCGTGGACCACCTTCGGCGGCGGTTAATTTGCAAATGGCGACGGCGAGAGTTCAGCACTAGAGTGGGAGCACCAGAGCACCATGCTTCGTGCGCACGATTCCTCCTCCAAAGATATCTCCGAGTCTTGTTCCAGTTACCTCGATGATTAGGTCTCTCCGTGATTTACTCAAGCCAAAATTTCCGTCGCCTCGGGAGCATTCTTTTGATTTGAGTAGACTTCGTGCCTCTTTTGTTGAGTGCATCGTGCCCTTCATGATGATAATATCATGTAGCTCCACAGTTTCCTTTACCTTCTGCATCGCACAGTTTGGGAATGAGGCGCGAGCTCTTTCTTTTTATATTTATACTCTTCGAGTAGAGATGTAAAACATCAAGGGTCGGCGCGCCCAAAAACAAGAGGAAAACTTCAATTATTTGAAAAGAAGTGGCAGTAAGTTCAGAAACTATTATATGTAATTATGTGCTATATACGTATATAGTATAAAATTTGTAATTAAATATAATATTTTATTATTAATTTATGAAATATAATATATGATGCCTATGAAATGATGCCCTTTGCTTTTTCCCCTGTAACTTGAACTACTCGGCACTTCTCGGAAATCAAGTAATTTTTACAAACAAATTTGTATTATCTTTGAGGAAAACCTAGCTTAGCTTCTCACAAAATGGCATTAATATTGTTATTGTAAAATACTAATGGCTGCAATATTGCAACACATTCAAATATATAAGCGCCCCAAACAGGAATTGAGAATGCTAAAAAAAAGGGTGGTTTTACGTTCTGCCGAATTGCCTAAGTTTCTTAGCCCTTTGAAATGCATATTTTTATTGAATATTATTTAATATTTTGAAGAATGAGCACATTGTTTTGAGACCTAAAATCAACATAATCATAGACTGCGTAGAGCACTGCTAGCGCTGATTCTGCGGGGAAAAGGTGAAACTCTGAGGATTCCATTGTCGTCAACAGCGTTCGAGGAAGGGGATGTGGTCGTTCTAATGACAATCACGATAGTGAATCAGGTGCGATGGAAGCTAATTAAAGGTACCTCATTACTCCGTAATAGTTTAAATGTTAATTCCATTAAATATGGAAATACCGTTGTTTCAAATCACATACAATTACGATAAATAGATTAAATTATGTGCATAGTATCTTTGGTTTCTTGCTACGATGGGACCGAGTTTTCCATTTCAGATCGTGTTCACGTTGCTCTATGAACTTTCACCCTTCTTCCTTTTCTTTAAGAGCCCTTAGGGCTGAAGGTAGTTCAGAAGGGTCAATGAATGTTCCCAATAAGATAACCTAAGCGATTAATATATGCGCTATACAGGTAAATACCAGCCATCCAGGGCTAGACATGGATAACTAGAAAAATGGGAATACCACATTTGATGACGCTATGCCAATGATTACCCGTAAGGCAAACGATGAATTGAGGTGTTGACAGACCCAAGAAAAAAGTAAGGGAACCAATGAAACTGCGGGAGGGTTCCGCGGCAGCAACTTAAGCGCCATCGCCTGCTAATGTGCACCTAATCGAGAGAAGTCGTTTAAACAATTCACCCTGACCGGGATCCGAATCGGGGTCCATCGGCAGCACCACCTGGATTCCGCCTGGGCATCCTCGCTGCCTAAACATTACGCACTGGAATCGAATACTCTGCAATAGTAATCAGACACAAGGAAAAGGCGTCCTTGAAAAGAAACGCTATCAAGTCAATCTGGAATGAGAGACGGATTGATATTGTTGTCACGGAGAGAAAAATGGGAGAAATGAAAAAAAAATCAATAAAGGGTTTATCAAAGGAGAAATATCTGATAACATCATCAACGAATGGAAGAAATTGAATGTTTGGGAGGTAATTGTGGATTTGAGACAAATATACGTTTTCCATGCATTGACGGTTCATTTTTTTTAAATTTCGCTTCCCTGCCATACAACATACACGCCATGCATTGCAGATGACGCCACAAATATACTCTGAATGTTACTGAATAGTTCTGCTGAGCGAGTGAGTGGCTGCGTGGGCCTCGACCTTATTCGATATTTTTCTCTTCTTTATTTTTTTCCATTTCCCCTTCTTTTTGTGGTGAAATGGTCTCGTACTCAATGTAAATAATGACCATAATACATGATTTCTTAAGTTTAATCTAGTGGGAATTTTATGGCATAAATTGGAAAAGAGAGAAATACATTATTCGGCAGAAAGATCTTAACTTTCACCCCTGTCTCCCTCGGAGTTCCCCGTGCCTCAGTGGTGGCAATGTGCGCGTTTGAACTCCGGAGTTGAGTTATAATGCCAGCAGGGAATTAGAGACGGGACCACATGTTTAATTTATACTAATTTTACTTTTACTTTTTAGAGGATGATTTCGAGAGTTTTTTTATTGATTTAAAGAAATTCGAATAGAGATTAATAATCTCCATAGTTACTCATGAAGAAAAGAAGGATACGCATTTAAAGGAAGGACGTTGCTGCGTCACTTTGGAAGTTCTACGTTGATAATCAGCATACGGTTGTAATTTTGCCAAATGGCCCCATTTTAATCTGTATACATCGAGCCCCATACGGCCGTGAATGAGTTGCATTAGAACACTTTGGATCGAATGGGTTTTTATGTTAACTAATAGCTCTAATAATGCACCCGATCTAAACGCTTATTATCTCTTGAATCACTCTCATTGTGACCGTATGGTTTACTTTATTTGGCGTTTAAATTCTTTTCTTTCTGCAAGATAGAGAAAGAGAGGGAGAGGGTTAAAATGCTGTCTCCTGAAAACATCAACGAAGGGCCACCAAAGATTTGGTACTCAGTGTTTGGATAATCTGGCAAAATAATTGATAATAAGTAATGCATCTCTGTTTAGTTATCTAAACTCTCGATATCTCTCCTAATCGTTCTACATTATTGACCCAGAAGATTTGAACGTACCTTTCGTAACAAGTTTTGGGACAAACAAAATATAACATTTTCCTGGACATTTAATTCAGCATTCCGGCTCCGTTTAACGTCTTAACGATCAATCTAACAGTCACCTCATTTTATTTTCCTGAATTTCACTCTAACAAGCTGTGAATATCGTGTGTAGGAATGGGCCACATTAGGGTGAGTAGTTGGATAGATTAAGACGAAAGCACTGCGCACCTACGTTTTGCAAGATCTCGACATTAAGCCAGATAAATGAAATTTCATTCGAGTGACGCAATTTCAAACAGAGTCTAGAATTTCCGTCACGTTCCTATGAGATTGCAAGCATGGGAAGGCTTCTTCCATTTTGAGATCGGTGTTATTTCATTGAAGTTTTCATCAAACTTTGCATTAATAAATCGCTCCCGCTCCGTTCGGATTGGTGAGCAGCGTCCCTAGGGGCAAATTGCCAATCCCGCGTTCACAGGAAAACACCAATCGGAAAACAACAGCCATCCGAAAGGCGTACCCTCGCCTCGGGTTTGCCCGGTAAACAACGGGGGGCGCTGTTGATTTTGCAGCCGGAGAACCCGATGGACAGGCAGACTGATCAGCGCTGGCCCACCGCACCCGCTTGCTCTATCCCCCCACGACTACGATTCGTTTGGAAATATAAGTATGCGGCACTGCCGTAGGAAGTCAGGTCCATTCATATCCCTGCGAGACGCGTCATATTAATGTAACCTACAAATTAAATGTATGCCCACTTTGGAGATACCTAACACCTATTCGTTTTTTGTTTCGCGGGGACTTCTCATTGATTGCCCTAGTATATAACTTCCTTCCTGCCTTACGATAGTATTTCCTCCATGCACCTTTCCCGCCTTCTTCGGATTTCCCCGGGCGACTTTCTCCCTTGGACCTCCACATGCTACACTTCAGCGGTTATCTCTGTCCTCTCTGTCTAAATTATTTCCTCCATTCTTCTCCATTTACATTTTTTGAACCTATATAATCTATGTCTATCCAAAAGAATTCAAGGCCAATTTTCCGAATTATGCGCACACAGATAGTATTAAATGAATGACGACGGTTTCTTAAATATTTCTGAGCCGACTTTGTTGGTGCGCAATCAATGGCAAGATTGGTGCGAAGTCAACGCCGCGTCTAGCGTACAATTGATGTATCTTTTAAAGTGTAGGCGTGAAACCAGAAATGCCGCCAATCCTAGTCTTCCGATTGAATACGTGCTCTATAATGGCGCGTCCATGGCCATCGCACTTGCATGTACCCCTGGAGTCATAACTGCGGAGGATGCGATATTTGCTCCTCACCCATCGTCGATCGGTCGAAGAGTGGGGACCAGACAAAAGGCAGTGACGCGGCATCAGACCACAGGGGCGACCATTGAGGAGCCGAGCTTAAACCAGTATTGACGAAATAAGTTCAATTATGCACCCATGGTAACGCTGAGTCAGACGTTTCCAAATAACGAAAATAAGCGAGATAGGAGTCACTCAATCGCTGGTGCGACGATGATGATTTTTCAAATTTCTACTGCCAAATAAAATGAGTGATAGTGGATGCCATCAAGATTGCATTCCATTGGCTCCGATACGAGATATTTTGAAGTCATCTCAAATGCTACAGATTTTATTAACTAATGAGGAATGATAATGATAGCTATTGATTTACTACGCGAGTTGCAAAATGTTTTCGAGCGGCTCTGCGATCAAAATAAATAACTGTAAGTCTGAATGGAATTCAAAATATTAGGTTTATATTCTATTTTTAAATCGAAGTTGTATCTAATGAATAAACGATTAGTGAATTTGACGCGCAGATGTGAGAGTAAAAGACCTTTTGTTCAAAGCTATCTTATTAAATCTGGTGATGTTGGGTCGATTTAAATATTTTATTTGAAAAAAAAAATTTGGTGATATTCCATTTTGTAGTTTTTTTTATATTCTCACAAAATTACCAAAATAGCACAGAATACAGCGTACTTTTAAAATTTCCACAGGAATTATCCACTATATGAAGAATCCGTTTTCGAGCCATCTCTGCGCGGATTCATTTATATTTTGCCCCTCAACTTTCGTGAATTACGATGATTCATGAACTTAGAATGCGGAATTTTCAGAGGAAAATATAAATTAATTAATCATCATAGAGGAAATATTGCGTTACCTCAGGCATGCACGCGACGAAAGCCCAGGGTAAACAGTGAGTGACTGGAAGCTGAATTTCCATCAGTGACTTCATCTTTCACTAGGTTATGTGACGTAGCGTAAACATGGCGCTTAAATACTCAAAAAAACGATAAAATTTTATTTGTTCGGTCCTTGAGGCGCGAGGGCCCCTCGATTCCGGACGCGTGACTATTCCCTGGGCAAGTGAGGAGCCGCCCCTTAACGCTCCCTCGTCACGTCCTCTCCATCCGTGCCCCCCGCGCTTCGGGGGCGGAGGCGACCCGGATCCTTCGCCCCGGGCTGCGACGGCTGACGCGAGAGCGGTGAACCCCGGCCGACGAGGTCAAAGGGCGTGTCCCTCCCCTGACCCAGGGGCCGTCGGATCCTCTTCTTCCATGGCGATCCGAATCCCCTCAAAGGAGGAGTGCCCTCGTCGACTGATTTGCCGCTGGAATGGAGCATGGTACAACTGTCTTGGTTCTGCTCCGGCGGATGCTGGTGGTCATGCTTCCCAGCTGTCGCATCCGGGGAATTCGCTTCGTAATTCTTGAGGAGGCCCTTGAGGAATGTGCAGTTATTAGCGACCGGCTGCTGACATCATTTGCGGCATTAGAGATGAGTGGTAGGATATAAGAGGTGTTGGGGGTAGATTATCAGAGAATTGACAGGAAAGGTGTAGATAGGAATCCAGCATTGGCATCTACGCTTCATTCACGAAAGGCATCGAAGGGTCAAAAGTATAACGTCCCAGCCGACGGACGGCGCGCGCGAGTAGGGATCGCGACACCTATGAAAAATCCTGTCACCGCTGGAATTCGAGCCATTGTCCTCGGGGTGGGTATCGAGTCCATTAGCCATAGCAGCAATCTAATCGCCTGTTTAGAATTTTCTGGTCCATTCGAGTTAAGGTGGTCGGCCATCATCTTCTTCATGTTTTCAAGTACGCCGATTGGTTCGCGCCTGACGTTCGTCGTGGGCCGTCGTGTTTTCCACACAAGTTCCTTGTAAGTAGAAGTTTCAATCGACTTCCTCAATGGGTTATATACTGCATAGATGGGAGCCCATGATGAACAATAAAAGAGTACATTACCGCTGAATTTTGCTCTTTAAGAGAGAATAAATGGTCGAAATGTGTCCAGGGAACATAAAATATGCATATCCCATTACTGTGTAAATTGAGTCTGAACCCCGATATTAGGGGTGTGATATTATGTTGCGTGTGGGGAAAGTGACATTGGAGAAATGATCAGATGTGTCTCCCTCGTCGGCTAGAGGGAGCACGGAAACAGGCAGCGGCGCCCTTTTGTGATTGCATGCATGCAATGGTGTACTCACCCATTCTAATTAGTAATTAATTTATTTTGGTGATCATGCCTAAAATTTTGCCATGACCAACGAAATCGTCCGCTTCCTCAATAATCTCGCGCCTTATTCACTGCGCAGTAATTTTTCTCCTCGACAAACAAATTATTTCCAATTTGGGGTAATTTCCCCTCAATTCCTTTCTCTCTCTTGCCCCAAAGAGAGCAGCTTTCTCCTGCCTGCCTATCTCGGCCGCCGATCATCATCCTCCTTCTCTATATACAATTGCTTTCATTCGGATCGTGTTCAAATTCACTCTCATTCCTTCCTTATTCATTAAATTACGTGAGGCAGATTCAGTTTCCTGTTGTAATCTAAAATCAGCAATTTTTCAAATCCACTTTTCAAAAGTTCAGTGGTGAGAAGGGCTATGCGCGCGCCTTTCTTTAAGCTTACCTTTTCCTTGAAGTGGCGGACTGAATTCGGTGACTTACGCGTTTTAAAAGTGAACCTCATAATTATTTGGTGCAACATTTTGCATATCATACTGAAGGCTTGAAATTAACTCTTTTATTTATGGGAAACGCATCACATTTTATCCCGTGGCAGAACACTCAGACAAAGTAGGAATCCAAAAACACGATGGATGGTCATAGGACGTCGGATGACAATTCCACAAAGTCGCCTCTCCAGGTGTGTATACCGTGTCTTTTGACAGTTCGCATTGCTGCGGCGTCGACGCTACTTTTCCCGTCATTTACAGTGTAATCGATTAATGTGAAATTCACATTAATCGATTTCAGTTTGCAGGCAAAGGAAATTTTGGGAAGAATGTTATTTTAAACAAATAGCAAAACTTTGGTAATGAAACATCCATTATTTACATTAATTCACCCAATATAAGTGAAAAGTGTATCCTACCATTTACTCTCGTATTACATGGCCATTTACTGACCTAATAATTAGAATGTTTATTTAGATTGCTCAGTATAAATGAGCGAATCCCAGCATGCATCGACTTATCTCACTATTCTGGCCCGAATAATAAATATGAGATTAATATTACAAAAATATACAAAAAGTGATTTCTTTCCATGGGAAATCTACGTGTATAAGTATACCCACCTACAGGGTCGCACCCAAAAGTGGAAGGACTGATTTTCTCTGGCGCGAACGGAGCGGTGGAGGGGGGTCTGCCTGGTCGGGTAAGGCGGAGGGGGCTCTTCGCAACAGACCGACACCAACCTCAGTTGCCTGCGGGCTGTCGTTGAGTGAGGACACCGTGTTTAGTGAAGCAAGTTTTTTGTCCGCGTCGAAAAACAAAATGAATCTGAATTTAGAACAACGTTATTCCGTGAAGTTGTGTGCGAAACTCGGTAAGACGGCAACTGAGACCCTCAATATGATCAAGCAGGCTTATGGGGACACTGCCTTAAGCCGTTCCACAGTATTTGAGTAGCACAAGTTGTTTAAAGAGGATAGGGAGCTATTTGAAGATGACCATAGCTCCGGACGGCCGTCGACGGCAAGAACCGACACGAATGTGGACAGAGTGAGGACACTGCTGAACACAGACCGACGCTTAACCAGTGAAGAAATTGCAGACCAGTTGGGTCTGTCTGCATCCAACGTCCAACGCATTATTTCACAGGATTTGGCCATGCGCAAGGTGTGCGCCAAGATGGTGCCGAAAATTCTGCCATGGCGCGCTCGTCGTCAGACAGCTCCTGGCCAAATGCGGCGTTGCCACGTTGCCGCACCCGCCCTATTCTCCCGATCTGGCACCACCGGACTTCTTCTTCTTCCCCCTGATGAAAAGACAGCTCAAGGGACGACGTTTTGACTCGATAAGGGCCGTTCAAGAGGCTTCGACGAGGGTCATCAACGGCATCCCCAAAGAAAATTTCCAGCGGGCGTACGGGGAATGGGAGCAACGTTATACTAAGTGTGTAGCAGCTCAAGGAGCATACTTTGAAGATTATTAAGTCGATGTAAGTATATCGTCAATAAAATTCTAGTAAAAAAATCAGTCCTACCACTTTTGGGTGCGACCCTGTACGGTGATATGGCTAAGTGCGCCGTCTGGTGCAAGTTTCATGACGTAACTTGTTATTCGTAAAACTTCGAAGTCAGTCCTGCTTAATGAAGAGATTAGTTGGGCAAGGAACCTATTCTTTGCGATAGGAAGATTCTTGGAACGATAACAACCACCTCCCTCTTCCCCGTTAGGAAATTCTCCAACGCGACGGAGATAAGGCGCATGGTGACGTCAGAAAGTGCCGCATTCCGAGCATTTGAAGCATACTCGCGGTGATTACACTCAGTGAATGCCACTGACTTCATTCCACGCGCGTCCTCGGTACTTAACGCCCCCGCATTCATTGGAGGCCGTGGATTTGTGCGATTTGAGTAATGAATACCCGCTGAACACGGCCCAAGAAGTGAGATGAAGGCTTGCGAGATGATTAATCGGCCGGCATTGTTTTAATCGCAAGTAGGAATAGACGTTTCTCGGTTCCCACATCAATTTAGATCACGAAATTTTGTGTTCCAAACGTAAAATGATTACATGGCCTTAGGAGGTATTTACATCGACAATGTTTCCTTCGAATATCAGGTACAAATTCCATTTCGCAATAGATGCTTGAATCTAGACCATCCATTTAATTAAATAGCTATCGCAGAGTTACTTGTTCATTTGCTTCTACTTCCACAGGAAATTTACCGCTATCGACGGCTATTCGCTATTGGGGAAGGAAAATGTATCCAGGAGACTACATCCATTGGTAATTGCTCATTGGGAACTGCCGAGGGAGACCGATGACAGCTCTTTGGTTTAAGAGTCATCCATCGGCTCTCTCTTCCTAGGAAATTTGTGATGATTTCTCTGTGACCTAATGTTGTGATAATTTGCATGGTACGTGCCAGATATTAAAGGATAGCGTCATCAGAGCCAAAATCTGCCGACGGCAAAATTATTTTCACTTGTTCTCGCGAATACCGCAAAGGAGAATGGCCAAACAAAGATCGGTGATTGAAAAGCGCTCAGATTTAATAATACCTGTATTTTTCACGACCATCTGTCATTAGCTTGGTGCTTGCAAAAAATGATATTTCTTCTCCTGCTGATGAAGTGGTCTCCTGTCCCGGAAACGTAAATTTCAGTCTTTTTGCATTACTGTCTTGTCTTTCTATAGGAATGGATTAAAGTGGCCTTAAGGGCGAAGTTCTCATAATTAGTTTATATATATATATATATGTGTGTATATATGTGTATATATATATGTATATATACATACATATATATATATATATATATATATATATATATATATATATACAAATATATAAAAACACAGATGTAGATTTTTAGAATATAGAGACACAAAGAAAGGGCACTCACAATTTGTTATTTGACGTTTCGACAGCACGGCTGTCGTCTTCAGAATGGCCATTCTGAAGACGACAGCCGTGCTGTCGAAACGTAAAATAACAAATTGTGAGTGCCCTTTCTTTGTGTCTCTATATTCTAAAAATCTACATCTGTGTTTTTATATATTTGTGTGTCGCCGATGAGCGTTCCATTTCGAAGATATTTTATATATATATATATATATATATATATATATATATATATATATATACACATATATACATATATATATACACACACACATATACACACGCATACATACAAGAAGGATTTGGCCGGAAGACTTTGTCAAACCAGTTTCATTTACTATACCAAAAAAAGAACTGCAGCAATATGTGAGGACTAAAGAACAATTAGCTTGATTTTGCACGCAGGTACGGTGGTGCTCAGTATAATTAACAATAGGGCGGAGAACAAGGCAAATTAGGGGATGATCAATTTGGGTTCAGGAAGGGCAAATCACACGCGTGATGCCATTCCAGAAATTAGGCCACTATTAGGGAGGAATATAGAATACAATCAGGACGCATTGTTTTGTAATTTCGAAAAAGAATTTAATAGATTACTGAGTAAAATTACTGGCATATCCGCAACCTGTACATGTCTCAGACTGCTCAGGCGCGGGTGGAAAACGGGGAGTCCGGTTGGGCAGTGTGTTAGGAAGAGGTGTAAGGAAGGGTTGCTCATTATCACCGTTGCTGTTCAACCGGTATGCAGAGGAAATGATCAAAGAGGCATGGGAAGAACTGTAGGTAGGAATGAAAGTGGGCGGGGAATTCGTAAAATCAGTTAGGTTTGCTGATGACCAATCTTTAATTTGTCAGTCAGCCAAGGGGCTGTAAGCATTGCTGAGTGAATTGGAAATTCAGTGCGACAGGTATGGAATGAGAATCAATATTAATAAAACAAAGGTTATGCGATTTTTTAGAAAGAAAAAGGTTAAGCTAAACATTAAAATAGGAGGGCAAAACCTAGAGCAGGTAGAACAGTTTACGTATCTTGGAAGTGTTTTGGACCAACACGGTCAAAGTAGTAAGGACGTAAGGAGAAGAACTGCGCTAGGCAAAGAGGCTTTCACAAGGAGGAGGGAGTTGATGACAGGGACTTTGAGTAATCATGCACAGAAAAGTCACGTTGCAACTATGTTGGTAGAAATTCAAAGGAGGCAAGAAATAAGGATGAAGAGCATTTCAAGTGGAAATGAAATGCTGTAGACTTTGATGGAGGGGAGAACTTTAGGAAAACTTGGAGGGGTAAGGAATACGACTGCATGTTTGACGGAATGAAGGGAGCAAGGAAGCAATCGGAATTGGAAAGGGGTTTTATGCTATGTTGAGTTATGTTTTGTTAAGAGAGGCAATTATATGGAGGGGTGTTAACTTTGTGTCCATAAAAAACCTGTCTTAAACGACGCCAATAAAAAATATGTGAAAAGATACTGAATGATAATAAATATGTTTCAAAAATATAATAAAAATTTACAGTGCGATATAGTTTTATTATGTTTTTTCATCTTAATCTAGGTATTGGAGATATACGTTTTAGATGGAAGTATAATTTGATTTTTTGATCTATGAAGCAATTTAACCAAGTTACTCATGAACGCATTACTTTTGGAAGTCCCCTAGGCATGTATCCTGGCTTGATCTTATAGTCAATATTTTTATCTTCATGCATCTTCTTTCATCTCGAAAAAAATTCCGCTTTCCAAACGTTACGTGCCTACGAGGAGAAGTACGCAGTAGGGAAATCATGATTACTTCTTCCGATGAAAATACTGAAATAAGAATATGAAAAATATAATAAACCAAACCTCGGCGTGGTGTAGTTATTTTTCTTTCTTCCTGAATAGTTTTCATTCCAGGTATTCCGTGGAAAAGCGGACGCGCCCATTCGATTAATCTTTCTTGTTCCATAAATCGCGGGAAAAACGGCGAGGACATTGTATTTCCACGCCCACGCCGATTCCCGGCAGTAGTTGTCACTCCTCTCGGCGGAAACCATTTAGTAGAGGTGCGAAGCCCCAATCTTTCTCCTTTTAACTCTAATGGGACGCCAACCTCGCACATCCGATTGCGAAATGTTATCGCGATAGAACAGCCCGCGAAAACAGCTCCCGCGAGCGATAAAATTTGCGTCGAAGGCGAAATAGCTCTCGCCGCGCCGACCACTTATCTCGAATGAAAGAGCCCTGTTGGCGGCTCACACCTCGCACGATGGCTTGCGGCCGATTGCAGAATAACCCCGAAAACAAGCGCAAATGCGGTGGGGCAGAATTGGCGGGAGCAGGATTCACACTCGTAGTTCCTCCTTTCATTCCCGGAAGCCATTCAGAAAATCATGGCGTGTGGCAGCGAGGTTTTGTTAGGGCACTGGCCATTCACGAATAAATGTGCGCCCACTCACAAATGCGAATGAATGTTTATTATATTTCATTAGCAAAAATATGACGTATTAAATGGAAAAAATTGTAAATCTGATGAATGCTTTGGGGCACTACGGGAGACCCCTTAATTAGCGGAATACTCACTTCAGAGAGTTCCAGCTAAGCCTCCGAGAAACTTGCTGCCTAAGGTAGTGTGGAGAAACACTTTAGCTTCACCATACTAACTCATCTTATAAGCTTCCAAATTATTAATGTAAGTGACCATAATGGCGAATTGTGTCGCGTGTAAAAATATGCCTGGAAATTTTCAAAACATTGTTTTGATGCCATTAGTGGCGTATGTAGATTATTCAAGGTATTATGCTAATTATTATCATTCATGATTAGGTCAACAGGATAAATCCCCTGCATGATTAGGAATTCAGTTCCTTTAGGGGTGATAATACAAATTTGATACCAGCCCCATGGTATAACTTTTCGAGAGATAATGCGATTAATATTGGAAAGTGAAGAACCGAGAAATTTATTATTCCCATTTTGCCAAGAACAATAAGGAAACAATAACTGTAAACGACCGCGCAGGGGAGGGAAAGAATTTTTTATTCTAAGTGTTTTATTATTGCCATGTTATGTATTAATATCATTCATATTTCAATATAAGTATTGTATTTTTGCCATTGCCTTATTAATAGCTCGTCGCGCATGCATGGTGAAGGATTTTATGCTTAGATGGCGTAGAACATGCACTTGTAACAATTTTTCTATTAATTGAAATGTTCTACATATTTATTTCAGCTAAAAATTGAGAAAACATTTCTTAATATGGTATAATTGATCCCTCCCCTTCGTATATTTTATGCAGTTGCTTACGGGGAACCGTTTAAATGTGTGTGCGTGCATTTATATATGAATATATGTATATACATATAAGTATATATATATATATATATATATATATATATATATATATATATATATATATATATATATGTATATACCATCGAGGAGGAGATCGCGGTGTCGGAGGAAGCGGTGAATGCTGCCCCTGAAGATGCTGAGGCTGCTCCCCAGTTCCGGAAGGAGGACGTTCTGGGCACGATACGCTGCTTACGCAAGAGGAAAGCCCCGGGAAATGACGATATACCCAATATCGTCATCCGGGAACTTCCGAATGCAGCGGTGGCGTACCTGACCAGCATCTACAACGGCTGCGTCAGAATTTCCTATTTCCCGACCACTTGGAAGAGAGCGAGGATCATATGTTTCCCGAAGACGTCGAGGACGGAGGTGGGACCCGGAGACTTCCGGCCCATTTCTCTACTCGACGGATTCGGGAAGATGTAGGAGAGACTTCTGCTGGAGCCGATAGTAGGTTTCGTCCGAGAGGCTGACATCCTCCCGGATGAGCAGTTCGGCTTCCGCGAGCGGCATTCCACGGTCCATCAGCTGGTGAGAACCACGGACTTCATCACGGACGCCTTCAACAGGAAGATGTCGGTGGCAGGCGCATTTTTCGACGTCAGCAAGGCGTTTGATCGCGTCTGGCACCGGGCACTGCTGTTGAAGATGCGGAGACTCCACTTCCCGACGTGGATCATCGAGGTGATCCGCTCCTACCTAAGAGACAGGACCTTCGTCGTTCCCTGGTCTGACTCGTTCTATGGGGTGCACCGGATCTCCGCTGGTGTCCCCCAGGGTTCGGTTCTCGGGCCAGTATTATTCAACATCTTCTCCCATGACATTCCCAGGAGTCATGGGAGGCACGAGGTCCTGTCACTATACGCGGACGACGCGGCGCTCCTGTGCAGCTCCCGGCGAATATCCTTCGCCGTGGAGAGGCTGCAGATCGTCGTCGACGAGCTACTTTCGTGGTATCGTCGCTGGCGGTTTGCAGTCAATGCCGGGAAAACGAAGGCAATCGTCTTCCATACCGGCAGAGGAGCGCCGACAGAAGAGGAGCTGTCGGTGAATGGAGTCACCCTTCCGTGGGAATCCGAGGTTCTCTACCTCGGAGTGCTGATGGACCGGAAACTCCTTTGGAACGCCCAAGCGCGACGTGTCCGAGGGAAGGCCTTCGCGGCGCTTAACCGGCTTCGGCCGATTATTCGTCCGGGGGTCCTGAGCTCGGAAACGAAGCGTCGACTGTACCGAGCGTGCGTGTTGCCTGTCATCACGTACGCAGCGCCGGTATGGTCAGGAGTGCCGAAGTCTACCCTCGCTCTAATCCAAGTGGTGCAGAACTCTGCGCTACGGTGCATCTTGGGATGCGGGCGCTACGCCCGCGTGGAAGAGATGCACCAGGACGGGAACATGGAACCTCTGAACGTCCTTCTTCCGGAGCTGTCTCGAAGATTCTTCGAGAGGGCTGCGGATTCAGACGTCGCCACCATCCGACGCCTCGGAGAGATCCAGGTTTCAACGTGGGACCGCTATAAGCGCCCCATTGCGAGTATGGATCGCCAAGATGCCCTCCCAGCGAAGAAGAGGCCCAGGCTTCAGTAGCAGGGATCGCCAGAACGCCGTGACAACGCAGAAGACGACGCCCTGCCTTAGAAGCCTAGGCGGCTGGAAAGGCAACACATGGAGCCCCGACCGGAGTAACGGGGGTCCGTCCACGAGAATGTATAAACATATAAGTGTATATATATATATATATATATATATATATATATATATATATATATATATATATATATATATATATATATATATATTATCCCTTGACGTGGTGGAAGGGCTTGTGCGCTCCAATGACCCCTAAAGCTGTGCTGGCGGGAGTAATAATAATTGTTCCTGGTAGGGTAACACATGAGTCGAAGGATAGGAGACAGACGAAAGGTAGTCCACGCAGCGTCTGTTCCCGAGGGAGGCGGCTGCAATGGCGTCTGACCCCAGTGGGGCTGCCAGTAAGTGATGGTGTCACGTTAAAAACACTATTGAGGAAGGCAACGGGAAACCATCTCAAATATCATTCCCAAGATTTAAATGATGGACAATACAGAGAATTTGAGTCCTGGCAACTACGGGACTCTGCCCAATCGGCCGTGTGTCGCGCCCGGCAGTCAGGGGAGGCAAGGCTTCCGCGGTCGTCATCCACCGAAACCCTTGCAAAGGAAAACCATCAGCAGCAGGACAGAAGACGCAGGAGAAGAAGACCATATTAGATAGAATAGGAACGTGGAATGTTAAGACAATGATGAGGGCAGGGAAATTAGAGAATATTAAGCGAGAGATGGAAAGGGGAAAAATAGATATTTTAGGTCTATGCGAGGTGAGATGGAAGGATAGCGGGGATTACTGGAGTGATAATTATAGAATAATATACAGCGGCTTGGACGAGAGCCAACGAGGGGTTGCCACGGTATTAAATGAAGAGGTAGGAAGAAGCGTAGTTAACATAGAGCTGGTAACGGATAGAATAATACTAGTGGAGATCAAAGCAGAACCGACGAACTTGGCTATTATTTAGGTATACATGCCACCGAGCAACCATAAAGAAGAAGAGCTCGACAGGATATACGATCAATTAGAGGACATTATCGCGAGTGTTCCTGCAGGGAAACATTTGATAGTAATGGGGGATTGGAATGCGACGGTAGGTGAAGATAGAGATTGTGACGAGGTCGAGGACTACGGTTTGGGCACGAGGAATGACCGCGGGGAGAAAGCAGCTGAGTTATGCAGGAGACAGGGGTTAGTCATCATCAACACTAGGTTAAGACACCACAAAGGACGCAGGTATACATGGAAAATGCCAGGTGACTCAGAGAGGTATCAGCTAGATTATATCCTGGTTAGACACAGGTTTAGGAACAGTGAGATAAATTTGCACAGCTTCCCGGGAGCGGATGCTGACCACAATTTAGTTGTTATGAAATGTAGAGTCCGTTTCAAAAAGATAAGGCAGGGGCGGCGAGTTAGAAACTGGAATTTTTAAGCATTAAATGGTTTGGAAAGGAAGGAATACAAACAGGCGGTAGAGGAAATCATGGAGGATGGTATAGCGCTTTGTACTATCGAAGAAAAATGGGAAAGTATCAAGAAAGGGTTGTCTAAAGCCGCAAAAGACACTATTTGAACCGTTAACACTAAAAGGACTAGAAAACAATGGACCACGGATGAGATGATTATAAAGATGGATTAGCGGAGAAAATGAAAGAATGTAAATACAGAGTTAGGCAAAATGAAATACAAAGAGTTAAACAATAAATAAAGCCGAGCAACAAATGGGGCAAGGGAAGCATGGTGGAAGACGCAGTGCAAGGATATGGAAAGTCTGCAGAGGAAGGGTGAAATTGGTGCGCTTTGCGGCAAAGTTAAATCTTTATCAGGAAGTATGAAAAGGCGATCTATGCTAACAGTTAGAGATAAGGAGGGCAAGGTAATAGTTGACGCAGGAAAGATCCAAGAGAGATGGAAGGAATATATAGAAGAACTGTATGGTAAAGAGCTTAGACCAACAAAGTTAGACATTGAAAAAGAATATGACGTAGAGGAAGATAGCTTAGGTCCATACATAATAGACGATGAGATAGAAAGGGCATTAAGGTAGATGAAACCAAATAAGCCCATAGCAGAGGATAAAATTCCCGCGGAACTATTAAAATGCTTAGAAATTGTGGGAGGGAGAGGCTATATGGGCTGATCCGTAGTATTTACGAGGAAGGACTCTGGCCGACTTTGTGAGATCAGTCTTAGTTCCTATTCCGAAAAAGATTAAGGCTACATCATTTGAGTACTACAGGATCATAAACAAAAGAATAGAGATTAGGGCAAATGATTACTTAGGGGGTGATCAGTTTGGGTTTAGCAAGGGGAGAGATACGCGTGATGCCATTGCAGTAATGAGATTATTAATCGAGAGGAATATAGATTACAACCAGGAGGTATTTTCCTGTTGCGTGAATTTCGAAAAAGCGTTTGATAGAGTGAATTGGGAAAAACTAATGAGTATATTGCAGAAAATAGGGATAGATTCGAGGAAAAGGAGGCTAATCCGCAACCCGCAGAGGAAATGATTAAAGAGGCATGGGACGAACTGGAGGTAGGAATGAAAGTGGGCGGGGAATTCTTAAAATCAGTTAAATTTGCTGATGATCAAGCTTTAGTTGGTCAGTCAGCCAAGGGGTTGCAAGCACTGCTTAGTGCATTGGAAATTCAGTGGGATAGGTATGGGATGAGAATCAATATTAATAAAACAAAGCTTATGCGGTTTTCTAGAAACAAAAAGGCTGAGCTAAACATTAAATTAGGAGGGCAAAAACTAGAGCAAGTAGAGCAGTTTACGTATCTCGGAAGTGTTTTGGACCAACACGGTCAAAGTAGTAGGGACGTGAGGAGAAGGATTGCGCTAGGCAAAGAGGCTTTCACAAGGAGGAGGGAGTTGATGACGGGGACGTTAAGTAAGGATGTTAAGAAAAGACTCGCAAAAACTTTTATACTATATACCTGTAGAGCGTAGCTATGTACGGCGCGGAAACGTGGTCATTAAAGCAGAAGGATGGACGTAGACTCGAGGCTTTTGAAATGTGGGTGTGGAGAAGAATGGAGAAGGTGAAATGGACAGAGAAGAAAACAAACGAGGAAGTACTTGGTATGGTGGGCGAGGAGAGGGGTTTGTTGGGAGCAATCCTTTGGAGGCAGGAAAAATGGATCAAGGGCGTATTGACCGGCTGCAGGATCTTGAAGACTGTTATTGAGGGGAGAATGTTAGGCCAATGTGGAAAAGGAAGGAGCAGGATAGGGACGTTGGACGGAATGAAGGGAGGAAGAAAGTATTCAGAGATGAAGAGGGATTTGCTGTAGATTAGGATACTGAATTTTGTATATTTTTAGGAATCACAAAAATTTGTTTAGTAGCTGTGTCCATCCAAAAACCTACCTTAACCGGTAGATTACCTAATAAAATAACCCTCCCCGGACTACAACCTTGACGTGCAACCATTGCAAAGGAATTATTTTTTCGGATGTTTAAAATTCTTGTATACATCAAAGTATAACTTCAGAATCTTCTCTCAACGCCTTAATCAATATCCAGTCAATTTCCTGCAGCACCAATATTTGGAACTTTGTTGTATTTAGAGGTGTGTTTTGGATAGCATTGTAGTGACCCTGTATTCGGCTTCAAACTTCTGAACCTAACAGATTCGCTCCTTTATTTCCCAGGAAGGACTCAAAAGAGTTTTTGTTGAGACTTTAAAACAGAGGAAGAGAGAGAGGCGCTCTTATGGAATTCTCAAAATAGGGGAACTTCCAATTCAGAGAGCTCCGACGGCCTAAGAGCAAAAAGGGGAGCAGATAAGAAAACTTCTTAAAATCGCCACTCCCCTCGAAGAGAATTTATAAATTGAAAATATCGCCCTTGGTAAGTGGATTATTCTGAGATTAGTGAGGAGGAACAACCTCCCTGGAATGAGCCTATAAGAAAGGAATTTGGTGATTAAATTTCACAGAAGCTTTGAAAAGGAAAAGTAATGAACGAATTTGTTTTCTAATGAAGGGTGGCTTATCTCTTTCATGCGATTCTGGTGGGAGACTTTATAAGGAGTGATCCAATCAATTTAATCAGTTGATCGAAGCCTTTCCAACTGTTGAAATCAGTTTTTATTAAGGCATTAATTTAATTACAGCGCTATGTAGCGCGGCATCCCAATCACGTTTCACGTATACACACTGATATATACCCAAATAATGAAATTCATTTGGCATAAATAATTGTTCTATTACATTTATAGTAAACTCTTCAAAATCTGACCGAAGATTAAACCTTGTATTTCATACAATCAGTAAGTTATTTGATTTTTGGAAATTCTATTCCATTCATTTGGAAATTCTGCCAGTCAATACTCTAGTTTTTTTTTAACTTTCTAAAAATAAATAATTTGAAACTTAAGAAAAGTCATGGAATCCTTAGTTCCATGTAACTACTCAGATATTTTCTTAATAAATATTATTGATACAGCATTTTGCGCTCCTCAGGCTAGTTGTTTTTCAATTATCTGGTCCAAAATTGTTATTAACACTGGTAAACATTATCCAGAACATGGAAAACACATGCTCAAAATAACATAAAACATGGATTTCCTTTATGGCGACGATATCAAAATGTTAAAGGATAAATATTAATTTCATTTCGTCCCTATTGTGTGGGTGCGGCGCTTGGCTTTTTGTCCGGAGAGTCCGAGCTCGAATCCAAGCGGCGACAGGGATTTTCACCGGTGTCCCAGAGTGAGGTGTTATTCGAGAAAACTTCAAGTGGAGCATACCGTCCGTCGGATGGGACGTTGAAATGTGTGACCCCTTTGGGGCCATTCGTTTGGAATGACGGCGCTGGGTTTCTCCCCACCCTTTTTAAGTTCTTCGAAGAACACCCACTGATTCATAATCGCGTAAATGGCCTCAACTGTCAGTCGCCTCCACCCTAATAACTTCTGTTAATAATCCTCTAAGCTCTATTGGCTTATAATATGCAGATAAGTGCCCATCCTGCGGCCAATCCTGTCTCATTCCCATCACCCTCCGTCCGAATACGTGGACTGTTCGTGAACTTGCTTCAGTGCATGCCCTTGGCCCTTGAACGTTTAAATTGACGTCGGAGTGGGGCAGGCGGCAATCGACAGGGGCGCCCCTTTCTCGTTTCTCCTGCCCACGTGCCCTCGTCGCATTTAACAGATTCAACATGAATGACATCAGCTCGTATCGTCCCTTACCCTACAGGGACAGCCGTTTCGTTTTCATTGACAGTGAGCACATTGGAAAGACCATTTCGTAGTTTACCGAGCGTGGATCCACCCCGAATGCTTTTGGGGGTTCGATCTCACCGGTCCCAGTAAAGTCAATTGCTTGCTAATTGATGACGATATGAAAGCTAAAAATCAATTCTCACGATGTTTACATGCTGCTCAACGTTTCTCAATTGGTCATATTTGAAGGAAAACCACAGTAATCGACGCAGAAGTTAATTGTGAGAGTATTCATTCATTAGAGGTATTTTTCATATTCGAATTAGGTTTCCAACTCCCCCAAACTACTGATCATCATTCACCATGACAACTTTATTTTATTTGGCCGACATCATTTTGCTTCATTTAATACTTCCGTCCTACTTTGTATCGTGCCCTGTCGTGCTAATGCCCTTCATACCTAGAAATGCATCGTAATTTTTCCCTTGTCTGCCTACCCCCAAGGGACTTATCCTAGGGCATTGATAGACACAGGTTATTCTATCTACTCGCCTCCGTGCCGTCCAAGAAACCTATTCTCTTCTTTACTAATTAATCCCGCTTGGCGTAACACTCTCCCTCCTATCACGCCCTCCTCCCCTTCCCTCCACTCGGCAACTCCCATCCAACGACACCGCCCTTTATTGACTGAGAAACAAATCTCGATCATAAATTACAATGCATGAATAAACCCATGGGACATCTCTTGACTCTTGGAAACAGCAATACTGACGGTTTTCAGCCATAAAAAACCCATCGTTTTGAACGTCCTCATCAACATGGTACCCAGCAAGCCACCGATAGAGTGTGTGGCAGGGGGTGATTCAACGCCAGGCGTAAAATATCCGAAATTAATATTTTCTTTCTTGCTAGTTATCATACAAGTACATATGTAGAATCATTCAAATAAAATAGATGAAGGCACTAACATGTACAAACTGCACGGTATCTAAGTCTACAATACGTCTCCACGTCTAAATTTCCGCCCCGCAAACCGCCGCAAGGGTGAGTGGTGGGGGGTGCTTGGTCATGGATGGCCATGCATGCACAATCGCTGCATCTCTGCACAGAATCCGCATCTCTATTCGAGACGTCCTGAGAAATCACCGCTCTAAGTAATCTATGAGTAGACACCGCTCTGGCTTTAATATCTAATGAAATGCAACTATGATGGAGCAAAGAGTGATAATAAAAGGTAGCGCAAACTCTAATTTCCGGAAATGATATTTGGGTCCCAATGCGACAAGAATAGAACTACGAGACAAGAAAAGAATGCGTTCATTCAAAAGTACGAGATGACATTTGAAAAAAAATGGCAATTCCTGAAGGGTGTCCCCGATTGCATGGAATGAAGACACAGCAAAAGAACTGAAAATTCATGATGATCGACGAGCAATAAAACAATTGAGAGGATAATCAATAGATAGGAAAAAAGGTCTTTGGAGATACCTTGCCTCTAAATCCTTGCATACAGGTACTTAGGGTTTTCCTTTGAGGAACGCGCTACTTGGCGCTGGCGAGCCACTCCACACGTCTCATCAATTATCATAAACCTCTCTTCGTGAAATGTATCGATAAATCACTGCCCTAATGACAATTCATTCATTTTAGGTGGCATTAACAATCACGAATTCACGTTAGGGTGTACATAGTATATTATTCGCATTACGATTATAATCCTGCATAAAAGAGGCAATATTTAAATCTAACCGTGCAGTCTCATCTAACAATATGAGATGATTTAATGATGGAGGAATAGCTGTTTTAAATTTTATATATATATATATATATATATATATATATATATATATATATATATATATATATATATATATAAATGAATAGGATGTTTATTAAGCCATGCATGTAATCTTCCTGCGATCAGTGGTTCCCAACGAGTGTTATCCAATAACAAGTTGATGAAAGGGCATGTTTATTCCGCGCGGTCGATTGCCTGGAGACTGAGAAGATTTGCAGGTCGGCAATGTGAGGGGGCAGGTCAGAGGACGGGCGGCATTGCGATTTGGGAAAAGTCCTTGTGTGTGCCTTATTATTTGTTCTCTACGCGTCCCAAGAGTGGAAAGGCTACTCGGTATTGAATTCGAGACGAGGTGGGGAAGAGGAAAAGATCAAGCTGCGGACACTTAGAAGGAGGCATGTCAAGCCAGGGTTTGGGGCTGGGATATTTTTAGCTCTTTCCCAGATGAAGGTCGAGAGATGTAGTATGTGGATTGCAGTTTGCGATTGTGAATGGCGCGCTTATTATGCGTCGTATTGGAGGTTGACTGAGGAATGGAGATAACTGCTGTTTGTTTGTCCTGATGTGGCGGGGAATGGGGACTTTGTTGATGGGATGCCTGAATGACTTGAGGCCGTGGTGTTAGGCGGGGGGGGGGGCGACGTGAAAAAAGGGGGCGCTGTGGCGGTGGGTCGGGCATATCGGTGGCATTTAAAACGAATGATGTCAGCCACGAAGAGAACCACTGAAAATGAGGAAAACAGGATAAGGACTTCCAGTTCTCTCTCCCACGGTTACTAATACGTAAGAGGATTTGTGGGCGAAAGTGAAAGAGGTATTAATGTAGGTACAGGTCAGCATTACTATATACCTTGAACAAAGAGAGAGTTTAACGTACTTTCGCAATTTCATCAATGACGATTGCAGAAGAATCACTATCGGTGAGAGAAGTTCAAGAACATACGAACGCATCTTTTGAAGCAATCAAATCTTTAAAAAGAACTTTTACATTGCAACATATCTGCACCTTAGGAGGTAACAGAGTCAATTGAAAGGCCTATAAGGTTACTCTCATTGAATCAAAACCTAGAAATTGGTAACTAGTTGTCTCTCCTATGAGGATGGGGACATATAAAATAGCACGCACTTTCTCGCGAAACCCTCATACCCAGGAAATACATTGGAAAAAATTATCTTCTTGGATCCTCGCCGATTTATTTCTTCTAATAAAGGGAATGGTTTTTCTTTCCATCGCAACGTCTTGTCTTCCCTCCATTTTTGACAAGACATCGCTAGGTGGTTGCAAAACGGAAGATAAACTCATCAGGTTTTGGCGATACAAGTATCGTGGCAAGCAAGGCGGTGACATCTGAAAGTTCGATCGAATTTCTTTTTTTCTGAAACTCAGATAGCTTGAATAGGCGCCGTCTTTGACAGCAGGGTTGTTTCTTCCGTTCATTCACTGAGTATTTACCGAAATTCGGAGACATGATGACAGGCCTCCTCAATGGCCTCTTTGATTGGCCGCCTTCTTCATAAAAAACAGTTCAGTCATCTACGATAACCTATGGCTCCCAAAATATTCAGCCCACTGTATTATATTGTATAATGTTATTACGAATTATTCTTTTTTTAAGCATGCAGCCAACTCTATTGGGTAAATTTCACATTCCGATGGTGGTGCCATCCCTTACGGTGACCTTAGATCGGAATTCCGAGAAATGACATCACGCCTTCACGTTGACCCCTACAGTTTCTCACCCTGCAAATGAAAATCCCTTCAGTCATCTTCGAGTCACGGCTGCAATCTTTCGCGCATTAAATGGATGATCGAAGATAGGCCCTCATTCGATCCAGGAACTCGCGGCGTCTGTCTATCCGGTGACGACTAGATCATAGAAGTCCCCGCACGATCGCGGATTTGCACCAAAACGCCAATTATGGCACGGGGGAGCAAGAGCCCGTCGTTCTATCGCCAGCGGAGCTATCAGTGACTTATCTCGCCCATTCCTCCGGCCGACAGGTTTCGCTGAAATTGGTTGCAAAGAATTGGTGACAAAAGAATGACGCAAGGCGGCTGCCCCTCCTTATCTCGCGGGGCGCCACAGGAGGGGGAGCCCTCCGATGCTCATTGTCGTCTGCCGTGTGTCGTCCTTTTTACGAATCGATTGCTGCGAAAAGCGTGGACACGCAGGCGTGGAGGTCGTTAGCCTTCATGTTAGGAGAATGCCGGGTTTTGCAGGAATATTTATCGCGAGAACATACCTGCCGGTTGCCTACGTGTGCGTTGTGTTACATCATTGTTCGATTTTCGTTAAATAGTGCGAAAATATGAAAGAGTGGCATCCATCCTGTGTGCTGTCTGCAGATAACCCGCGCTCTGCGATGGTGGGTGCGTAAAATTGTATGCCGAGAGTGGGTGCAATAAATAATCATAATAAATGATAAGATTGCAGTAACTGAATTAATACTTGGTATTTATTACGTAGCCCACCATTTAAAGGAAGGTTTTTGAATGCTCCCAAACTTAACACCCATACATTTCTAAGCCCCGACCAACAAAACACCACCCAACATCTTTCTCCACAACAAACCCCTCTTCATCTCCCTATACTTCCTTCCTCACTTCATACAATCCAGCATTCCTATTCTCCTCCACCCCCTTCCTTGCTTGCTCTTAACATTCCCCCTTCTATCACACTCTCCACTGCGATCCACATCATTTTCATTCATCTTCCCTCTCTCCCTGTGACTTCTCCCAAATATATCAATGCCCTCTCCTGCCCTCTCGCCATGCCAACTGCTCTTCTTCGTTTATTTTAAGCGGAAATATTTTAGCCAATTAACAACGTTTGAAAGCACCAATATTGAAAATGTTTAATTGAATAACAATTTCCATGTACCAACCGATTGCATAAGTTTCGCAAAAATACTTCGAAAGCATATTCTTCTGTTTTATTTTCTCAACCTCCTCCGTCTCGCTATCAAAGTTCTCGGGAGAAAATGTTCAAGCACTCTGGGTATTCATTGAAGACTTTTAATTTTGTCCCCAAACATTTGTCAGTGGTGCGTTTGAACCTTTGTTACTAATCATTAACTTTGATGACTAAATCCTGTAGTTAGTTCATTGCATTTCCAATAAAAATATAATTTTCCCTCAAAATTAGGTTGCCGTGCCAATAGCTAAGCTACCCAGATGCCGGAATTTGATACTATTCTGTTGCCGAGGTGCAGTCGCATATTTAAGAGCAGTTGTTATTGTCCTTGGTGCAACCATCACGAACGAGCTTCGTTTGAACTCTAAAGTCTCCCATATTTTATGACAAACGGCTTAAACAATAAATGTGAAACTGCTGTTACTTCTTCAACTAATCCAGGCAAAATCATTTCTTAATTTCTACGAAATGATTCCATGGCAGACTACTCTTCCAGGGGTCTCTCAATCTCCCTGGAAAAACCGGCTGGGCCGTGGTCGAGGCTTCTTTGGTTCACTGTCACATCACGTCACTGTTCGGTCTTCTTCGTTCTGCAGTGGCGCCCAGGAACGCACATTTTATATACACTTAAGTGACATCATCACAGCTTGTCTCACTCAATCAATGCCGTCTTCTGACGGGTGTTACGCTACGATATTGAAGAAGAGGGATTTTTGCGCGCCATTTTCGGTATTAGGGACGCATCTCACTCTAGCGGCAACTGCGCAAAATCTTTTCAATCTATGGTGTAGACATCTATGCCTTGTTTTCATTACGCACATATGCACTTATTCATTTAACTCGTTCGTTAATTCTGTAAGACCTCTTGGCGTGTTTTCATTTGGTCAACTCAATACCAACGGATGAGTAAATTATCGACCGTCAATATTCGACAAAAAATGATTTATTCATTTATTATATTTGAAATTGAAAACGCCCTTCGCGGGGTTTGAGGAAACTCCTGTGCATCTGATTACTCGTTTTAGGTGAAGAGATTTTATCCAGAGTTGTCACATATCACTACTCTAGTGCGGTCCCTGTGAATCACGGAAGTGACCATCATTATTACTGCTGCACTCGATATGATCCACTTCCGAGCTTTCGCCTCTAGAAGGAACGTTTGAGACAGATTTGTGACTTTTGGAACTACGCTAACATTTCCCATGTGTGATGATAGGAATGTACATCGAATTATTCCTCTTCATTGGTTAAAGGGGTGCGTCGAATGCAAAAGTATTTTTAAATTTGCTCTCAATGAATGCATTTAATATCTGTGGGCTTTAAAAATATACTGACAACCTACCGGAGAACATTCGATAAGGTTTAGTGACTTTTATTACGCCAATGTTACTGTTTCGGCATTTTAGTGACGCATGACGAGACTCTTATTTAACTGCATTCAATAAACGATTATTTAAAAGTTGCAATGAAGATGAAATGTTGCATGAAATCGCACACTGCATTTTTGGGTCTGCTCCTTTGACGTCATTCCATATTTTGATCGTATCCAAGATTGGTAGTTCGAATTGCCTCCTTCTTCTACGAATATCTATGATGCTGCTTTGGTGAAGGGTAGCAGACGCTCGCTTCGTTGATTTTTCGCCTCAGAGATTTCCGTCGTCTTTAAAAAAAAGCATTTAATTGTTTCACTTGGGCCAGACATTACCCAGTTATTTCATTATTTGTAAGCAGTTTCTGCATTATAACAAACACGTGGAGCCCATCTTATACTAATTGGCGAATCTCGAATACTCCTTAAACACTTGCCCGGATGGCAAATCTTACAATTAAATGGAAGAACGCATTCATCCAACTGGAGAATAATTCTTTGGCGGTCATTGCGCTCTGGATGTACCATGTTTTCTGGCCTGGAAAATCTCTAAAAGGCTGATACCTTAGGGCAGGTTGAGAACTTTTTGAAATTATTCCTTTTATCGCCATAAGGGGATAACCGAACATTTTCCAGCTTTAAGAAATAGTAACTTTGGCTGGATTCCAGAGCTAGATTCATCATTTGGGATTTTCTAGATGTGGCAAATAAACTCTTTATTTCTCATGTCTCTCTTTAATTTTTTTAAAGATTTCTATCGCGAACCATTGTAAGAGAGATTCAGAGCAATAAGTCTGCAGTCAATTCAATGAAAAACAATATTAGAGAAAGAGTAATCAGAAGTTTGAAAAAATCCAACTTATTAAATCCCTTCTTTCAGGGCGTCTTCGCCAATGTCTCACCAAATCTCTCAAATAGCTAAATAAAGACCACTATCTATCTATCTAATAGCTTACGTCGTTTCCACCAAGCGATTCCCAAAACCGGAAGGTGATGAACTAGAACGTTTGCGGAAAAATTTTAACTCTGACAGATCCGTCGGGTCCAATCAAATGTCAGCTTGTATATTAAATGAGCGTATGTTGGAAATAGCGCCCTATCTAGAAATCATATTTAAGAAGACCGTAGTAGATCTAAATATTCCTAGCGACCGGAAAACGGCTAAATTGACACCCAATATTTAAAAACGGGAAACAATGAGGAAAGGAGCATTCACGAGCGATTAAGGTCATCGAACATATAATTGTTAGATCGATAAAAAATGAGACATCCCGATAGTGAAGAGTAATTGATGAAAAGTGAGTATGGTTTCCGAAAGGGTAGATCCTGCGAGACACAACTTGCGCTTTTTTTCATGATATTATTATTTCTGAAGAGAGCAATGTTCCAGTGGACGCGCTTTTTATGGATTTGAAGAAAGCTTTCGACAAAGCACTTCGTAGTAAACTACTTGCAATGGTAGAAGCATGTGGCATCGATAAAAAATGCCCTGGGTTGGATAAAAGACTTTTTGAATGGTCGGGTCCAAAGACTATCCATAGATGGAATTAGCTCGAATACAGTGGACGTTACTCCAAGTGTTCCCCAGGGAAGTGTTATCGGACCTCTTTTATTCTTACTTTTCGTTTACGACATTTACCTCGTGGTTAATGTTAAGATACGCTAATTACCCCGACCGCGGTAGGGGAGAAAAGTATTTTTTGTGATGAGTTGTTTGGGGTGTAATCACCCCCCGTAATACACCCCAGTGGTAGCTTTCAGGGTGTCATGTGCATAATATTATGAGTAATCAATGTTGATAGTCTATGCCATCAGGTTTTAAAGTCTGTCCAATATTTAATGGCATTTTCTGGGAATATATAAGCATCAGATGCGTGAAAGACCTTTGCTTGTTTCACGGGGGCTTTATTAAAATGCATAACAAATTATAATCTGTTATTTATGGAAGCGCAATGATTGTCCAGAGCTCTGAAAATTCACAATGGACGTAAATTATTCAAGTTAGCTAACCATTGTTATTTTTAAGTACTACAAGGAATGTCTCATTTTAAGATTGTGAAATAATCTAATTTAGAAGTTTTGATTTCCTAGAATATTAAATTTAAGGTTTCAAGCTGAGCATGCATTAGCAGATGTGCCATTGCACGTTATCACAGGTTGTCCTAACAGTCTCAGGGCTCCTTGGAGAATATACATATAGCCGCATTGGCTGTGGTGTATTAATACATCAAGCAGAGGCCTGCTGATAAAGATTGAATGACCCATAAGTTGGATCACAAATGCAACGAAGCAGCAGCTTTTGGAGCAATATTGTAATTGCCATCAACGAAATAAGAATAAACATAAATGCCTCCTTAGAGAAATCAATTTTTTCTCTTAGGCTAATGGTCCGCTTTATGTCAACGATAATAACGACAACGATCGATAATGAATGTCTGTTTCAATAACTCGACAGAGTTCAGATGCTGATGAATGAAATGTTGGCCAATTCATTGACCTATGCTTCCTCAAGAGATAACTAATTTTAATGATTTGCCCGGCCTTCAAGAGGCCACGTCAACTAATCCGGTGGGGTCAAGTACTCCAGGTCATTTGTGGCTTTGGCAGGGTGTCAGTGGGTGGGAGGAAGCACGGTCAAGAGGCACCGCAGTGATGCACGGCGCTTCCCGCGCCCTTAGCTGCGGTGCCCCGCCACATTTGCCCACAGCCATCCGACCGCCTCTAAATTATCGCAAATTCCACCGAGCATTGTACAGCCAGCTCTCCTTTCAACTGGGCAGGGGTTTCCCCCCCCCATCCCCCTCTCCTCTCCTCCTACACTGAAGGGTTGGTTTATTTATGGCATTTAGGAAGGAAGTGGGCCTATATAGAAAAGGGTGCCCCTCGCTCAACGGCCATTCATCCAGCAAAGAACGGGGGGTGAGGTTGATTGATGTTCCTACCATACTCGACAGTAAACAAAGTCAGCGGCACAGGATTCTGTTTATCCTTGCACGCATCCAAGAGTGTCCGAGATTCTGACCGAATTCCAAATGGAAATCCCCGCGCTCGCTATTTTCCAAGACGAGTCTCGAAATCAATGGCGTAGGAACTGTTTTCTCTCTATTTTTTCGAATTCTCCCCTGGAGCTGCGAAAGAGTGCGAATGTCTTTCAATTGGAGTCAAATAAACTGCGAATATTGAATAAAATGTGTTATGAAGCATCATTACCTGAAACGAAAGACTCTGATTAAAGGACAGTGATGAATTCGGATGAAGCAAGGAAAGGAAAGAGAGAGATATCTACATGCTCAAAGAGGGAAAGCAGATGTAGAGGCATCACCGCATGAAATTGGCCTCTATTGGTCGGCGATACGAAATTCGCTTCCATACGAAAGCCATTTTTCTCCGAATTTACGATCATCGATCAACAGGATCTTCGCGGAAAGCAATTTAATTTTTTTAAATCGCAAAAATAGCACCCAAAGAAAGAATTCTTTCACTAGACTATAAGAAAAATCTAACACTCTTAACTCATTGCTATCTCATTTTTCTGTTTTCCAAATCTTGTGCGATTTTAAAGCGAAATATTGTCAATGGAAAGTTGCTAAAGTTCGTAGCACAAACTCGTGCATTCTCGGATCCCCACCACCATGCATAAGTGCCCTAAAGAAATAAATGAAGTAAGCCTTAATATTTGCCGGACTTGCCAACTCCTGGACAATTTGTCGAGGTCACGTGACATTGGTAATATTACGAATATGTTGTCGTTACTTCGGAACGCGTCCACTTTGTATTTCTCAATCCAACGGCGCGAAGCATTGTCATTTTGGTATTGCTTCCTCTTAATGCACCTTAGAATAAAGAGACTTTTATTCCTACACCATCAACTCCTCTGGGGATGAAATGGTATTTGGGTGCCTAACATATAATAAACGCATAGCATTAAAAAAAAAGCTTCCGCGGTCATAATACCAGTTGTTTCGACTCAAAGGTCATGTAATTCGCATTTATACTCATTGCCATGGTACTGGCTAATAAACCACGTGCATATCTACAATATTATTTTTACTGCATGAAAAGTAACTGCTTCTATACTACGATGCAATTTTGGGTCCAAACACGTCACTCCGAAGCGGGAAGTGTTTACGCGACACATGATTGTATTCTCGTACCCAATCTCTTCCTACGTACGCCTCGTCTCGAAACAGCCTGTTACATAGAGTAATAAATGACCCCACGAGTCAATGCACTTAAATACGTCAAGCATATCATGACATTCAATGTATTGACCCATTGTAATCACTTGCGTGCCGCCGTTTGAGTAGGCTGTTGTCATTTTTTTCATCAATATGGACGTAGTATGGACTCTTTATGAAAATAAGACTTATTATTTCTCGTTTCTCCTGGTCCGCGTATATTATAGAGTGTTTGGATGTGGTAAATATGTAAAGAGATGAACCAAAAACCGCCAGTTTTTACTTTATTGCATAATTATGTTATAATTATTTTTATTGGGAGTGTCAAAAAATCAAAGAATTGGGAAATACGATCGCATTTAACATCACACGGATTGTGTTCTAACTGTAGATATACTACGTTAATTCACGCCACAAATTTAAGTCATTAATTTTTCATTAACCCGAGAGCTACAGATACTCATACTGTGATTGAAATCGGTTATCCAATAGTGAAATCAATCCATAGCAGTTTACCCCTTCACGTATGAGATTAATGCAATCCTACTTCACCAAGTATGAGCAAAATCTCACCTCCACGTTGGAAGCCTGCCAACCGAGGCCAGCGAAATCGTGCTAACGTCGTTCGATAGAAGGGCTTGTATTTCAACAGATATTATCTCTTTTGAAAGATCTTTACATGACGTTTTTCTCAATCGTACATTCCCAGTGGTGTATTTCATATTCAAACTATTTTTCAAATGTGCATTTTCCCCAATTAGTGAGCGCGAACTCAGCCATTTTGTTACTTAGTGTTAACACAGTCGAGTGTTTAAATATGCAGCAGAAGGACGCGGAATTTGTTTTTGAATTTTACAGGTAATCCGGGGAAAGGGAGCAGAAAGCGTCGCCATAATAAATATCGGTTGGGCGCCGTTGAAGGACGACGCGTCGATGCACGAAGACCACGCGCCCCCCCCCCCCCGACTTACCCGATCGTTCGGGTGAAACACTTGACACAATGGGTGGGGGGGGGGCGGGGTGGAATAAACCTCGCGCCGTATTGCATCGGCCGGCGAAGAGTCATCGCGGGGATATTCAGAATTGATCCGATCGATACATATGGAGAGGAAATCACTTTGATCTCGCGCGATTGGTGAACAGAACAGTAGGAAACATAACCTACGACAAATTGAAATTTCCGAATGCCATTCATCACCGATCAACCATTGCTCTAATGGCTGCTGACCTGAAACCGCCCGACACACGGAGGCTTGCTGGTCAATTCGCGGACTGCCCATGCGGCCCAGGCACACTTAATGAATTCTACGCCAGCCAGTGAAAATTACTCGGGTTTCCAAGAACTAATTACACTCCATGGCGGGTTCTAGCCTGGAGATTTAGGTAGTGCCCGGGAAAGGCTAGCTCGGACAAATGCCGCTCATTTTAATCGCCATGCTGACGGTCGTAAATCCACGGAGGACGCAGGCCTCGTTCCTGGCCTTGAGCTAGTTTAGGCTTCAGCAGCGCCCCCCGACTTCCGAGTCATCAAACTCACTTTGGCTCCGAGCGCGTTCCCACGGACCCGATCGTATTTCATCGCCAGAGTGTTCATTTATTGTACTAATTGCTAACTCCTGAAAAAATCGTGGAGCAAGCCTTTGCACTCGTGGGTCGCCTGAGACCACATTTTCGAGTACAATGGAATATACGTACGTACACTGTGTGCATGCCAATTTATCCTAATTGAAGCAGGGAGGTCAGATGACTAATTATTCTTCCCAGAGTAATAAACGGGGAACCTCCAACAAATTATTCTGACAAAATTTAAGTTTGAGTGCCGGGTTTACCGTTGAGGCGAGAAAAATTCGAGTTCCTATCTCGGTTGCAAAGAACTGCTTTTCATTGGCACACCTACACCCACTATTGTTTTAATTTTCACATGATATGGCCCGAAATTCCTGGTTTTCCGTGAATAAACTCGTACATGAACAACAAATAAAATGTGTGCATTTCCTCCTTAAGATGCCATTCCGGAGGGCATGTCAATACTTCTTAGCACGCCAAGGCTGGAGTTTACTCACTTGGGCGTATTATTTTTTGAATAAAAGTTATCATAAAGCGTCAATTTCCATATCTTTCATCGATCATATCACGACATGGTAGGAGTGTGATATTCTTCAACCCATTGATATAGACGCTATAGCTATTGACGCATTGCACAATGTTACCTATATCTCCGTTCTAAAAGCCCACGTCGGTTAATATATCTGATGCGTATCGCGACGTCGAAATACAGGTATGTTTCAACTTGATGATCAACATTTCCGCATAGATATCGCGCGACCCCCTCCCAGTTAACCTCCCTCCTTCTCCTTAAAGCAATGGCTCAAAAAAATGAAACTCCGATGTCTGCCCACACGCAGCGTAGTTAGGGAACATTTTGCACTTTAAAAAATGTTCATAATATTCGTCTCAGTTAAAATCCCAACAGGTCTTTGTTAATTCGTCAGAGTCAAATACGAAGGCGTAGCGAATTAGAAACACTGTTTTAAAGCATTGATATTTTTACTCATTTTGATTACAGAGGGTTGATAGGTTTGAAGTTTAAAAATGGCGGTTACCTATGTAATGTCGCATCATCTATGTTTATTTCCAGAAACGTGGCTGGCAATAAGTGCTGTCACTCCTTTCGGCTTTCGCTCACACTTTAAGCAACAGCGTTCACATATTTCGAATAAATTACTCAAGGAGTCAATTAATTAGGTAGTCAAAGCTCGTTAATGGCTGACTCATTTATTCGTGAAAAATGTAATTATGTTATTCAAGGCGGAGCAAGTCCATATTTAATTGTTTCTCCGTAGGCATAGTGAATCCCGGAAATAGAATCGACCCCATTTTCTCCACGACGTTGTCACGTTGACCAGGTGTCGAATCGTCATTTCTCGAAAATGTCGATTCGAAAAATATATATGACCTCCTTATCACCGAGAAACATTCTTCTCATCACTTTTCAATGATTTCCAATATTATAATTGAATGAAAATACTTTGAATTTATTTTTTGAACTTCATTGGATTTCTGAGCCTTACTTTAAATGCGACCGACCATGGTTTCGAAATCTTACGTCGGAAATGGCACAAGCCATTAATAAAAGCCATTCAATAAAATCACGAATCGTGGCCATTTATGTTATTTTATTATTCACGAACTTATGTTGGTTAAGTAACATACTTTCAGGTTGGAGCATGGTGGAAATCCTCCATGTCAAAAGAAGACTCTTTGCTTTTACAACATTGAGTATTTTTAATACGACCTTGGTTTCGTTACAGCGTAACATCTTCAGGTAACACCTTCAGCGTAACATCTCCAGGGCCTGAAGATTTTGCTGCAAAAAAACCTAGGTCGCTAAAAAAATTCTCAAGGTGGAAAAGCAAAGTTTCTTCTTTCAAAATGTTACTCAATTTGAAATTCGACATTACTTTTTTTATACCGGCTTTGCGATGATTTTGGAAGACCCCTGAGACTGCTACTAAGGCCTAACCAGCATGGCGAAATACATATATCCTCAGCTAATGTGTGACCAATTCATTCTTTAGCTGAACACACCATCTTAAATTCCGTGCTTTTATGAAATTGATAAACTAGCTGTACTTATAAATAGACTATTTAGATATTTTTGCATAGAAGTTTTTTTCAGAATAAGAGCCTATTATTTTGCTTCAGATTAAATGCCCACCCAATATTTTCATTCAAGTTCATTGGTGCCACCTGCTCTGCTCAAAACGAGTGATGAATTTGAATGTCTCCAATGCATGTAGCCAATTAACTGGTAAAAATGGCAATTTGGGACTTTAAAAAACAGTTGAAAACCGTCAAAAAGGAGCTGTGGCTAGAGTGACAATTCTACCGAACATAATAATAGACATCGTTTAATTGCAAAAAACTAATATTAATGGAATTGTCAAAGGAATCGAATATTGAAAACATTGAAAACTAAGAAATAGTACGTGAAAATGAATACATTTGGAGCGTGATATTCTATGGATAAGGGATGAGGACCACTGGAAAATGAAAACGAGACAAGGAAAGGAAAAAACAAAAAAATGGCATGGCTCTGGATATGAAAGCTGAAGGGGAAAGGTGCGTAATTCAGAATGAGGAGGGAATGAAGAAGGAAGAGGGAATGGAGGGGGAGGTGGGAATGGAGGAAGATGAGGGAATGGAGAAGGAGGGAATGGAGGAGGAGGGAATGGAGGAGGAGGGAATGCAGGAGGAGGGAATGGAGGAGGAGGGAATGGAGGAGGAGGGAATGGAGAAAGAGGGAATGGAGGAGGGAATGGAGAAGGAGGGAATGGAGAAGGGGGGAATGGAGAAGGAGGGAATGGAGAAGGAGGGAATGGAGAAGGAGGGAATAGAGGAGGAGGGAATGGAGGAGGGAATGGAGAAGGAGGGAATGGAGAAGGAGGGAATGGAGAAGGAGGGATTGGAGAAGGAGGGAATGGAGAAGGAGGGAATGAAGGAGGAGGAGGGAATGAAGGAGGAGGAGGGAATGGAGGAGGAGGAGGGAATGGCCTCCGTTATCCCAATAACCAAGGGCCCCGATTCTTTGTCCAAGAGATGGCGTTAGGGAGCTCTTTCACCCACGAAAGGAGAAATAGAAAACTCACAAGAAAGAAGGATAATAGTGTAGAAATCATACAACAGCATATAGGATTAGAACACTGCGTTCCGTGGCACGCATAGCCAGAAGAAGAGACGAGCCACATTGGCCTAATACACATTCAAACACGAAATCCCGCCAAACAGCGAGCAAATACTCATTTATATAGAAAAGATATAAGAAAAAGGGATAGGAACACATTTGATGGACGAACACAGGTGAGGTTGGGAAGGCAGAATGAAGCAGATCACGAATGCAAAAATATTTCCTGCACTGGCATTTGAACTCCGGATCTTTCCACTTGCCGGGCGGAGGCTCTTAACCACTTGAGCTATCCAGGAAACGTAATTTACACTGAGATCTGCGATGCTTTATGCAACCAAGTGTGGAGAAGAATGGAGAAGGTGAAATGGGCAGAGAAGAAAACAAACGAGGCAGTACTTGTTATGGTTGGCGAAGAAAGGGGGTTGTTGGAGAAAGGTTTACTTTTTCAATTTCAAAATGTAGGAGCGGTTATGCTTGGCTTTTTTATAACGGCGCGAGGAAATGGGGAGTATCTTAATCCATCGGTGATGGAGACGCAATATCTCGTATATTATCGTGGAAGTCTACTCTGCTTATGTATTTTCGGATCATAATACTTCCCCTCGTGGCACAACCAAATGCGGGTCTCTTAATCTTGCCAGGTTCCGTGGATCCCAAGCACATGCCGCGTTTTCCAAATGTGGCCTGACTTTAGCAAAGTGACATATGTTCACCATGACGGAACTGCCGTGGGGGAGGGGTGAGATGTGTGGGGAGAGGATGGCGGTTTCTTTGGGGAGCAGGTGGATGGCAACCCCACTTAGGGGACCCCAGGGATATCTCACACCTCGCCCACAACAAAGGAGTGGACGCTCAGCCGTGTCTTCATTGAGCGGCTGGTGTTTCGGAATGGATGGCATGGACCCCATTTCAGGTCTTCGACACCACCCCTGCCCCCCCTGCCCCGTCTGAGAGGTGTGGTTCACCTCACCCCCTGCAATTCGCCCCGCCTCTTTTGACACCGGCCTCGACCCCTCTGTCGGAGATGGATCAGCGCCACTTGTCCCCTTGGCATTGCCATTTCGAAAATGCCCTGGAAATGGAGGCAAGGGGTCACCGTCGCAATCTTTTGTGATCGAAACGGATCCCTCCATATTTCGTTCATGTTTAGGAAATACGATCGCTTTTTGTAATTTTGTAATCCATCAAACCGCCTGCCATCAAACCGCCTGCCTCTCACTCAACTGACGATGAATTTGTGCGAACCGCACCGGCAGAGCTAATAGATTATTAGACGCTTTACCTAAAATAGGTCTTTAATTATAAAAATATGGGAATTGAATAAAGCAGATATAACAGACGATGTATCTATATTTAAATAATATTCAGTATTTCAGCGGATAGTAAGCCAAATGACGCCATTTTAAGTATTGACAACAAAGCGTCTTACGCTAACCGAAGCAATGCAAACAATATTCACTGTGTGGTGCATATATACATATATATATATATATATATATATATATATATATATGTTTTGTATTTATAAATATTGCTCCCGGATTTAGACGACAGCTCATCCGCATATTTCAATCGACTTCTGATCCCAGGAAAAACCCGAAAGTGAAACTTAAAGCCTTTGCCTTGATAAAAAATCATGTTTTCACATACTCGATATACTACCTACTACCTATCTATCTATTTAAAAATATTTTTCGTTAATACCCATGAATGTAGTCATAAATTATCGCATTGATCTCATATAATGCATGTCATACGCAAAAACCAATGCAAGGAAAAAGGGCAGTCGTGTGCTTAGGGCTCGGTCTAAAATAAATATTCCCCAGCGGAGTAAAACAATGATTTCCTCTTTTTGGCCTCCGCAATCATTTTATCTCCTCATTCCATTCCTTTCCTCATCGCCTCGCATACGAAGGCATGACCTCTAGGCGAGAACGGCCTCACATCTGGGGTGTCGTTTAAATGAACGCAGTTCCCACGGGTGCCCAGGTCGTCCGGGGGCAAGCGATATCAAGTGCACGTATAAAATGCACAGGGCACCGCAGCCCACGCGTAGCTCTCCTCATCAAAGCGGAATGGCACCCATTCTGGCTCCTTCCGCTTTCGCGGCGGCGTTGCTCTGCGTCGCGGGGCGGTCGGTGATTAGGGCGACTCGATGAAGCGCTTTTCGACGCAAGAAATGCTTGCGCTACGTTCGAGTATCTACGTACTCGATAGTCGAACACTCCGTTTATTCGACATCGGACGATTCATAACTCTGTCGTTCGCGAGACTTAAGTTTAAAGCCTCACCAAATTGAAGCTTGGATATTAGAAAGAATAAATGTCGTCATGGAACTCGGAAATCACGCGATCATGGTATTCGTGGATGCGAGTTAGATAGAAAAAATAGGCTGATACATTTATTATTTGTGGGAGATCGGAGTGGCGACAGAGATTAGGATAGTTATCTCCCGTTTCGTTAATTTATTGTAGTGCAAACGTGGACATTTTTCCGCGTTCAAATGCTATCTGGTCTAAATGATTCAATTCCTAATGATAGTTTTTTTTATAAGCAGCAGTACAGTGGCTTGTGGAAGGTTTTTTATTAACCCTGAAACTACGCACTAACGCGCGCCCAAGCCCCAAGTAACATGACACAGAAATCCTTAAATCGCCAACTACATATTGAAAATTTCTCATTCTCCAGCTCTGAATTACTTCCACACTCCCCCCCCCCCTCACTTCCATCCAAAATGCCGATTCTCCACCCTTCCTCCCTCTGCCTCCCTTTCCCCCCTCTCTCTGCATCGCCGTATTCAGCATCCCATTGCCTCTCAGTACCTCCTGCATCCACTTGTTCTGCCTTCCACGCATTTCTCGCAACGACTGATCTCCTCCCCCGCCACCCCACTGCCTCCAACTTCATCGTTTGCTTTCCTTCCCGTCGGCATTTATCGCAGGAATGTCCCACTCTTACGCGCCTGGTGGGTAACGGAGTTAAACGTCCCTTGAGGGCATCAAATGACAGGATATTGGATTAAATGGAAAATCAATGATTACTCTTGCTCACTCTGGAGGCACGTTCGATGTTTTTAAAATGGAAAGAAGACGTGTGCTCAAGACGGGGATAATTTTATGCTAAAAATACGGGGTTTCTCAATCAGGCGAACTAAATGCACCAATGCGTTAAATTGCGAACGAAAATTTCGTATCATATAGCTGATGTTATAGTTCCACTTTGTTTTCATTTTAATCCAGAAGAATTTGGTTTTTGTGAATTTTTTATAGCTTTTCGTTAAATGACATTAAAAGTTGCTCTGTGATTGAATTACTGTTGTGGTCTATCTATTTTAGACACCATTATCTATTATATATATATATATATATATATATATATATATATATATATATATATATATATATATATATATATAAAATATCTTCGAAATGGAAAGCTCTTCGGCGACGCACAAATATATATAAACACAGATGTAGATTTTTAGAATATAGAGACACAAAGAAAGGACACTCACAATTTGTTATTTGACGTTTCGACAGCACGGCTGTCGTCTTCAGAATCTCTTCTGATTCTGAAGACGACAGCCGTGCTGTCGAAACGTCAAATAACAAATTGTGAGTGTCCTTTCTTTGTGTCTCTATATGCTAAAAATCTACATCTGTGTTTATATATATATTTATATACATGTATATGCACATATACATATATATATATATATTTTTATATATATATATATATATATATGTGAGTCGCGGTAGTCCAGTGGGTAGAGCGTTGGACTGCTGAGCGGAGGGTCCCGAGTTCGATTCCCGGGCAAGGCACTCTGGGCACCTGCAGCTCCACCCAAGCTAAAGTGATTTTTCGGGTACCAGGTCTTCCTGGGAAACCATAACCGGCACAGGGAAAGGAACTGGCCCCCCTACCCTGATTTGTGAATTCACACGCCGTACTGGGTGATCTCTACCATCATCTACTAAACCGACCTTCGGGTTGATTACTGTGTTACAGGTATATATATATATATATATATATATATATATATATATATACCTGTATATATATATATATACCTGTATACCCTTATATATATATATATATATATATATATATATATATATATATATATATATATATATATAAATAGGTATATATAACAAAGTCGTAAATCATTTATAACTCAAGAACGGCTGAACCGATTTTAGTGATATTTGGTTTTTTCGATTCGACTCAGCCTAGAATAGCAGGGTAGCCATTGAAATATCCTATAAGTATCGTATTGTGATATCGTATCGGAAAATATCCTTTCGTATCATCAAATGTCATTATATTTGTTTTTTTGGATTTTTTTCAGGCCAGAATAACCATTAAAATTTTGCAAAAGTATCGTATCGTAGCGAAGTATAATAGTATGGTACCGTAAAATATCGTATCATAAAACTTCATCGAAGATTTTTCAACGTTGGAAGCAAGACGACGCGGTTCCTAGTCATCCGGATATGGGTTCTACTGATGCTCTTGGCCGTATTTATACAGTTCATCCGAAGAATGATGAATGCTATTACTCGTGAATGTTCGAGAGCCAACATCGTTCGAATCACTACGAACTGTTAATGGTATAGTGTGCCCAACATTTCGTGCTGCATGTCAACAGCTCAATTTGTTTGAAAACGATAATCATAGGGACACGACAATGGCTGAAGCAACTATTTCTGAATCTCCAATACGCACGTTATTTGCTATCATCCTTTGGACATGCTTCCCATCCAATCCACGTGACCTGTGCAGCAAATACATGGATAACATGTCAGAAGACATTTGAAATCGATTTCGTGTAAGTTCAAGAGATCTCGATATTTTGGTAAATGAGGAGATGCATAGCCAGACCTAGCTGTTGACTGAAGACATATGTTACCACATGTGCGGCAGTTTATTTGTGAAGCTAGGAGTGCCAACGCCAGATCGTGGAATGAACGACGCGTTTAATCGAGAATAGGAACGAGAACTTGAGTATGATCGACATGAATTTTACCAATGAGTTCAAACGAATTTACCCTCGCTGAACCCCCAACAGCAGGGAGTGTTACATACATAAATGATGGCAATTGATGATGGAAATGGTGGCTTATTTTTCCTGGATTGCCCTGGTGGAACTGGGAAGGCATTCCCCAAATAATTGCTTTTGAACACTGATCGTGCGAGATCGGACATTATGGTAGCAGTTGCTTCTTCTAGGATAGCGGCCACATTGTTGGAAGGATGCCGTACGGCTCATTCAGCGTTAAAGTTGCCGTTAAACCTACAAAATTCGGAACATGTGACATGTAGTATTTCGAAAAAGTCCGCAATGGCCAAAATTTTGTAGCATCTAAAATCATATGGGACGGCGCACAAACGCGCATTGGAAGCATTAGACCGGAAATTGAAAGATGTGCGCAATGACCCGAAATGCTTTGGTGGCGCATTGATTTTACTGTCTGCCAATTTCGGCCAAACACTGCAATTCATTCCAAGACATCGACTGCTGCCGATGAAATAAACGCTCGCCTCAAATCATCAAATCTGGGGTGCTATGTGAAGAAACTTCAGCTGACAAGAAACATGAGAGTTGCATTGCTGAACGATCCATCTGCTGAAGATTTCTCCAATCAATTGTTGACTATCATTAATGGCCGTGTTCCTGTCGACGAATTGAGCGGATTGATTTCATTGCCTCAGAACTTTTCCAATTTCGTTTCATCGAAAAATGAGCTCATCAACAAAGTGTTTCCGAACAATATTGATAACCACAACAATCACAAATGGTTGAATGAGCGAGCAATTTTGGCGGCTAAGGACAAAGATGTTGAGACTTTGTAAATCACAATCAAATCGTTGGTTCATCAATGGTTGTAATTTATTCAAATCTATTGACTGTGTAACAAATGAAGACGAAGCCACCAACTATCCATTTGAATTTTTAAACTCCTGGGATGTGCTTGGCTTACCACCACAGAATTTACAGCTGGAAGTTGGCTCGGTGGTCATGATATATACTTCGACACCTAAACCAACCAAAACTATGCAATGGAACGCGTTTGGTGATAAAAAAAACTGATGATCAATGTAATTCATGTGACTATACTCAGAGGAAAATTTAAAGAAGAGGAAGTTCTCATTCCGAGGATTCCCATGATCCCAACCGATATGCCTTTTGAGTTTAAACGAATTCAATTTCCTCTTCGTGGTGCATTCGCGTTGACGATTAACAAATCACAAGGCCATTCGTTGAGTGCGTGTGATCTGAATCTAGAAAATCCATGTATCTCTAATGACCAATTTTATGTGGCACGTTTACGTGTTGGTAAACCATCCGCTTTATTTGTTCTTGGGCCTGATAACAAAACAAAAACTGTTGTATATCAGAAGGTGCTTGACTCAAGCGAATAAACCTGATTGTATACATGTATCGATTGAGTAAAGAAAATGTCTTTCTGACAAGCCATTGTAAAACTTATTTTTGCAGTTTTATTGAATTTTTTTCCTTATATTATTATAACCAATCAAACATGATTATAAACGGTACAGCCCTGTATGATTAATAAATGGTGTAACTAAACTGTTCATTGATTGTTAGGTGGTACGAAGTTCGCCGGGTCAATATATATATATATTGACCCGGCGAATATATATATATATATATATATATATATATATATATATATATATATATATTCTTCATTCCCCATCTTTCCTGTGCTTGTCTTTTATTCGTGTTCCTGCCCCTTTTCCTTATTGTTATTTCCATGTGGATGAATATTTGCTCGCCGTATGGCTGTTTTTCGTGTTTCATGCATATACCTGTACATGCAGTATGTCCTATAAATATTTAATTTTATTTAGACGGATAAATGTTCTGTTCTTAATAGTGTTTTTGGCTGAGGGATATAGGCCATTGTCTTCCGTAGCATCGAGAAACATTTGTTTTACGTGTCTGACGATACGCTGAAGGAAAAAGAAAATTTGAGGTTAAGGGTAAAAAATTTGATTTGGACGCAACACGGAATAAATCCTTTTCCTTTTTTGTAGCATTTGTTATTGAAGAGTGGGCGGAGCAGCTGGACTTAAGTGTCGTCAACTTCTCAATTCATTCCTCCAACGGCGCCATTTTTGAGAATTTTTAGAATATCTTTTCCTGAGGAAACATCATTTCATCTAACCACCGAAATCTTTCAATCCGTATGTCTTGGATCATCTATGATTTGTGTCCGCTTTACTTGGTGGACTTAATATTTTGGTTGAACATAAAATCATGCGCGCAATAGGCAAATAATTAAATATAGGTTACGGTTACCTTCGTGTCGCTTAGTCATAATACAAGTTTAAGAATGAAGCTATGGTTAGGGCATAATATAGTATGCTAAATGCAAAGGTGGAGTTACAATTGGTGAAGATAACTCATTTATTTTCGGGAGCTTGTTGACCTGGTTCCATTTCAAAACGAAATCTTCTTTTTTTTGACTTTAATCCGAGCCAAGGTATAAATCTAAACTCAGGAAACAGTCATCGTGACGTTTTGAAATATTTGGGCGAATCCTTAAACATCCATTCTTTCATACAAAAAATGTCCTGCATGAAAAATATCCGAGCTATTTCGAGATAGGGAAGCTCGCCGCGGCTCCAACAAATGTGCTTGCCTCTGAATTAAAGTCCGTGGATAAGTTCAAATGACTTCCCTCTCAAAGCGCCGCTGTTAACCTGTTTTCACTGAGTTTTGAAATAAAGGCAGGAATTATCCCCGCGGCCTCGTGGGTACGATCGATCGCGAGAATTTTGCAATATTTTTTCCACCCCCATACCGTTCGAAAAATTCCTATTGCCTCGGCGAATTCATCTGCGAACACTGCCTCGCCGTGCTCCCACGAGAAAATGCTGGAGAATAAAAAATAACCGCGAACAGGAGACGACGAACCACGCCGGATCTTTATTTTTTTCGTCTGGCGAATGTACGATGGCGCGAGAATTCCAGCCAATTCGCCCCAGAGATTTTAGATACGTTCTTGAAAAAATCAACAGCTATGTGTTTGGGTGACGAAGTTTGCTTACGGTTGGAATGGATGGCAAATGGAGGGGAAAATCGAATTAATAATTATAATCCTTTAAAACAATAATGTATCTTTCTAATTGATACTACCATCATAATTAGGCGGCTTGCCAATTCCCAGGGGGATATAAAAAGTATCCTGTTAATGATTTGTTTAGAAACTAACAGACTTTTACCTAACATCAATTGTTTTTCATGCCCGTGGATTGCAGCCCTCGCATCACAATTTAAGGTGAATATGATTGATTAAAAAAATTTAAGCTGTTAAATGTATGCGTGTATATATAGAATATATATATATATATATATATATATATATATATATATATATATTCTAATCCACCTTGGTGAGGATATGGAATGTTTGCAGAGGAATGGTGAAATTGGTGCGCTGTATAGTAAAGTTAAATCTTTATCGGGAAGTAAGAAAGGAACATCTATGCTAACAGTTACAGATAAGGTGGGTAAGGTAATAGTTGACACAGGAAAGATCCAAGAGAGACGGAAAGAATACATAGAAGAACTATATGGTTAGGAACTTAAACCAATAAAGTTAGAAATAGAAAAGGAACATGACGAAGGGGAAGATAGCCAAGGTCCAGGCATACTCGACGATGAGATAGAAACGGCATTAAGGGAGATGAAACTAAATAAGGCCGTGGGGGTATATAACATTCCTGCAGAGCTACTGAAATGTTTAGGAAAATGTGGTAGAAAGAGGCTGTATGGGCTGATTCGTAGTATTTATTAGGGAAGGAATCTGGCCGGAAGACTTTGTGAGATCAGTTTTAGTTCCTATTCCGAAAAAGGTAAAGGCTACATCATGTGAGGACTACAGGACAATAAGTTTGATATCCCGCGCAGCAAAATTTGTTCAAAGGATCATAAAGAAAGAATAAAGAGTAGGGCAAATGATTACTTAAGGGATGGTCAGTTTGGGTTTAGGAAGGGGAGAGGTACGCGTGATGCCATTGCAGTAATGAGATTATTAATCGAGAGGAATATAGAATACAACCAGGAGGTATTTGCCTGTTTCGTAGATTTCGAGAAAGCGTTCGATAGAGTGAATTGGGAAAACTGATGAGTATGTTGAAGAAAATAGGAATATATTGGTGGTTTGAAATTCAGTGTAACAGGTATGGGATGAGAATCAATATTAATATAACAAAGGTTTTGCGATTTTCTAGAAAGAAAAAGGCTAAGCTAAACATTAAAATAGGAGGGAAAAAACTAGAGCAGGTAGAACAGTTTTCGTTTCTCGGTAGTGTTTTGGACCAACACGGCCAAAGTAGCAGGGACGTAAGGAGAAAAATTGCGCTAGACAAAGAGGCTTTCGCAAGGTGGAGGGAGCTGATGGCAGGGACGTTAAGTAAGGATATTAAGAAAAGACTCGTAAAAACGTGGATATGTAGCTTAGCTATCTATGGCGCGGAAACGTGGTCATTGAAGCAGAAGGATAGACGTAGATTGGAGGCTTTTGAAATATGGGTGTGGAGAAGAATGGAAAAGGTTTTCACCTTTCCTCTGAACAGAAAGGAAAACAAATAAGAAAGTTCTTGGTATGGTGGGCAAAGAGAGGGGTTTGTTGGGAGAAATCCTGTGGAAGCAGGAAAAGTGGATGACGGGGGTTTTGACCGGCATTGGGATATTGAAGACTGTGATAAAGGGGAGAATGTTAGACAAACGAGGAAAGGGAAGAAACAGGATAGGGAAATTGGACGGGATGAAGGGAGTAAGAAGGTAGTCAGAGATGAAGAGGGACCTGGTATAGAGTAGGATGCTGGATTTTGTGCTTTGTTAGGTGTAACAAAATATTTATTTAGTAGCTGTGTCCACCGTAAAACCTACCTTAAGCGGAAGATTACCTAATAATTACATATGTGTATATATATATGCATATATATATATATATATATATATATATATATATATATATATATATATATATATATAGTATTCACGTAAGTGAGATTTTATATATATAAAGTCTTACGTGAATAATAATGTATAACACTTAGCACTAGTGGACACTGACAAACACACAGAAACACGCAAAAAAGAGAGTCACTATTACTACAGACTCACTGGAGGGGGGATGAAAATTGTAGTGCCTAATATTGATTCCTGGCCAATTCCAGGACTCCAAGAGCCAGATGAAGGATTGCTCTAATGTCTTGAGTTTCAGTGGAGGATCAGAGGGTGGGAGGGATGCTAATATGGATACACCATAGCATTTATCAAAGGGAGTTATGCGTTCGGAGGCTTTTTTGGGGATAGGGAGCATATCAATTAGGGAAGAATTCTTGCATGAGGCTCGGTGGTTGTTGATTCTGATATTGAGGGGTGTGGTGGTTTGCCCAATATAATAGGCAGGGCAAAGTTGGCACTTAAGAAGGTACATTACATTGCTCAATGTGAAAGTAGAGGAGGGAATTGGTGGGAGAGAGTTGAAAAGCGGGTGGGAGAGGGATGGGATTTTTGTTTTGAAATTAGGGCATGTTTTGCATCTAGGTTTATTGCATGGCGTGAGAGTGGTTTTTGGACGGGGTGGGGATTTAAGGAGAGTTGATTGGTTGATTTGAGAAGTTCGTATAGGTTGGCGGGGCGGGTTGGTTTGAAAATAACAGAGGGACATTTCGGGAAAAGGTTGGCGGTAGCATTATGATTTTTGAGGATAGGGTGGAGATCTTTTATGATTAATCGCAGAGATTCTAAGCTCGGGAAGTATTTGGTGTTAATTGAAAAAGGATGTTTTCCGCGGCGGAGGAAGGTTTGACAGTGAAGGCATGTTTTCGGATCCTTTTGCTCAGGAGGGATTCGGGATAACTTCGTTTGAGGTATGGATATGACAGGAAGTGAGTACGTAGCTGCGCGAAGGAAAACCCCATTCCCATTCTTGCGGAAACGCCGTTGTCTGCCTTAACACGTAGCAGAGTGACTGTAATTCGTATGTCGTCACTTCGTCCTCTCTCGTGTTCCTTTTACCGCGAGGCCGGGGATAACTCATTCGGGGATTCCTCTCTTGGCGGTGCACCGTGGTGCGAAGGGAGGCCTGCGTGCAGCACGAAATGAACAGGAATTTTAGCCGTCATTTTCTCCCTTTTGATAACTACGTTGGTACAGGGGTAAGAGACACGGATGTCAGCAAATAACCTGAAACCTAGCGCCACAGGCAACTGTTTCATCCTTCTGAATTTATTGGTCACATGATAGTTTTTGTCAACAACTAGGTACTGAATGCATGGACATGCGGTCAATGAACAATAATTGCCCGTCCAATGCGTAATTCGAGACAAACGGGACATTGCTTCATATATTATTGCGACTAATACGACATATTTTGATAAAATTTTGTATCGTGGTTATTTATTGTGGCTCTCAGCCATCGAGAATTTATCTCGAAGTCATTTTTATTGGGAATAAATATTTGAAATACAGAATAGCACTCCGACTCGCAATTTGAAAAATATCCAACCGATTGAACAAAAATATAAAATAATAATGAGACATGTTTCGCGTAAATGTTTGAGGATCATATCATATCAATGGTTTTCATTTTAAAACAGATATTCTCGCTGGTCTGGAAATTTTAAATGAATCCACCCTTCTGCCAAACTCATGGAGCGATGAATCATATGCTCACGAATGTTGCTCACGAAAACACGTAATGTTTTTCAAAAGAACGTGAGGCGTTGCAAATATTTTGAACATTACCAGAGGTCACTAAAATACTGTTTTTGCGATTTATATAACGAATTATGAAGGACAAAGTTTTCGTGGCGCACAAGCCGAATGAATACGTTATGTGGTCGGGAGAACTTATGGCAATATGAGAGGGGAAGCTGCGCAGTAGAGGCAAGGAGCTTGGATGGCAGGTTGTTGTAAACGTGTTCGGAAGGGTTGGATGAAGGAAGAAACTATTTAAGGGAAAGACGTCCGAAAAAGCGGCCTTACTAGACGGAGGATAGATTGTTAATCAATCTTTGAGTTAATTATCAATGCTGCTTGATATTTTCCGCGAAACTAGTGAATTTTGGACAAGTTGTGTTACATTTGTGGCTCGTGCCACTTAGGAACAGAAACATCCAAGTTAAAGTTTTTCCCTGACCTCATTTATTATTTATATAAGTGAATATATATTTCCATTCCTCCATGTAAAACTTGAGAACATTAGGGAATCATTGCATGGCATACCATTGCACTTACTTCGCATACCACACTTATAAATTAACCGTTATTCCAAGTATATAATATCCATCGGTCCTGGGTTCCTTTTTCCCAGCCATCTCTGTCCTCTGGCCATCTGTTCCACTTCCTCCTTACTCTCCTCACGGCGCTCTTTTACCCTTCTCCGTCCTCTAGTTGTGCTCCGCCTTCTACTTTACCTGACTTCAAGCCCTTCAATTAACTTCCTCCTTATTTTGTGGCTCATTCAGTTCTTCCTCCTCTCGTTAAGTGTACTTTCTGCTCTTGGCCTCGTGTCTACTTCCTCATCCCTTCATTTATGATTCTATCCATCCGATCGAGGTTTAATCATCTCCTCCGAACCACATCTCACTAACTGGTGGGTATTTATTTTTCTGTCTTTCTTTCTTACAGAGTTTTCACGCTTCAAAGCCAATATTACACCAGATCAAAATTTTTACCAATCTTTTTCTCTATTCGATGCTTATGTCACCACATATTACTTTTCTCAATTTCTTCCTTTAAGATTCTTATCCTCTCATCTATTCTCTCACTTCCGATGATGTTAGATGTTTCAATATGCTGTCTCTTGTTCTGGTCCCATAATTGTCACTGAAACGTCCGTCACTCTCCACTCTCCTTTGATCTTCACTTTTTCCTGATTTAATTCGTATATCCTTGACTGCTTGTCGGGGGAAGATGCTGAATATACCTGCCAATATGACTTTAACAATGAAAGTTAGATTCCGTCTCGTGTAATATTTTCCAAGGCTGAATGGGAGATAATGGCATTGGTATATTTTGTCCAAAAATAGATAATGTTTAAGGATATCAGTAACTGGATCATAGGAGAAGGGAAGGAAAGTTTATACCTTTTGGTCGCACACAAATAGCAAAAACTTCGAGATTTCCCTTTCATTTGGATGGCAATCTGGTCGGCGGCGGAGCAGTAAACGCATTCCAAGCGATGAATATTGGATGAAGGGTGAAATGGGGGTTGGAAAAAGGTTCGACAAATAAGAGATTGGGAAGAGAAATGCTGATAAAAAATTAACGCCTTCACCTTCCCCTCGGAGATTGAGACAGGGTTTTTCTGACAGCGATCTACTGAGCCTCTTTGGACTCACTTTCAACACCGGGGGAGAGAGAGAGAGGGAGAGAGAAATTGCTTCCTACGCATTCGCCGAGGGCCAGTATTTTCCTTTCTGAACTGCGTATGTTTCACGTTCTAGGCTTCTCCGGAAAAGAAATTTCCGCAAGGAAATTCTTTAGCTTATTGCCTCTCTAAATTAAAATATATTGCCCCCACACCTACAGGATTCCCTTTGCGAAAAAACTGGACTAACTACCACCATTAATCTCAGTTTGATTGCTGACGCCGAAGAAGTATAACAAATCTATACTAGTAATTTATTTTTCTTACTTCAACAGAAATGTATCCAAAATTTTTAGAAAAAAAACGGAAGATTTATTCAGCCTTGAAGGAATAACTTTAAGAAAGAGGAGATTCTGCTTACAACAATAGTGCACTGCTCTGTGCAAAAAAATTAATTAAGCGAATATGAACTGAGCAAAAAAATGAAAAAAGGATCTTTGGGTGTTAGCATTAAGAAAAAAATCGATATTAAGCTAAGCAAATAATCTTTAGTTGAACAGTTGAAACAGCATCTTTCAGGAGAACTGCGCCAGTATTACTGATAACATACTGTACAGTTTAGTATCCGTGTACAAGGAACACCTTTTATATTTTTAATAAATGATAATAATAGTGGTCATGAAAGTTAAACATACACTTAATTCTCCATACAAGATTTTAATGTTCGCTTGAACTTCTTCTATAGAATAATTTCAATATTTTTAATGTGGACAGATCGAATGGGTATTCAAGTGGTAAAAAGTTAAGCCGTACGAATCGGGACTCGTAGGACTCGTTCTGACTATCGATTTCATCCTGAAATGATTTTCATATTCTCTTCTAGAGATATTAAATAAACTTCAAGATGCCTAAGTACTTGAATAGTCTCATCTTCCTCCTTTTCTCAGCCACTCCTTAATATCCTTCATAGCTACCTCCTTCAGATATTAAATAAGCTCCCGCTTCTGTCATTTGATCATCGGTTTTCCATTCTGGTCATTCCCTACTGCCATCACCCTGGATGTATTATATAACTCGTATAATCACTTTATTCCTCAAAAGTATATTGTTTCTCAATACTCTCTAAGATAACTGAAATTTAATCAAATTTAACTCATCTGCTTATAATTTAATTGAGTTGCTACGAGACGTACAGCATAAGACGCCGATAGCAACCGCGAGGACGCAGAGCATTTACAAACATCAGCTATGGGTATTCTGGGTATGGGACCGATGAAAATGAAGTATGCATAAATTGTCTTAATCTCGGCTTTGTGTCGGAGACATATCAATCAATTGTAAACATTCAGATTAAGTCAGTTATTGCAGTAACGGAAAATTTACGAATTTTTCAGTGCTTACACACCAAAGTTGCTTACGGTAAAAGGCAGAACTATAAAAAAGGTCGTATAAAACATTTTCCTCTTTTATGATATTATTTAACAGATTAACATTAAAGTTTTTATGCGTACGAAGTATTCCGAATATATTTTTATTATTTTAAATGATAAATATATTTTTGAAATCGACGTCGACGGCTTCCTAACAAGTAGGTCGTCATTTGAAATTTTAAATACATATATATATATATATATATATATATATATATATATATATATATATATATATAATGGGCTGACACAATATAACACAAATAGAAAAGAATAGACACATTTAAAAGAACACTCACACGGTAAATTGTTCGAGCTTTCGGCCCTCTCAGAGGCCTTCTTCAAGAGAGACTGAAAATGTGCTATTGCTGGAGAGAGGGGAAAGAGCTATGGGCGTGGAGGGGAGGTGTGGAGGGAATGCTGGGAGGGAAATTAAATATGGCGGTTTAGGGTGGGAATTTCAAAGGAACGAAAGGATAGTATGTAGGCGGATTCACGAGTTCTCACCTCTATGTTGGTGGCTGAATCAGGTAGGGATTCTAGGATGCTTAGAGCAAAACACTGGTCGAATGAAAGGTTGTGGGAATTGGCATGTGAAGGGATAGGAAGAGAAGAGAGTGAGACAGAATTGCAGGAGTACCGGTGATTATTCATTCGGATGGATAAGGGGGTAATGCATTCACCTATGTAAAAGGAAGTGCAATGCTTGCATGATAAAAGATAAATAATATTTTTTGAGAGGCAATTAGCGTGGGAACGAGGTGAGGGGGCTATGAGGGGATGTAGGGAGAGGGGAGTAGGCATAATAAGAGGACAGGTTTTACATCGGGGGCGGTTGCAAGTTGGGGAAATATTGGGAAATTTGTCACGGGGGGGCGCCAAAGGGTTGGTGAATCTCAGAAGGTTTTTGAGATTGGCGGGTCGTCTGTATGCGATAGATGGGCATTGGGGTAGTAAGGATGAGGTCGCGTCATTATCATGTAAAATTGGAAACAGTTCTTTAAGGAGGGTTTTCAGTCTGTGTGATCCGGGGTAATAGGTGGTGCAAAGGTTGAGTCCTGCGTCAGATGTGGGCTTGTTATTGTGTGGTTTGTTTGGTCGGGTGGAACGGTGGATTTTATTTCGTAGTAACTTCTCTGGGTGACCGCGTTTGAGGAGTGCAAGGTGTAGATTGGCAAGGTATTTGTTGAGAGTGGCTGTGGTGTTGTAAATTCGGTGTCCGCGGATAGAGAGAGTTAGGAATCGAGCGTTTCGTGTGTCGAGGATGACAGCTTGTGTGGTGTAGGTATTGCTGATGGTTAGTGGCTTTGATGTGTACTGAAGTAGTGAATTTGTTGTTTTGAAGTGAGATGTCTGTGTAATGGGATAATTAAGAAAGGTGGGAGATTTGGTGGAATATCGGTGGTTATTCATGCGGAGGGAAAGTGCGGTCGTGCATTCGCCCACGTAGAAGGCAGGGCAGAAGTTACAGGAGAGGCGATATATAATTATTTTTTGAGGTACAGGTGGCGACCGGTTGGGAGTTGGTACTGAGTGAGGGGGAGGGTCATAAAAGATTGCAGTATTTGCAGCGTGGGCGGTTGCATGGTGCGGATAGGGGCGGGGGAGAGACGGGGGTGCTTGCAGTTGGATTTGTGGACTTGAAGATGTCACGCAAGTTCGACGGGCGTTTAAACGAAACAGAGGGACAATGTGGGAATAAAAGTGATATGGACTGAGTGTTATTAATAATTGGGAAGAGGTCACGGATTAGATGTTTAATTTTGTGTGTTCCGGGGAAGAAAGTGGTGATAAGATTAGGGCATTTTGGGCGGTTTGGTTTGGGGAGGGGAGTGTATTGGGTTGACGGTTTTAGGATTTTACTATTTAGTAGTTTTTCAGGGTACCCACATTTTCTGAGAGAGTCATGTAGCTGGTCCAAGTATTTCTGTTGGGAGGGGGTGTTGTTGCAGAGACTGAAGCCACGGATAGAGAGTGAGAATGGGATGTAGCGCTTTGTATGAGGTGGATGGCAGCTGTCGAAATGAAGATATTGTTGCTTATTAGTTGGTTTAATGTGGACTGAGGTGTGAAACGTATTGTTTTGGAGGTGTGTATCATCGACTCAAATTTTATTAATCCCGCGTACCATAGAGGATCAAAATAGCTGCTTTTGACCGCGATAGGGGTGAAAAATTGTTTTAATTTTAATTTTAAACAACATAAAATGTTTTCCTTATTTTATTGTTCGTCATTTCCGTAGTGAACGTAGCAGTATTTATCACTATTTTAAAATATTTTACGTATGTTTTGGGCCCTAACAATAAAGCAAAGTTATTTATTAAGTTGAATGCGTAGTGCTGACTGACCCTCTGCCACATATTCCAGCAGTGGCTTGCAGGGTACCATTAACGTAGGAGTTGAAGTTCCCTTCAATTATGACCTTCTTTAATCATCGTGCCAATGGATGAGTCTAATTTGTGGCTTACTTTTTCTTCTTTGTAAGTTTCTTCCATGGGATTCTCTCTCCATCTGCACTTAAAAGCAATATTTCATTTCTTACTCAGCAGATCTTTTTCATTTTCTTCATTTTAGCGCCACCCAATCGAAATTGCGTTAAGTCTAGCCTTCTCTTCTTAGCTATCGACTTTGTCTCACAATCTTAGAAAAATAGGCCACACATTTCAATTATAATGAATCTTTTACATGTGTAGTATACTAGTTCATCATATTATCATGTACCCTTCGTATCTGACTGTATATCTATCAATTTTGTCTCCTAAAAAGGGTATCATTGACTTCGCTGATCTATATTATGACCCCTTCAAAAATGAGATAAAGTGTCATCACGTATGAGGATAAACCTGGCGGATCGATTTAGACGAAACCAAAGAGAATTTACAAGGTTTCTAGCTATTTTCACGAGTTTTAACTTTTTCATAAATATGTTGTACGCAAAGTAGGCTAAAATAGGTATTTTATTAGAAAAATATCTGAATCAAATGAAGACGATGTAGCAGGAGATGTATCTATACTCAATTAATATTCATTATTGCAATAAATAGTATACAAAAAATGAATAAATTATATAGCGCACCTATTTATACGTGTATCTTAATTGTGGCATCTATAATATTTGGGTAAATATTTCAGTATTTATTACCCATTTGCAGCTTTTATTAACATCAAAAACTATATAGGTTTCCCATTCAGCAAGTAGAACAGACCAGAGTAATCACTTTTTTGGGCAAAGATAAGCATCCATCCTCTTCTTACATTTCATCATCACGCAGCCATAGTTACGCGTAGTATGCTCGATCACGCATGAATCTGGAATTAGTTTAGTTTTTTATTTTCGTCCGAATTCGTAACCAACTTTTCTTACTATTTATCCATCGGCGATATCTTTGTCGGCTTCCTTTGATCTTCTTTCAAATTATTTGATCGCTCGTCTCGGATGAAGAAATGATTAAGTTTTATCGTACCGGTCTCTTTGATTGAATTATATAAATATGTGGCCATCGATGCCGCAATGGCAATCCTAAATGACCCAAAATATTTCTTTCGAGATAACCACTAAAATAAAGTGGAGGGGCCTTCCCCATTTCATTATACCTGGAAATATTAGTCCTAGGTTGTCCTGACCATTTTCATGACTAACTTTAGCTTACGTTTTGCGAAAAAATGACACACGTTTGGATACATTCTCTCCAGCAAAAATGCACTGATTTTTGTAGCGGAAATGACAGAGTAAAAACTGGAAAAAGACAATCGAGGTTTCACTAAGCAACGGCTGGTTTTTCAGTGATGGTGGTTGTCTGCTGAGTAAAACTTTCCAATTTTACTGAAGAATTTTAAGGTATTGAAAGTATAAAGTATACTTTTGCTTTCCTTGTATATAATGTGAGGGTAGATTGAACACTTCAATTAGTCAGTGATGAATTATTTCTCTTATATCTCATCCTGGAGGCTCAAACTGTTATTGGCGTGTACAAGCGTATTTATTACCTCTGTACCACGAGTAATCCCGGGGTTTACCTTTGTATGTGCCCCTCTGCGAGTCTTGCATTTTGGGTTTAATGGAAGAAGGGGTTCTTAGACTTATGTCTATCTATCTACACTGGCGTGATCTTTTGATGGGATTTCATCGTAGACACTCCCTATCAAATATCCAATCATGGATGCTTTCTGAATTTTTGTCTGAGTGGAATTGCGAAAACTCATCTAGTCGATGGGGTCGCACCGGTTAGTCCGGATGCAACATGCAGCGAAGTGATCGAGAGGCCACCCGGAGTCCAATCCTTCGATTAGGGAGAGGCGCCATTCCAGAAATCGGAGGATTGGAAGGTTGCCTCGCGGAGGAAAGTGAACGCTGCGGCGAGGGATGAGAGATGCGAAGGCAAACCTCATCCCCGTCTACGTACAAGTATCAGGTGGATTCCAAGAAACTGCGGGAGATGCCGTGACAGTAACTTTTAATGGAGTCATCTGCTAATGTGTATTTTAATGCAACAATTTCAGAGTTTAAAAATCATTCGCCTTGACAGAGGTATCTGTTATTATCGGAGGATAACCCAGCGGTGTCTGCAGTCCCTACCTCCGCCCCGGGGAGAGCACCACCCAGAAGGAACCTTCAGTGTGGGAAGGGGGGGATTCTAGTGATAAGCAGCAGTAACATCAAACGTGTGATGGTCCCATTTCGGGAAAGGGCAGACCACAAGGGTGTGGGCCAGCACCTGACGGTATGGTGTATTCCTAGTGGCGGCGTTTCCCATGTGACGAGGGCGGTTGGAGCGGCGGCTGCGGGCACGAAGTGCTCCAGGCTGCGAGTCGTGGCTCATGTTGGTGCCAACGATGCCGCGGTCCGTGGATCTGGAGAGATTCTGAATTCCTTCAAATCAATCCTGAACCGTTCTGGATTTCATTACACGTCTGAGGCCGCCAGGTGTGTGGCGAGAAGGATATTCGAGTGCTGCTGGGCATTTTTAGATTGAAGTGTAGATCAGCGTGTAGGCAAAAGATTTGGTCTCTAAAATCCCCTTTGGCGAGTAATCTAGTTTTGAATGAAGTAAAGTTCAGTGCTAGAGAAGTATGTAATAGGCCAAAAAAGATAGCATCGGGTAGAAAATTGTATAAGTGATTTGATAACAGTAAGAAAACGATCCCCGTTACTGTCTCGAGCAACTTTAATGTCAAGGAGGCATCTGAGATAGTAGTTAACAGCCGAAGTTTAAAAAATGAAACCGCTGGATATCATCAGCCGATTCAAAGCATAGTCGTAGATTTAATTAATGAAATGGAAAGCTGGTTACCCACTGATATCGCCGGCAGTGAAATTTTCCAAAAATCCTTTTCCTTGTGCTGAGATGACAGAGTAAATATAATGAGGGGTCGTGTATTTACGGCAGTCAAAGCTCTTGCATTAGCAGGGCTGATGCAACAGCAGAAAACGGGTGGGTAAGATTTTGGTGTTCAAGTTGAAGTTTGGAATCACAAAGAATCTTATCCGTTATCATTTTGCAGGCCGCAATAAGACAAAAGTAATTAGTACTAGAGCAGCAATTCTAAAGTTTCCCCATGCATCAACTTGTCACTTCACCAATTAGGGGCGATAATATTCATGATTTGTTAGCAATGAATATTTTAGAAAAAGTCTTAACTTTAGATACTAAAAGAGGAATTGGTGACCGCAAAGTAGTAAATGCTAAGTGTCATGGGTTCCGAAATAAGAGGCCCAAAAGAAAAAATTGCCAGTTTAAAAAAAGGAACTATTATGGCTTAAAATGCGTGCTACAGAGTCAATTTGCAAATTTTGAGAAAGATAGTAATCACCGAAATACTAAGAATAAGTGGAATCACTACCTTGAGATCACGCGCTCAGAAGTTAACAAGTAAATCCACAGGAAATTTATAAAAGAAAGCATGGAGCGTACATGGTAGAGCGCGGATGTTAGAATAATATCATAGTGACATCGAAGGCTTTGTCGCGCCAAGACGACTAATAAGAGGAACGATATTTCTAGCGACAAATGAAATGAGATCTTTTATAATTATAAGACATTTAGGGCGAGTGCCGAGGAGGAATTTTGGGAAACGTTAAGCGACTTCAAAAGGAAAAGATTAGCGGAAAGTTTGAAAGATAATCCGAAAGCACTTTGGTCGTACGTCAGAGAGGTTCAGAAAAATAATTCAGCAGTTAATTCACTCAAAAACGATATGGACGAAAGCAGCAGTTTGGAAAAGGCTAACTTATCGCATTCCTTCTTTCAAAAGGGTTTTTAAAAATGCCTCATGCAATGTCTCCGATAATTTGGAATATCGTTTTCTCCAAGCAATGCCAAAATTGAAATTTCATGTGATGGAATATAACGTTTGCCGAAAAATTTTAACCCTAACAGATTCGTCAGGTTTAATAAAATGCCAGCTTGTTTATTTAAGGATCTAGGGTCGGAAATAGCGCCCTATATAGGGATCATATTTAGGAAGACTCTAGTAGACAAAAGATTCCCATCGACTGGGAAATGGCTATCGTAACACTAATATTTAAAAACGGAAACAAGGCGGAAACGAGCATTACAAATACAAACCTTTTTCCCTCACCTCTACAACATACAATGACTTAGAATATGTGATTCCTAGTTTGATAGTGAGACATCTTGATGGCGAACAGATAATGATGAAACACCTAGAAAAAGACAAAAAGCACCGTTTTGAAAGGATAAATCCTGCGAGAGAAAACTTGCGCCTTTTTATCATGGCGTTCTTATTTCGGGAGAGAGAAATGTTCCAGTGGACGCGACGCAGTGAAGAAAGCCTTCGACAAAGTACATTCATTTTAAATAGTTTTGACATATTAAACTACTCACAATACTAGAAACCTATGGCATAGATAAAGATATCCTGGGTTGCATTAAATACTTCTTGAATGGTCGGGTAAAAAGAGAAGCCATAGATGGAGTTAGCACAAATGCAGTGGAAGTCACTCCGGGTGTTCTCCCGGGAAATGCTATCGGACTTCTTTTATTCCTATTTTACCTCAACGACATTAATTCCGTGACTTATGGCAAGAGACTTTTATTTCCCGACGATACAGAATTTAACAGGGACATCCATTATCCTGAGGGTAATCCGCCATGTAAATAACATAGATTTAGTAAATGACCATAATGCTATGCAACGTTGGTGCGACCCTTGGCAATGAGAAATCGACTCAAAAAACTGAAGTTTCGGAAAAAGAGCAATTCATTCCTCAACATCTACACACTGCATCAGGAACACCGAAACAGAAATTGTAGCTTCGATTAAATACCTATAGCGTTATCCTCACTCACGTCCACTCCTTCGTGAAAAACATGCGCGGAATATGCGGACAAACTAACAAAAATTTAGGCTTTATTAGAAGAGTACAGGTGAAAGGTGAGGAAAAGGTTCAAGAGGAATGCTATGTTTCGCTTGCTAGGCCTCATGCCTGCTAGTATACGCATGGGATGGCCTCATGAAGTTGGATTGACTGCCGCATTGGATCGCGTGCAGCGTAGAGGAGCTGGAGTGGTGGTGGAGGCAAGAAGGGTATATGAGCTAAGGAATAGTAACCTAACTAAAATATATTTTCCCAATTCTTTTCAAGTTTTCAAAGGTCAAATAATACGCCTTTCATTTTTAAGCCAATTTAATTACGTTTGTATTTTAAAAAATCATCATGAACCTAATAATTCTGCATACTAACGCTAGGTGGAAAAGCTTGTATTTCGTACCTCTTTTATTTTAGCAGGGAAGACTAGATAGCTGCAGGAGACGTGACTTTTGTAGAGTTGCACAAAGTGGTGGGATGTATATGATGGCCCCAAATGATATGTATGGTGGGTAGAGTCGGCCAAAGGAATATTAAAATACGTAAGGGAGAGAGAGAGAGAGGCAGACGCCGTCACAGAGAAAGAACTCTAAGCATTCGTCCTTTCCTCGCACGGCTCGCAATCATGACAGAATGGAACACAAGCCCCGAAAGTATTCACTTAAAGACGAACATTTATAGATTGTACAGTTCTTCGCGATACACACAAACATGTAAGTATGTGCACATGCTGACGAGTGTTTACAAATATGAGGTAATATATTACCTTACGTACAAAAATATCGTTCGCCATTGATAATCTGCATGAGGTAATAGGCTAAGGGCGATTGAGCACGTAGTCCATACTTGTCCATGCGAAGCACCTCTATGTCTGGTGCTGAACCCATTTCCGCTGTGCGTTCCTGCGGTGACTTATGAAGAGAAGTATGCCAAGATATTTTAAGAACAAAATCCTCATAATGTCACAAAGTGTTTAAACGGTTAAATGAAAGAAGTATTTTTATAGTGATTTCAATTTATAATGCTAAAAAATCCTTACTTAAACAAACAGCATTGCTGCATTTAAAGAGTGGAACACTAAGGAAAAAAACTCACCCGCGTCGGAACGCCGGCGGCGGTGCGAATCGTTTGCAAGCGCCAAGGACAACACGCCTGCAATTATTTCTGTCGTCATTGCAAGGTTCAATTAGTGACCAGCAAGCACATGCGTGCATTCCCGATTCGGAAACATTTGGAATTTACATTGGGCCGTGGTTCATCGATGAGTCATCCCTGGTGGTGATGCAACCACGGCAACGGAATATGGGTGGTTATGGTACGATCTCGAATTAAAAATTACTATGCATTTGTTTTCTGCAGTTGAGGAAGCCATGAAGACAAGACGTTGGTTTTGGTGGGCATTTATGGAGGAAGCTATCGAGATAATCGGCGTTTCCCCGTGACTTAGTGATGAACTGATGCACTGAGACAACTTCGGTCATCCTCCAGCGAACCAACGAGCAAGGGGAGAACAGGGAGCAATTGAACTTAATAATTACCTCGGCGCTAGTACTATTATTCAAGTTCTTAATGGGGTGGTCGGTATTATCCCGCGTCACTGCGAAAGGATGGTTCAATAAAGGTTATTATAGGGAGCTGTTGGAATTTATCGTAATTCATCATCCCTCAATCACTTTCCGCCACCTGTTAATATCTTGTACAACTCTTCTTAGCAAAGATCAAAGGGCCCTATTGCAGGGATAAGAATAGCTGTGTTAAAAAGAGGATTCAGCGTTGAGGGTATTGAATGTGAACAAGTTGATGGAAACCGTGAGAGAAAAGCATATTTTTAACGCTAGCGTAAATGCAGCTGCTTCCAAGGTCCTCAAACTAAAAAAAAACCTTTGTGAAATGTCAGCAACTCGTGATGATGGTGGTGTCCCCGATCAGTTTCGTAATTCACAAGTTGAATAACGAATGCATGTTTAGCGATCAAAATGAATTATCTTATTATTTAGCGCCTATTTAGACGTATTATTTTTCTTTCGCATTTCACTTTATAACCACTTTAGGTGCAGTAAGACGAAATTATATCTTGATATTTAAATATCACGTGCATTAAAAGATTTGTGAATCTTAAACTGCCTAGATCGAAATTCAACACTTTATTTGGTAATTGATGAATTATTCATTCTTAGTAATAGCTTTAAAGTGGTATAAATTGAATTTTAAATTGGATGAATATACTTTTATTTTGGCGCTCATGCGTGACCTTTTTCCACCGGATACTTTTTTTCGAATTCTTCTGTTAATACTTTTTTAGGAGCTCCGGCATCGTCTCACTAAAAATATTGTATAAATACGTCTAGCAAAAGTATGGTCAAAATATGTTAAATATAATCGCGATACGTATATTACCCATTCATGATACCTATTATAGACCCTATTAAAACTATTAAATCACAGTATTACGTATAACATTTCTCCCTCTATATTGTTTCAGTATTGACGTATGTGTGGGTAACTGATAGATAGTTCGGTTTCTATATATTTATATAGTTTGACATTTGAAATTGCGAAATAGAGTTTAAAGGAATAACCTAGAGGGTGCAGAATAGTTCACCTGTCCAGTAGGTATTTTGGGAGACCCCTGAATTAGTAGGAACAAAATAAAAAGGATTGTGTTGCGTAAAACATATCAGCAAAGAGGATGGAGCTGGTGGCCAGAATCTCGAGCAGGGTTGTACGGAGGAGATTAGTGACAACTGAAATGCACAGCGTATTTTTGTGCCGCTCGTAAACTTTGCCTTTGAGATAAGAGCAAGAAGGCAGATTGGAAAATTTGGAGAAGTCAGTGAGGAGGAGAAGGGGAAAGTGAAGAGGGAAACAAGGCGTTCGTTAGTTCATGACGGAGATGATGGGGGGCTGTTGGGAGATATTCAAAGGAGGCAGGAAAAGTACGAAATGCAAGTTGTTTCGATTGGAGATGGAATTTCAAAGAATGTAATAGAAGTGAAAACGTTAGGTAAGCAAGGGAATGAAAAGGGAATTGATATTTTGGACGGAATGAAAGAAGGTGTATGGCACTGAAGAAGGCTTTTTGTGTAGTGGGTAGGATGTGACTTCGTATATATATATATACATGGCTTGTATAAAAAGTATTGGATGCCTCAAAATTCTTCACAGTACTTCATCCCTTTTGAGCGTTGACACACTTTTGCCAACGATTTTTCAACGACTCGAATATTCCCTGGTAGGCAGATCCCGGAAGCTCTTTAAGGGTGCGCGTGCAAGCTTCTTTGAGGACACTCAGGGTCCCACGGTGATGCCCTTTGAGGGAGGATTTCACTTTTGAGAATAGGAAATACCGTGCTGGTCTGGCCGAGTCGGGGGGTCCGTAAGGGGGTTGGGAAATCTTCGCGATGCCGCTGCATTTTGGTCTTCGCAAGCAGACACTCGACTCTGCTCTTGGTCGTCCGCCCAACCACCTTCGGGATGAGTTTAGCGCAGATCTTTCGCATGGCCAAATTTCCAGTGGTAGCGTCGTAATGGCGTCGCTGACATCTGAATGGTTAGTGTCGAAGGAAATGGGATTCAGATGAAGAATGTTTCGGTGCTGGACCGTTGGGCAAGGCTAAAGCTATCCTACCCTTGTATCAACGCCTTACCCTCATGCCGCAATCAAGGAATGCTGGCGGAATCAGCACGCGGTTATTTGCACTCGCGAATCCGAGCGAGCGAACAACAAAGGAATCCTGCTGAGTCACGGGCGCGCCACCCCTCGATTACCCTTGGTTTCGACCACGTGGTCGCATTCCGCGCCCTTCGGATATCATCCTGCTTTGATGCGCGCTTGTGTGTGTATGTTTGTGTGTGTGCGTGCGTGTTTGTGTATTTCTCTCATTAGACCACGCGAATGCACGTCATCAAAACGCCATGCTTCGACGGGAAAAGAGCAAAAAATCGAGAATTTCTGATACTTCTGTGAGAAGTATCTGAAATTTTCTAAGAATTTCTGATACTCTTTGAGAAAGGGTGGAAGTTAAACGAGAAGGAATCGTGAAAAAGTGAGGTACACACTTTGATAAAAGACCAGAGAGAGAGAGAGAGTCTTGAAGGACACGAATTATTTCCTTATCGTCCCATTTGTCGTATTGTGAGCAGGCGTTTTTTCGTTTTAGAACGACCAGTCTATCGGTGACATATCCATGAAACGGCCTTCTGGGAGCAGAATCCTTTCACAACCTTGATTACACAATGAAAAAAATGTTTTCCGACAAAAGGGAAGTTTTTGAAGAAACAATTTTCATTCTTTTTGAAGGCCATGAAGATTGCGTCAAAGTGATAATTCATTGAGTGAAGGTAGAGGCTTTTTTGACCGAATTACTTCGCAGCGCAGCCTGAGTCATATACATTAAACGTATTAAAGTGTGCTGTACTTTTTTACTTAAGAGCGGGCGAAATGTGAATTATTATTTCCCTTACGTTAGTTCCGCTTAATTTTTCGCCAAAAAGAGATGGAGAAGATGTTGTTTGGCGGAGGGCAGAGATCTCTGACACACAGAAAGTATGCATACTACGTTGCATGAAAATAAAGATGCTCAAAATTAAAATTGAAAAGCTAAATCTAAATAAAGATTGCTTTAAAATATATTTGTAATTCGGTTCCGCAGAGCCTAATACGTGCGCCATAGCATCGGCAGAATAGCATATTCCGGCAGGGAAAAGGCGATAATCTTTTCAATTCCGTGAAAAAAAACTTAAGCTTCACTAAAACTTGAAATTATACTCTCGGCGATTTTCAGTCTTAAGCAAACGATGATTCCGTTACTTTTGGGTTCGTGGCGCCGGAAAATAAATGCGAAGGCGAGCGCACTTTGGAGAAACAGCATCTTGGTCAACACGACGCCGGAAAGAATGACGACGAGTCATACTAGAAGGGAGTAGAAATCTGTGCCACGCGGAGTGAATTATTTTGCTGAAATAATTTTGAGTAGAATCATCAAAAACGACTTCAGTCCCATTAGAGTAAAATTATCTTTGAAACCAGAAAGAGAGAATTAAGTACTTATCAATGAATCGATCAGATGTATATATTAGTTATTAAAGATCAATTTCGCAAGGTGCCTTACATCAAGTGTATGTCAGGTCCCTATTGCGTGAACTTCCTCGTGTTCAACTCAATTACCGTGTTCAGTTCTTCATGTGTATGTACTTCCTTCGTCCTTTGGTGCCCTTTCCAAAGCCAATCTATTATCCTTTGCCTTCCTCCCCACTCCCCTTTGAATCGCTTATAATGAAACCTTTCCACCGAATGACACAAATGAAAAAGGCGTGAAGATCGATGTACACTTGGAAGTTGTTAAGGTATTGAATGCTTAATGGTCGGTCATCTCGTAGACGGAGAATCTCATCGCGCGAATAAAGGCTGAATCTTAAGGCCGAACCAAACTTAATCGGCGATTGCAGATCGCTTACTGTGGATTCTGGAAGTGCCTTTGTAAATATCCTCAATGGGTACGGGTACATTGAGAAGGGATCTTAGCCGAAGGCAATATTACTACCAGACTATATATATGCCATAATCTTAAACAAACGATGAAGTTTAATGATTAGTGAAATATTCCGAGAAACTGCAGGAGATACCGCGATAGTAAATTATAACGGAGTCATCCAATAATATGCATTTTAATGCAACAATTTCAGGGTGTAAAAATCATTCGCCCTAACCGAGAATCGAACTCGGATCCCTCGATGTCCGGTCGAGTGCTTTAGCCAGTTAAGCTATCGAGGCTGAAAAACGTCAAAATCTTAACTGGCTAAAGCACTCGGCCGGAGATCGAGGGATCCGGGACCGAATCCCGGTTGGGGCGAATGAATTTTACACCCTGAATTTGTTGCATTAGTTAACTAGTTTTCTCAGCAAATTGGCTGAGTGTCAAAGTCTCCAGGAGATGCTGCAGTTAGCCCTCGAAAATTCAGCTTTCGACAGCATGACGCAGTCTACCTTTAATTTGAATTATTCCCGAGGCTTATTCTGAGAATCACCCGAAATCATAACGTTGTAATTTATCAGCACTTTCTACATGAGTTTTCTTGTAATACTTCCCTCAGAAAAGTATGTTAAAAATCTTATTGGTGATGCTGGTAATTTTTGTGAAAGATCATTGTTTCCAATTTTAGGGAATGTTTCAATTACATAACTGTTATCATAACACAATCTTTTTGTTTTTTGATAATAATTGTGACTTTCCACGGTATCTCAGGAGATGCCCCTAAATCCAATATTTTCGAGTTTCTGATCGTGGAGTAGCCGGGGCATTTGTTTGCACGTTTCTCAGTTTAGAGTCGAAGCGACCCGTCGAGTCAAATCTCCGCCGAGGAAACTTCCACAGAGTCAGGAAACTAGTGTATACCGTTAATAATTTACTAAGGGTGGGGCACGCTCAAAATAGGATATTGCCAAATGGATATCAATAAAATTGTTGAGATTTTTCCATTAGGGATCTCATCATATTGCAGATGAACCACAACAAGAATGTTTATTTGGCGAAAAAATGATGATTCATTGCCCAGAGGTAATTGTCAAACGCCGATTCGATATTTTTCAAAAAAGTGAAAGGTAAATAGCAATAATTTGTGGACAACAATGATAACCGAGGGAAGCTGCAACAAAGGCCTTGTAATGGTGGCTGAGTTTTCTTTTTTATGAATACGATTTTTGTACGATAAAATAATCAGTCTTGATTTTAAAAGCTTTTCTTGATAAAGAGATACGGTTATCGGCGAAGTATTAATTCCGATTGTTTTATTTGATTTTTAAATCTTTGGGCCTAGTAAAAAAATGATTGCTCATGAGCGTTTACCTCCCGTGCCATTGCATAGTATGTGGACATTCATAATATGCAAGGGGTAACTGGTCTGTGCACAAATGTTTCGGAGGTTTTCGAGATAATTGCTTCTGGCGAAGAATAAGTGTAATGGGCGGAAAGGAAAGAGAGAGAGGGAGAGAGTATTGGAGAATGCAGGGTGGAGCGCGCGTTGAATGACGATGGAGAGTTGAAGAGGGCGATTTAGTGAGGAGAATGCTGGATGAACGAGATGAGAAGGCAATGGAAATATTGGCCGAGCGGTCGGCCCGTCGTCGTGGGGGTTTTTTCCATGGGTTTACCGTCGTCCCGGAGCAAATACCCGGCCCAGTTCTTACTAAGAAACAAGAAGTGCCAGTGATGCTTAAATACTCGCATGCACGATTGAAATGTGGCACCAATTGCACGGAGAGGACATTAGGACCCTACAATATACGCTATCTGTAACAAATCTAGTTTTGAGTTTAAATGATATCGATGGAAACTAAAAATGTTTTCAAAGAAATGATACTTGTGAACATTCAAATCCTACCTTAACCTGTACACCATAAGTAATAAACCATCACCAAACAAAGATCCCTTTTAGCTCAGATTGTCGAATTTACGACCTCACCGCGGGTGGGCACTCTTTGAGTGAGGCTCCGCAGTTTAGTGGTCAGCGTGTTCATCCCAAAGCAGAACTGGTGGGCCGCCATTAGTGACAGCCATTCATTCAATTGGAGCGAGTATGCCGCCGTAAAAGTCTTCTTCGTTTCTCGAGACATCTCTCTCTTCCGCAAGAGCGCCACCTCGCGCCCACCACCGACTGCCGTAACGGCGCGCGGCGTACGAATGTTATCTCGCGGAGAGTAAATCAATGTAATTTTCTCCCCTTTCCGAGCGGGAAGGTCGCAGACGGCCTTGCATAACGCGACTGTTTGTTTCCCGTGCGTACGAGGCGTGGGAGAGGTTGCCTCCTCGGTTTGTTTATTTCGCGAAAGGCGGCTTCTAAAAACATCGCTGTTCGCCGTGCCCACTTGGAGGAGAGGAGACCGCCGTGTGTGCGCTGATGCGACCGGACTGCCCCCCGTGACTCGAGAACGAAAGGAATTGCTCCTTATGTAACTTCTTCTCCTCCATGGGAACAAGAAATTGTTATTTACTTATGACGACGCATTGGAAGCAATGCGGTGACTGAGTGTGATCTTCTATGGCTCGCGTACGTAATTTCGACTACGTGCTCCTGACGACTGCGGTGGCGACCTGTCTCTTTGACCCGCAGGTCATGACCAATGCGTATTTGTGTCAAACATCTCCACTCTCAGTGTTGTGGGCCTGCGATCCTTCTATTCATCTGATCCATGCTCTCACGACGACTATTCAACTCAGCCCCGACGCTTACTGCAATGGTGGTTAATTTATAAAATTGAGGCATTAGCATTTCGCGGATGAAGTAATTTAATCTCGGGGCTGATCTCCAATATTTTCCAGCTGAGCGTGAGTGCCTAGGCTCCAGCGTCTCCGTCCATGCTGGGTGAAGTTACAGGCTGAAAGTGCTGAAAAAGGAGAGCAGAGTTTAACTGCCTCTTTCTGGCTGTAAGTGATCGGCAGCAACCTGAATTACTCCAGGTTCCTAATTCCTCCTACTGGCATATTATGTGATATCCAAACAGGTACCTGCTGTCCGTGAAGATGAGTTTGTAACTTTCCACAGATTTAATTTGAAGACGCAAAGATTGTTAAGGTTTATTTACCTTAAAATAAAGTGTGCGGAAGATTACAAACTCATCTGATGTGGACAACGAACGATTCCACGTAGAGAAGTCTGAAAGTGTTAAGTATAGGCAAATAGATTTTATTATGCAAATCATATTTTTTACGATTTTCATTAGCTTCGCCAATTACTAGTAACTGTGCTCACTCAAAGAGATGGGAAAACTTTTGTAGAATCGAGTTCCTAAACTTCATAAAATGAATCCTATTACCTGCAGTGTATTTTTATCATCATGGAATTAAAAAAATCAGGCAAATTCAAAAGTTCAAATAATTTCGATTTCTCACGAGGCTAATGCCAAGGATCAATACAGACCTAACTTCCATCAGCCAATGAGATTCAATGGGAAAGTGATTTTAGATTACCCACCGTCATCAAACGACATTGAGTGGTGTATGGAAAGAGCGTACTCACCGAAGAAGTCTTCACTGCGATGTTTCGCGTGGGCACCCGGGGTGAGACTCAGTGGAAGCGATGGGGTGCACTTTGCCCTCTCATCCTCCTTTTGTTCCCTCCTCTTCTTCTCTCGCTCACTTTTACTCCGGACTTCACGGTTGAAATGATATATATTCGGAAAACTTCACTGTATCACACAATTAGGAAATATTTACGGTGAAGTTTTTGAATTACGGTTACTTCCCAAATGTTGGCAAGGTGGTGGGGGTGAGGAACTGTGAAAACTCGTGCGTCCGAGTTTATTTCTTCAAGTCAAAGAAACACCGGAAAACTTTAAAATGATTCAGAAAGACACGAAAAACTTACGCGAGGGAATGTATTCGAGTATTCCTAATGCCCTCCCGACTGTCCTTTTTCCCCGCGAACCCCCGCACAAGGGTCACCTCTTGAGAGCGTCCCGCGCTCCGGGGACAACGCTGCGACACTTGGCTCCAGTGACTGATGCAGACTCGAAGGCGTCCCCTGCGCCTTTGCCGGCGGTGCCTCTCTCTCTCTCTCGTTCGTGAGTGCGTTGTGCGTGCTCGCGATCGCGAATTGTGTGATTGCAAGGGCGATCGAACGAGTCAGCCCGACGCGCGAGCGGACTGCGGAGAGACTGTGGCTTCTACGTTGGAAAAGTTGAGATAAGTTGAGCGTAAGAGAGAGGGTGGGGTGGGAGGAGGTTGTGTCTATGTGTGTGTGTGAGGTGGGGGTGGGGAAGTTGCGGTAGAGGGAAGGATTAACTGGGAGGAGCAAAGGTGGTGTGGGCGGGTGTGGCGGAGGGAGAATGAGATTGGGGGGCTGCTACCCCTCCCCGCCGAGGCTCCATTATCGCCGGCCCATATTTATTTTGAGTCGAACAGCATGTCTTGTCTATTTCGGATTAGGCCTGGCGAAAAAAAGAAACATCTGCATTGGAAAGAAGCGAATTCTGCCTCGGACGTGGACGGATTCCCCACGCGGTGTCCGCTTCGTGCGAATGCTCGTCCCGCCAAGATGCACTCGCGTCCTTGTTTGTCCTCTCCCTTCCTCTCTCCTTCGCCTCTACATTCCGCGACCGGCGAAAGTCGACGTTCCTCATCTTTACCCCTTCCTCTCCATTCTCTCTCCCTCGGATCCCCGCCCACCCTTCCATTCTTACTCGGGTATTCTTTCTCCTTTCATTCAACTTCCACCTTTTCCGATCTCTCTTCTCATATTTCTCTCTCCTCCGCTCCACGTTTCCAAGCCATCTTAGCCTGGTTCTCCGTTCCTTCGCTCCATTCTGTTCCACCATTCCTGATCCTTCGATTGACCGACCCATTCCTCATCCTGTTCCTCCTCGCCACTCCCAACTCATCTCAACGGCATTCATCTCACCTTCCTGGGTTGGGAATACCGATCGGGTAAGCCACACAGCGCGAACAATCACCACGGACTTGTGTCACTTTCCTTTCATCTTACAAAATTCACCTTCCTGTCGCTCAGCGCCGCATTTATTTTTTCCTAGCTCGTTCTCCCACGTTTTATTCTATTATCCGTGTTTCCGCCTCACATCTTCCATTGCTCTCTGCTCTATCCTCCAAGACATTACGCACTTACACATGTACGTGAAAAAACTATTGAAAAACCTTGGGTGCCCCAATTATATTTTACGAGGCACATTTTTATAAGCTCGTTGGATAGCAGTTCGAACGAAATGTGCCGCTTAGAGGTGACCTTTTGGGACAAATTGTGTTCGTCGGGAGGCAACCAAAATTACTAGCGAAAAAACGAACAAAATCCTGACTAATGTCCACGGAGAAAAACGCACTTTCTCTGGAAGTCCAGCACTAAGTTCAGACCTAGAGTTGATGTAGAAGAGCCCGCTAACCCATGAGCGTGGTTCAGAAGGAGCTCACGAACGGATCTTTGGCGGAACTCGCACTATTGTGCCGAAATGGTTTGCCGATGTGATGGAGTGAGAAGAGCGTCCCGACAACTGATGTGTCATTGACTTGGTCATGCAGAAGGGGTCGCCTCTGCCGGGAAGGTCGTGGCGGTGAACCCGTCTCTTGACGCAGGCAATGCGTTCTCTTGCAATCAGCCCCTATTTTTCGCACTGCGAGTTCTATTTCAGGTTAAGGAAGCTATATTATTTCAACATTTTTTCATCATGATTTTGGTAAGAAAGATTCCAGTTTTTTCCTTAAGCAGATGTTTTGAAATAAGGATGTATAAGGCAATTGGCATACTCTTGGGTTCATTCGCAATACCTGATATATATATATATATATATATATATATATATATATATATATATATATATATATATATATATATATATATACACATTCAAACACGAAATGCCGCCAAACGGCGAATAAATACTCATATATACAGAAACAGATATAAGGAAAAGGGATAGGAACACATATAAAGGACGAACACAATAAAGGTGGGGAAGGCGGAATCGAACGGATCACAAGAGTAAAAATATTTCCTCAACCGGTCCCAGTATATATATATATATATATATATATATATATATATATATATATATATATATATATATATATATATATATATATGTACCGATTATACGGAAACACTTACACGAGCAGTAATGTGTTGGGACGGCACAATAAAACACAAATAAAATAGTAACATTTAAAAGGGCACTCACACGGTCAATTTTGTGAGCTTTCGGCCTTCTCCGAGGCCTTCTTCAAGTAAGACTCTTTTTTATATATCTATATATATATTGATAACCTGTTGGTTTTCTCCTTTTCTAAATCACAGTTTTTTTACTGTAGGTTCAAATTCATATTCAAATGCATGAGTACATATTGAGATAGAAACAAAAAAATTTCGAACTATTTTCGTGAAATAAGCCATTATGAATGATATGTATGCGTAATATAACCAAATATAATATAAATCATCAAAGTAGTAATAATTTCAATTGGGCATATCATCCCGAACTCGAATTCTATACATGAGCTCGTAACCATAAATAAGAGAATAAATTCGAAAGTTTTTTTACAGTGGTATATTTGGCATTTTCTAAAATCTGGCATCGATAATGTAGGGCAAGGAATCATCTTATTTTAAAGCAGGCTCGACATTCATCCATATCCCACTTTCTTCTCCATCGTCCCCTCCACCCTCCAATTTAATTCGCAGTGCAAGTGGCAATCCTCTTCTCAAGTCGCCCGCAGCGTGCATCCCTCCACCAGGCCCCCCTCACTCCACCACGCCCCCCTCACTCCACCACTCCCCCCTCACTCCACCACTCCCCCCTCACTCCACCACTCCCCCCTCACTCTACCACTCCCCCCTCACTCCACCACGCCCCCCTCACTCCACCACTCCCCCCTCACTCCGGTCTTTGCCACGCCATCTCCCCTTGGCCCTTCTGATCCCTTCCTTATGCTCCCCAAAACCTTTTTCTCTTCCTCACCATGATTCTTCGCATGACTTCCTCATTTATGACTCTTCATTTCCCGTTTCATTCAACATTCGACTGCGCAAACACAACTGAAAACCTTCAAGCCTCTTTCCATCAATTTCCCTCGATGCCCATGTCTCCTCGCACCTTGCAGCCATGCACTAATGACAACTCACTTCCGAACTGTCTTCCGAAATTCCAAGCCTAATGGTCACTGTAATACCCTTTTCATTTGGAAACATGAATAATTAGGGGAAAGTATTATACATGGAGAATACGCACTTGTCATGGCAAAGCTAAAGTTAAGAGATTCTATAAGTTAAGAAAGCATTATTTGGAAAACGTTTTCTAGCGAGGAGTTAGGTCTCTATATCTAATGAACTGAGGCGAATTATTACCTTTTTGGAGATTGTGAAAGAGTTTCTGCGCTAAGATACGAGCTCAGCACGATAGAAATGTCCCTATACATAAACAATCACCAGGGTCCTTTGAAATGCTTAAAAGTGCTGGAGAGAATGCGAAACTGAAAGACAATCAATCCTAAGAGAGACACTCTCGGGTAGAAAAGAAAAATTCCGATGGACGTCATACTTATACAATAACTAAAAGTGAAAGATGGACGTGCAAAGTTTATAAACTCGAGGCCAGGCTGATGACGCACGTTCCCGAGGCCTTGACAAGACAATTTCCCCAGAGGACGGGAAGAAATATTCGCAGAAGCATTCGTCGGGTGGAGTTCGGCGAAAATGACTGGGGCACCAGGGATGCTGGTTTGCGTGGCAGGAGACACATTGAAGCCGGTGGGATTTTTGCAGAAGAGACATGAAAGTGATTCAAGAGGCAACCACTGCCCCCGTGGATTTAGAAAAATAATGTGAAACTGCATAGTGGGTGGAGTTTTAGCATTCGGAAAAAACAGGAGTGTTTGATGATGGAAGGGTGGCTGAAAAAATAATATGGAGAAATAGGGCAGATGAAAGGGAAAGAGGGATTGATAAGTGAGTTCGTAGAGCAAGATGGGCAGGACTCTGTCCAATACTGTAGGCCACACCGAGAAATTGGACCCGGAGTCGTAGCTGCACATATTAGGGGAGGCGGCCGAGAGCTGAGGTCATATGGGATAGATGGGCGGGCAATCCGGTAGAGGCAAGTAGAATCGTCAGGGAAAGGTGGGTGGAGGGAAACCCAGCGTCGGAATCGGCCTGCTCTAATTACGAAAAATGCCGCGAAGGCACACGGGCGTCTCTTGACGTTCTCTCAACATCGCACTCAAGGGAGGGATCGGGATATTGCGGAAAAATCATTACACATTAGCCAACGCACCAATCTGATCCCTTCGTGATATCCGGGCAAATCAGGAAATGATTTTCGCTCCCTCTTGAAATTTATGTCATGATGCCATTTGATTTTACATTTATGTAGGAAGTTTCGTGCACAACGGTCGCCAAAGGGCTGAAGGCATGGAGGCAAGGCCTAAGCCACCGACTGAAGTATTCCACCCGAAGATCGGTTTGGCGAGTGAGGACAGAATCCGGCAAGGGCAAAGCCCTGTGACACCAAAGATATGTGAAATTACATCGACAGGGTATTAATGAAAAGGGGGGGGTCAGTTACTAATTCCCTATTCAGCCTGCGACTTCCACTGGAAGATCGCGTAAACGGAAATCCAGCCAAGTTTGAGCCAGGTTGTACAGGGTGCCCGGGAGGGTCACGCGGGATCGAAACCGGTCTCTCAGGTGAGCAGCCCATTTCTACCCTCTGTAGTAGAACGTCTTCAGCTGCACCACCCAGCCATTTTGATTCAGTTGATGGCACACATCAGGGTTTGACTCTTTTTCGAGACTTTAACGACAATTTTCACCACACAAACTAGTGTTTTGAAACAGAAATCTGGAAAACTGGGAGTGAGCGAGAGGGCGTATGCGCTTTGTTTTCACTCTAGAAGTAACTGCAAATTAAGCAATAGCATTTTGAAAGCCTCTTCCGTTTCGTGAATGTCCAGGACGTGCGTACACTAAACAATAGTCGCTACAATCAGACCTATTCTTCTGACAGTAGTTCTCGACGCGCCAAAACCTTCACCCCAGCACAATTAAGTTACCTAATAGAAATAAATTGGGGAGATAACAAGAGGAGAAGGGAGATCTCATTTGAAGCATCTTCAGAAGGAATAAACGACGCCACACGCTGGAGTTAGCCGAGGATGAGTGAAGGCGGCATTTTCTAAGGCCACTTGGAACGTGGTCTTGAGTGGTGAACTCTCGTTGTCATTATAAATAGGACGGAAAAAGGATTGACCAGGGAGAATGTGACTTCCCGAAAATCGAGCTACGGGGTGCATATTATTCATCGCAGCCGTTCGGATAGATCTTTGATAAAACTTGAGCAAGTGATGGAAAACTGCAAACAGCATTGCGATCAAGCCACGCAGTCACTTACCGGTCTCAGATTCGCGTGAAAGTGGTGTGAACGGTTAAAATTGGGATGTATTCATGCAATACGAACCCTTTCCGATGAAATAGGCTTACTGTCCCCTGACCGCCGTAAGGAGTACAAAGGCGCCGATGGAGCCGAAGCCGCCAGGTTTAGTCGCACTGCTGGAGAGATGGTGATCGTCGTCATATTATTCATTTCACCCCTTTTTATATCCTTCTTTGATATCCTTCTTTTTATCTCCTCCTTTCATACGCTTGAAACAACTCAAAACGTCCTCTTTAGTGATCGCTCGAAAACTCGTTTCGTAATTCTCATGAAAACTCGTCATCGTTCAAACAAATTCATATTTACTTTAAAAAACATCAAATTTAGAAATCCGCCGGAGGCTGTCCAAAAGTTTTACTATTGCTCTAGAAAGAGCATTTTCTGTTTGATGAAAATGGGCAAAATTAGTTATTATGCATAGGACCATATGCATAAAAATAATTGTTAATGTGAATTTCTTTTTGTAGAGCACATTTTTTGTGGTTTTAAGTAATGAAATGACCTTATCCCCGATATTATAGAAAAATTTGTGACTTTGATAATAAAAATTTCCTCATTTTTGTATGAGTAAAGCATATGGAAATCATTTTCGTGAGTCCCAACATATTTGCTAATCGGGGAATTTAGTGTGGTAGAGATGAAATCAATAAAGCTGATTATGTATGATGACGCTATGTGAACAGGCCGTAATTTCTTTTTTTAATTAAAGAATCATGTAATTAATATAAATTAAAGGCTTTTATCCTTGATTGGAGAGCACTTCGAGGGAGTCTAATAATTTCTTGGTAATTCTTTATTTCTGCGATGGATAAATTTCATAAAAACTGCGATTTCACCTCCAAGTGGTGGAAGGCCGTCTGAGTCATTCTGCCACTCCATGCCGGTGAAGCGTACATCAAGATTGGGCGAATTGCCGCCACGTACAGATACGTCTTTGTCTTGATAGAGAGGGACGGTGAACGCAGCAGCGGCGAGAGTTGCAGTCGTCTTCCTCTTGCCTTCCTGGTGGCAGCGAGGGCGTGACTTTTGAATGTCAGTCTTTTATCCAGTATGACGCCTAGATAGGTCACCTCTTCCTTCCATGGCGTCTCCTCGGTGCCCACGAGGATTTCTCCTGGTTCTCGCAGTCCTCCAGGTGAAAAAAGAATCGTCTGCGTCTTTGCGTTGTTGACGCTGATTCGCCACAGGGCGTACCACTCCAGCAGTTTGTCTACTGCTCACTGCAGGTATGTTGCCGCCATGTGTGCTCTCCGCGAAGTGGTCACTATTGCTGCGTCATCCGCATACAGGGCATTCATGGTATGTCGTCCATGGTCCACTGGGAGGTCCGCCGTGAATAGATTAAAAAGTATCGGTCCGAGCACTGATCCTTGCGGCACGCCTGCGTGGACCTGTTCCGGCTGTGACAGCGCGCGTCCCCAGGCGACACGGAAAGTCCTTCCTGTCAGGTATGATGTTAGCAAGCGGCGCTGCCAATTTGGAAACCGCTGTATTGCAAGTTTTCGCCTGAGACCAGCGTGCCATACCCGGTCGAAGGCTTTCCTGATGTCAAAGAACGCCGCCGTTGAGCAGCATCGCCGATTGAATCCGGCCTTCACCTAATCCACGAGACGGACGAGCTGGTGTGTGGTGGAGTGTTCCTCTCGAAAACCGTACTGTGATGCCGGCAAGATTGAGTAGGCCGCGATGTGCTTCAGGAGATGTGGCAGCAGTACCCTCTCAAGCAGCTTTCCCAGGGTCGCTAGCAGGGCGATCGGGCGGTAGTTCTCTACGTTCCTAGCGGACTCCGGGGCTTCGGCAATAGGATGACTTTTGCCGATTTCCAGATGGCCGGAAAATGTCCCATGGAGAAGCAGGCCGTAAAGAGCGTAATCAGGTGAGTTGCGAGCAAAACAGGCATCTGTCGAAGGGCCTCGTTCGGGATGTTGTCCTCTCCTGGTGCTTTCTTGCAGCGTAGTCGTCCAAGGGCTGCTCTCAGGTCGTTTTCGGTAACCTTAGTTACCGTCATGGTGCCCTCCTCCGTTGTTTCATCCTCTTCAGGAAAGTCGCTAGGATCATCTGGTACCAGTGGATCCGGAGTCAACGTGAAAGTGGCCTCCAGCGTAGTTGCCGCAAATTCAGCCTTTTCCTCTTCCGTGATAAGAGGGCCACCAGGTGAGTCGATCGGTGGGTCGATCCGAATGTTGTGGCGAAGAGAAGCTGCCATTCTCCAGATGCTCCCATCTTCGGTTCGGAGGGAAGCAACCTTCCTTTCCCACGTCGTCTGCCTGTGGTCCTGGATGAGCTGCCTCACTTCGGCTCGTTTTCTTCTAAACCGTGCCCCATCCGCGGGACATTTGGTTCTTTGAAATCGTCGTCGAAGCCGATTTCTTTCGCGGATGCGGCGAAGGATGGAATGCGGCAGCGTCAGATGTCCAGAAGGGCGGATCACTTTTATTGGCACGGTGTTCTGTAATGCTTGGTCCACGCCAGCTGTTATGACAGAAGCATATTCGTCCAGCATAGCTTGTGACGTCAGTTGAGGCGGCTGTTCCGGTAAAATGTCGGACAGGATCTGCCTGTACCCTGCCCAGTCTGTTTTATCCAGGCATCGCACCTGCCGTGGGGGAAGTAACGTTGGGCAGCATCCCAGATAGGCGCAGACTGGGTAGTGGTCGCTGTCCAACGTCGGTGTCGCCACGAGAGAAAGCGAACTCGTGAGCCTACGGTGCAGCGCAATATCTAAGACGTCTTCGCTCCTGCCGTGGTGCTGATGCGTTGGCTCATGTGGGCCCACGACGCGTACTCCGTTGTTCTGAGTCCATGTGAGTAGCGCTTCACCCCGAGGGTTCGGTGTAATTGAATGCCATGCAGCATTCTTTGCATTTAGATCCCCGAGAAAAAGCGACGGCCGTGACCCGGAGAAGATGACTTCGAAATCCTGTGTGGCTAGAGGTCGTTTTGGGGGGAGATAGAGTGACCCCACTGTGAGAGAGCCGAGTGAAGTATCTACTTTAATGGCTGTCGCCTCTAGATGCAGTCGAGCTGGTAGGTCAATTTTTCTCGCAGCCAGGTCAAGCGAAACGAGGACCGCCGTGCCCCCTCCTCTTGTTTGCCGGTCATCTCGGTAAACTGCATAGCCTGGAACGCCGTATGAAGTTACAGGACGGGGATGAGTCTCTTGCAGAGAGACGATTGAGATTCTTGCCTTCCGTAGAAAGGCAAGCAATTCAGGGGTCTTTCGCTTCAAAGCGCCGCCGACATTCCATGTGGCTAGGATGATAGATTTATTTGATTCTCGCCTATGGTCCATTTTGGTTTGGGAAAATAGCGGTAAGGGCGAAAGTTAAAGCTTGCAGCTGTTGTTGCAATAGCGCAGCAGAGGACGTCAATGCTTCTAGGATGGAAGAGAGGTATTTAGTCAAAGTTTGAGTCGGCATCTGCGAGTCTGCAGCCCGCCTCTTCTGGAGAAGAGGAATTTTTATTTCTTCTGCTGTCTCTCTGGCGACCGGAGCCGGCGTCAAGAGTGGAGGAAAGTCAAGATGCTTGCACATGGTCAGACGTTGGGTTGCGTTGGTTGGGTGTCCCGGCTTCCACGCGTTGAAGGTACCAAGCGTCTTCTGTTGAGGAGAAGGCAGCTCTGTTTCAGCGGCGGTGTTCTTCGCCCCCTGGGTTGGTGCGCTTTTCCTCCGGAGGCTAGCCATCTTCATCTCCTTCTGTTTGGCGTAGACAGGGCAGGTCCTGAAAAATGCAGGATGGTTTCCTCCGCAGTTACAGCAACAAGTCTTCTTCCTTTCCGTATCCGGACATTGGATGCCTTCATGTGCACCAGCACACTTGTAGCATCGCGGGGCTGCTGTGCAGTTGGAAGATGCGTGTCCGAATCGGGTGCACCGGTAACACATTTGTGGCTCCCTGTGCTGATATTTTGCCACCCTGACACGGGAATTGCCGATATATCTTATGGCAAGCATTTCTTTTGTTTGCCATTCAGGGGTTTCCTTGACAACGACAAGGAAGAAGGTTCCCTGCCGCACCAGATGCACTCGTTCCACCGGAATCCCCATGGCGTCCATATCCTCTTTCAGTAGCTCAACTGGGTAGGTGCACGGAAGTCCACGAACCGCGTAGAAATTGGCTCGTAGGGATTTAGGGCCCCAGGTCGAGAATTGTGCATTTGACTGCACCAACAGCTGCTTTACGGCCGCATAATCAGCCGCAGTCTTTAGTTGAAGTCTCGTCGAGTCGGCTGTGTGGATTGCAGTAAAGGACTTGTCCGTTGCCTTGGATCGGACAAGTTTCAGCAAGGCCGCGTGGTCTACTACATCGTATATGATGAGTGCCGGGGGGGGGGGGGGGTGGTTCCTTTTTTCGGCTTGCCGGGGATCTAGATGGTGCAGATGAATTTTCAGCCTCCATCGCCACGGGAGCAGAAGAGATTTCCGTGTCCGGGTCCGTGACGAGCGGTGAGAATTTATTACTCGTGCTTACCGGGCGCTTATTAGTAGCTTCTTCAATGGAAAGGAATGGTGCGCTACGCTTCCCGGCTCCTCTGGGATCCTTGACGTGTCGCCAGTCGTCGTTGAATTTCGCGGCAGGGGCAGACGGCCCGTTCTGATGCATGGAAACGTCCATATTTAGAGCGCCGGCAGTATGAACAGGGTTTGAAGAAGTATTTTCCAGCTGCTGGTCGAGAGGAGTCCTTATAGTGTCCGCTGGCAGCGGCACGATGTCCATATTGGGCGCCACCGGCGCCTTGCTTCGCTGTCCCTCGATTATTTAATGATGTCAGCAACCAGGGTTAGAAGTATCCAGTAGTATATTCCAAGGGAGGCGTACGTCGAAATTTCAGTAGGTATATCCAGGTCTGATGGTCTATCCTCGGTCTCCAACGTTCTTCAGGTCAGAGGTGCAGGTCGGTGGTCCTCATGGAAGCACGCTGGCTATATATACCTTCTGATCATAGGAGGGGGGGGTTGATCAGAGAGGGAGGTTGAAGGGGTAAAAAGGTTACAATGTAGCTGGGAAGAAAAGAGAATTACATTTTTGACTTAGAAGAGTGGTGGGTCTAGGAGTGGGGAGTGGGAGGGATACAAAATTTCGTTGGCAAGATCATCTTTCCAACGGACACATTTCAAAATTTCTAACTGCTCCAAAACATCGAGCCTTTGACCTGTATTTTCAAAATGAATAATTTTTGTCACCAAGTCACTTTTGTGGTCACTTTCGATGAGGTGCTTTGCGAAGAGGGATGATATGTTCTTATTTTTTACACATGTTTGGTGTTCTTTAATTCTTTCTTTAAATTTCCGTCCTGTTTGCCCAATATACTTTGTGCTACAATCTGAGCACTTTAACTCGTACACTCCACTCCTCTCGTTTTTGGGGACTTTGTCTTTAGTGTGAGAGATCAGGTTCTTAAGGCATGAACCAATGTAAAAGGCACATTTAATATTTTCTTTAGGAAAACTTTTAATTACTTTTTGAGAAATAGTCCCTAGATATAGCATTCTCCGCCATTTGGCAGTGGAATCTTTTACATGTTCGAGGTTGTAAATGTGGCTTAAGGCTATTTTTGTAAGTTTATTCCGGTAAAGTTTATTTATTAGGTCTTCTGAATAACCATTGTTTACTGCTAACATTTTAATTACATTAAGTTCCTTATTCATATTGAATTTTGACATAGGGATAGCGGTTAAACGGTGGATCATTGCATGAAATGCCGAAAGATTTTGGGTGAAGCAATGCCTTGAAGAGGAATTAATTATTTGGTCTGTATACATTTCTTCCCAAAAAATGGAATACTGTAACCCGTCTTTGTCTTTAGAAATGGATAGGTCGAGGAAATTCAGGGAACCTCTTTCCTCTTTTTCACACGTAAATTGTACATTAGAATTGATAGAATTTAGATGTGCTAGAAACTGATCTAGTTGCCTATCAGAACCTGTCCACACACAGAAGACATCGTCTACATATCTTAGCCAACAAAATACATTATTAATGAGAGGGTGAGCTGTGGAGAACAAAATTTTTTCAAAATTGTCCATATACATATCGGCCAGGAGTGGGGACAAGGGCGAGCCCATGGCTAAACCATTGGGTTGTTGGAAATAGGTACCATTAAAAATGAAATAATTTTGGGAAACACACGTCTTAAGTAATACACAGAGTTCACTGATAACTGGCACTGGGATGAATTTCCGGATGAGGACGTCTTCGGCAAGGTTCACCGCTTCCATGGGTGGCACGTTGGTGAAAAGTATGCTTACATCGAAGGGAACAAGCATGCACTTTTTAGGGATGACCTTTTCCATAAGTTTGTTGACAGGGTCCAAGGAATTCACTACACCATATTCCGTGGAAAATTTGGAAACCTCCTTGAAGAGTACATTAAGCCTTTTCGCTAGTATGTGGTTGGGAGCTGACATATTTTATACTACAGGTCTGATCGGAATCCTATTTTTGTGAACTTTAGGTAGCCCGAAAAAACGTGGTGCTGAGGGATTCATTTGCACTAGTTTCAACATTTCACAACTTTTGAATAACGTATCACAAGATTTAATCACTTTCTTAATTTCTTGTTGAAATTTGGTGGTTGGGTCTGAACGAAGTACTTTAACATTATGGTCCCTGATGAAGTCTTCGCATTTCGTGATGTAGGTATTTCGTTTTAATACAACCACTGCGCTGCCTTTATCTGCTTTTTGGATGATCAAATTTTTATATGTCACTGAATGTTTAATGGACTTTAGGGCCTCGTACTCGGTAGAATACTTTACCTTTTTTAATTCTAGTTGAGAGAATTTAAGGAGCTCCTGGGAAACAACTTGTTTAAAAGCGATATTTTCTTTCTGAAGGGCAACTTCAAGGTCAACCGCCAGGTTTTAATGTCTTTAACAGAAATAGGAATTTTAGGTACGTACTTTAGGCCTTTTTCTAGCAAAGAAATCTCACTATTAGAAAAGGAATGTCCGGATAGGTCAACGATTCTTTTCTTCCCAGCTACATTGTAACCTTTTTACCCCTCCAAAGTCCCTCTCTGACCAACTCTGCCCCCCCTCATATGATCAGAAGGTATATATAGCCAGCGTGCTTCTATGAGAACCACCTGATGATGACGTTCAACGTCGATACCTGGGTCGTGTTTTTTTAAATAAAGTGTGTGGAATTACGAAGTCAATTATTTCATTACATTTCATAATGTGGTGATGATTGGCTGCCTGTTAAAGAGCAGCAAATTCGATCCAAATTCAATATTACAACCAAAACAAAACGATGCTTTACGTCATGACTTTACGTCAAGTCTTGTTGAAGTAGGTCCTCTTGGTGATGAAAGTACCTTGTATTGTTTTCCTCGCAAGGGAATGACGCCACGCCAGCGGTCGTCTTGTTTCGAGTGCCCCCGAGGTCCATGGCCCTCCCTGATATTGATTAATTGGCCTTGCCTTCTGCTCTCCGTCTATTCAATCATCTCGCACGCACTAAAAAGGTGCGTTCTTCGTTTGATTCGCCCCGTCATTACGCCAATGCGCCGTCAGATTCATCCGGAGGTCAGCGGGACGACGATCCACATCTCGCCCAGATGCGGCCGGAGCAGATCCCGGCGGAGAGTGAGGGAGGGGGGGGGGAGGAGGGTGTCGGACGCATTGATGCTTTTCAGATATTGGCTCCATTAATTAGGGTGATCGCCCGGAGCAAGTGCCCAGAGCGCCAAGCCTCCCATCTCCCCTATGGCGTCCGTCACGGCGGATTGGGTTTTCCGAATAATATACTGACAGATGAACGATTGATTGATTGATTGAGAAACTCTGGGGACAACCGAGAAAGTTGACCTTTTTATTTTGTGTTTTTCCAATCTAGAAAAATCTATTTATGCTGTTAAAATAATCACAATTAAACATTGTGTATCGTTTAACAAATTACTGTACTAATCATTCAATTTTTAATAGTTCTGCCAGAAAAATAATAATAGACTCATCTCGTATTAAATGCATGAACATGTTGCGCGTACCTAAATGTTAATCTTAATCTCTTTAAACTTCCCAAATATTTATGAGTGGCAACTTTTGCTCAAGATTTAATAATATTACGTTTAGTTAAAATTGATTGGTTGGGGGATATTTAAATTTATCGCAACTTTAATAATTAATTTTTTCAGCATTCTTTCGGCCTAGGCAGGTCTTTGATGGACCCTGGCACTGCACACTCTGATAAGTCCTCAATAACATGACGCAATATATCCTCAAAATTCATCCTTCGCAGTGAATCGGCTCATCAATCAACTCTATATACTTTCCACATGGCTTACCCATGTCCAGAATGCCTCTTTTTTCCTCCCTCCAGCCCTTCTTGCCAACGCTCTCCGCTCCGTTAACGTCTTAAACATGGCCACTCCCTGCTTCCACTTGTCCTCCCGGCAGCCGTCTCGCTCCTTCCCCACCCACCCATGCCTTGGACCTCATCACTCGCGCTCCCTTCCCTACATTTCATTTTTACCACTCTTCTCCACAGCACAACGGTTTCCAACATACGCCTCTTCTCTTTTCTCAAAGATCAAGTAACTGAACTATACAAGAGTACGCTCCATATTTAAGGTTTATACACTTCATACACTGGTCTTTTCTTTGCATCTCCTCTTATAACGTGCGTGTCACCCGTTGACTCTTCTTTGCCCAATAAAATTCTACTTTTAATGACACCCCCACTCTACTCATACTCTTATAAACTACCTCCCAAGTGCGTGGATTGATTCCCTTGTTTTAGTTTATGTAACGCTAATTTTAATGCTTATATTGACCTTTCTGCTTCTTCAGAACCTCATCAAATTTGTTTTTAAGATGAATTCTCATCCCATGCGCCAATTATTGACTTTGATCCAAGACTCATGCAAACACATATACCTTAAACCAACAAACAACTGCACCCCAGGATGCAGCACGAAAGCCATCCAACAGCACGCAATCCAGGGCACAACAAGCAAGAATGCGAGACTCCACCGCAACATGAACATGCAACACAAACCGCTCTGCCCTCCCCCCACAGGAGACTGTGAAAGACAGGGAATGCGACCCAACGTCGAAATATCTCGACGGGTCCCCTTCCCCGAGAGATTCGGAGAAGGAAAGGGACTGAACTGCTGTCCAATGCAATTAATTATTTACCTTTGCAAGCATCGGTGGTCATTAACTCAGTAGATTGGTGTTTATTGTTCACATGTTGGTCACTGCTTGCCCTACGTAGTGCCGAAGGTTTAGTGTGCGTGTCACTGCCGAATTCTAGCATCACAGGAACACCGCTTTCCATTTGATATGTTTGAATCATTTTATGGAGTCTCCTAATAATGAATAGGTTAGATATGAAATCACATATGATGTAATATTCAATGACAAAAATTTCCAGCAATGATATGAAACTGAGGGCACTTATCTTGGCTAATACTTGAAACTTGGTTGCAAAAACGGTAATTATCAATGCTTACCTATTTGATTGGACGGTGCGATTTTGCGGTTTCAGATTTCTTTCATTTGCTCGGGTATTTGCACTTCTATGACCCTGCATTCGAATGAAACTTTAATGTAGTAAGGTGAAGGCGACCGAACCTCTCCTCTTTCCAGGAAATGGGAATTAAATTGAAGTTAGATGAGACTCAATGCCTTTTGATGTCGAAAATTGAGGAAGCGAAGGAAAGGAAGGAAGGATGGCACATTGCCACTCCAATATGGAAGATAGTTTAGTCTCCCTCTTTTCCGAGTTTTCACTTCGCCTTCCGTCCTCAACTTCCCAGGAAACATTGGGTTCAGGAATAAAGGGAAGTCGACATCACTTCATTTCGAATTGTGTGCAAGAAGTTTCTTTTTGTTGAAGGGTTTCCCAGGGAATCGAATCGACGCAGAATTCGGAATCGACGCAGACGACGAAAGGACATCGGGTGGCGTAAATAATCACTGGAGATGCGATCGCTTTGAAGAAGGTACCTCAGGTATCAATTGAAACGTTGCATCGGTATTAAATAGCCCACCCTCTGTCTGATATCACAAAAGTCTAACGTAAGAGTCCTAGGATAGCACTATCTACGTGGACGGCTTTTTATGTTGCAACCGTGACATCACGCTTTTACGCTACATAGATATAAAAATCTGGTATCATCGCGTTTGTTCGAGAAATTCGGAATTTTTTCTGCGCATCGGACACTAAAAATAATAATGTTCACTCCATCCACCGTTCATATAAAATTATATCCAACGGGCAAAACAACATGCATAGTCTTTTGATTGAACGATGAATTAAGGAACATACGAAGCACATAGACATATCATCATCACCGAAGGCCATCTGGCGCGGTTGCCAGGTCCACGGAGGCCTCTCCTCCGCCACATAATCTGTTCCTCCCGCACTCGCCTTGATGCACATCGTCCGTCATTTTGACCCTCCTCCGCGCCCTCTCTTGCCTGGCCCCACCACCGTGCCTTGTAGCACCTCCTTCAAAAGGAGACTCCCTCCTTGGCACGCCTCCAAGCCAGTTTCTTTTTCTTTGTTCGATTGTTTTCAGCAGCCATCTCCCGCTCTCCTCCTCAACACCTCACCCTTCTTTCTCTCTGTCCAGTTTATGCTGATCAGCATTCCTCTCCACACCCACATCTCTAACGCCTCCGTCCTTTCCCCGGTCCCTTCCGTCCATGCTCCACTTCCGTATTGCTTAACGCCCCACATAATACACAACTTGACTAGTTCTTTTCGGCAGTGCGCTACACATGTAGTATTATCCTTTTCCCACTGAACGCTTCCTTGGCCATCGCTTTCCTTATTTTAATCTCCTTTTAAGTCCTCCATCTTTTCGTTACCTCGATGCTTGGTCATCTCCACTTGTTCCAGCCCTTCTCCTTCCATCTCAGTGTCCTCCCCACCAACATTCATCACGTTGGTCTTGCTCTTGTGTACCAGCAAGCCGTACTCTCTCTTCCATGTCGTTTAGTTATTGCAACACCCCATTCAACTGTTCCCTGGCACAAAGGATCATGTCATCAGCGGAGGCACACAATCCTTCTACCTCCAACGGACACTCCACAATGAATCTTATCTATGAATCTCCTACTATTCCCATTCAGCCTTTTGACTCTCCAGTTCACACCTTTTTCTTTCAGGACTTTCATAAATATTTTCCCCAAGGTCAAAAGCCTTCATCAAATTAGCAAAGCACCCCCGCACCTTCCCCAGACACCGCACCCCGATGGCATTGCTCCCCCTTGTAGCCGTTCCCCTTCATGATTTCGCTCCGTTCTCTATTCAGCATTCTTTACAATACTTTCGCTGTATGACTGAGGACACCCATGTATTGATTTAGAGGCTTTTGAAATGTTTGTGCTAGATGCATAAAAATTCATAACGGGCCCAGCATAAACTTATATGAAAGGTATAAGTACAATATATATGTAGCATGAACGAATAACATACTTCGTAAAATAGTTCTTTTACACTCTAATAGCGCTCCCTATACAAGAAACCCTAAATACTTTTCTCGAAATATATTGTGTAATAAATGGTTTTAGGGTGTATGAAAAGTTTATTATAGAATCTTATTTGACCTAACCTTTGATGCAGGCAGAATAAGGTTATTGATGGGAGGGCACTCTATGCTTTGTTTTGCTGTGGTATTGGTGAAATAAGGCTAGATAATTTCTCTTTGTAATGTTTCACAAATGAGTCAAAGGCATTAGATGTACATAGAGGTAAAAGTGAGTGCTAAATTACTGAAATATTTAGAAAATTTCATTCATTTTACATTCGGTCTACAAGTGTAGGTCTCGGAATAGGTTTGTGATAGTTTGATGAGATAAGGATGCTGTTATAACCGAATAATTACGTTTTATCAACGAATATTATCAAACAGAAACATTATGACTCAATAAAAATGTTTAACTGAATAACGATTAGCTTCTCTAGACCGATTATGTACCTCGTAGATTTGCTTTTGAAGCATCTACATTTTTATGTTATTAACATTTAGGAAATATTTCGGGAGCAGATCATCAGAGGCTCCTTGCATTTCCTTGACGGATTGCAATTACGACGGCGCCCAAATAAGCTTTCGATCTATTGTGAGTTGGAATTTGCCTCAGAAGCAATGTGGTACTCTGCGAATGTCTTTACTGTCTTCCATGATTGTAACCGATATTGTCGATTGCTGTGTGTGGAGGGAACTCAATGGAGACAGAATGTCAATCGGTATATGCAAGGTCAGCTTTAAATTATTTGTTTCTATGATAAATAAAATAATTTAGACCCATGTTTCTGATAATGCGCCATTTCGCTATAATTTAGGATAAAAGAATTTCATTTACGATTGACCTTAGCCAGAATTACAAGTATATACATATCAACAACAAATAATTATCATTTATATCAAAAGACACCTCAAAATTGACATCAATCACGTAACTCGAAAAACTTCCTCTTTGGTCTGACAGCACCGCACTGATACAAAGTTTTTTGCATGAAAATTTCATAATTGAAAAAATATCTGATAAAAATATGCGCGTATTGGCCATCCTATATTTTTTAGATTTATACGCGTATTTTCGATTGTTGTCCATAAAAAAGTAAAAAAAATCGATCCGAAATCATTATCAATATCCTATAGTATCGAGGCATTGGACACTTCTCTCGCTTTGATTCATATTTATTAATAAATAGTCAATTACCACTTTTGTAATGCCTAAAAAATGAGATTTATTTTAGAGCAAAGATTTTCGCCAAATGTGCGTTTACAAACGCATTATCAGGTATAAACGCTGCCTTACATCCCCAGCAGTTGCGTACTGTGATGTCATCCACAAATGACGACGTATTCTAACGCACTTTGTCTACAAATCAATAAATGCAGATGTCAATATCATTTCCAATCAAATTCGTTCTTCAGCAAGGTACTTGATGCCTATTTTCGCTAGCGTATTCTGCTTGCGACTAATTTTGGGGAAAACGGTGCATCTTACATGAGGTAAAATGATGGGAAATGCTTTTGCGCATTTTTTTCGTGAAAAACGAAACAAAAATGTATTATATATTAAAATATAATTAACATATAGCATACAGCGACGCGTCACTTCGAATGCGGTTACTACACGCACGAGTCGTTGAATCGGAAAAGTCACTGGTCTGCCGGCGAATCGGCGCGCTCCCATTCCGCTGATTGGACATCCGCGGAGGGTTCACTCCGCAAGGGTGGAAGTGGTGCGGCATCTGCGACTGGCACCTATTACGCGGAAGTGCACCGGGCGGCGGAATCGGCCAAGACGGGATCAACTCGCCTTCAACGACTGGCGAAAAAACTGATATGGAAAATGAATTTCCCCGCAGAAGACGTAGAGCGCTTAACTCTTTCATCCCTTCGAAAGCCCCCCTGGGCTGGTGAAAACGGAAAAGTTTATCTGCGGAGGGTTGTCCTTCAAGATGCGAATCGCAAAAAATCCATTCATTATTGATTCATAAAGATACACAGTCTTCAAAATATTCCTTCGATAAGAAAATCTTATTTAATTACATTCAATCGTCCGTTTAGTTTATTGTTCCGGCATAAATTCAGCATTTCACTTTTAAGACGCGTAAAGAAATGTGATGCAAGTCTCAGAAAAGTTAGAGAATCAAATGAATCGTATATCCGTTTCAAATATTTACTCTTAAATGTTATTTCGTGTTGAAAATGTTCAAATAACGTATTCCATTTCATCTCGTTTTTTTCTTTGACAAAAAGAGGCCAATGGTAACCAGGCAATTTTATCAAAAACTCTCCCAGTTGACACCAAAATCTACAATTATACACTTGCCAAATAAGTTTGCAAATGTAACATCTTGATATTGACAACGATGTTCATTTGCAGCCTGGATGACTTTCGCTCTGTGATATGTTCTGTTGCTGCAGTTGTGATCAATGCAATTCGCTGCTCTTTGCACCGCTCTTGGTGACTTCTAGTCCTTTTTTCGACTGATCCTCATTTTATTATGCAACACATTCACTGACATGAGCATAACATTTATTATTTTCTTTTATCCCAATTAATTATCCCATAGTTTCACGCTTCCGCGAGCGCGTTGGCTCACTGCATGTGTGAGATTCCAGAAATGTTATCAGTACGTTCATGTACAGAGATAACGGTGCCATGAGCCATAGCGCGACAAAACACGTTAAAATTCTGAAAATATTTGCGTTATATTTCATGGACCACTTCGATGATTATTATCAAGTCTAACTTATTTTAAATTTACTAGACGGGTCACAAAGTTCCCCATACGTATAGTATATGAAACAAAATAGAGTTCGCGTGACCCACATACAGTATAGAGTGTGCTGCAGGTCAGTTCATGCCCAAAATTGCGATAATTCCATTGCTGGGTTGAATCTTCAAATTTTATACGGCGTTGAAATTTTGTTTTATTATCGCTTACCAATACGCTGTTCATTTGTTTTCAAATATCAATAGGCGTGCGTTAGTATCAATAAGTGAATGTGAACTTCCAAAAAAGAATAGTCTGCCGAAAAGCGTCCAGAATTTTCAGAAAACTCTCTGAAATGCCATATTTTTGTGAGTCACAGCTAATTGCCAAATGTATTGTTGGAAATTTATAAGCCAAATATGATCATACGTCTTGATATACATGTCGCCGTTGAATATCGTGCAGGGGTCAATCGAGTATCACCTGCGATCGATAGTAATTATATGAGCCATTCAATTCAAAAGATATTAAAGTAGAAAAGACAATTCCGTGTTTGCTCGAGCATTTTTATCGAAATATAGTTGCCATGGACTGCTACGTCAATAGGTGAATTCACATGATCAAACGCTTGGACAAGAATAATAATTGAGGAAATCAAAGGTATCGTATTGGGTTTTCGCAATCTCAAAACGTTTCTCGATTGCCGGAAATAATTTCTTTTCGTGAATGCGATTCCTATGGACAAATAGAGCCTTGAAATTGTGTAAATGTATATTTCAGAGTAGAAAATTCGCTTTCATTCTTTTAAAGGAACCAGATTTGCCTTTCAACATTCAGCGACCCTCGATGCCACGTGCATTTCGCTACTGCGTGTGTTATGGCCCACATGCTTAGTGACCACGGTAGCAATCCGGAAGTGGTCAGATTGCTTGCTCACCGACCCCTAGGTAGCGGTTTACGTGCAAGTAATGGAATAGATAGATGTTTTATCTGCTTTTTCGGTATAATTATGGAATATCTGCATATTGTCGAATCGTATAGTTGTGGTGAGTTACCACAGCCGACGAAGAAGATCTAATGATATTGATGCTGATTTCTTGGATCCTTTTCAAGAACATTGGATTTATACGTATTCTTAGCACAGTTTTCTATGCAATTATCATGTAGGCAACCGCAATAATCATCCCGAAGTTCGATTTCACGGGTGTGGCTAGAGCTATCCAAGCACTAAGGCAAACGGCGAGGGCATTCCGTACATCTGCAGGATAATAAGGAAGACCAGTATCTTCTTATTCATTTGCACGGCCTGTGTTTTCTCGGGAAGACCTGGTACCGGAAAAGCCACTCAGCTCGAGTGAAGAAGGCCCGAGGCTATCCAGAGTGGCTTGCACGCGTATCGAACCCGGGCCCGGCCCGCTGGAATATCAACCCCCTTGATTTGCATGCAAAACACTATTTCTATCATTGATATGACATTATTCTAGATATTTATGTCCCAATCACTCATAGTTTTCCATTTAGGTGCAACTCAAAAAATTAACTTTTAAATCTATTACTCAAGCAAGTACCGTTGCATCTGCTATGAATCTCGCTACACAAAATTAACGTGTTTCTTGTATCGCTAACACTTCCACGTAAATAGGTTCAAGTAATGCTTATTCATTGGCTGAGTACTTTCCGTTCACTGATTTCGATTTTTTTATGAATACTACGTAGGTACGATCCAGTTCTGAGGCCTCATAATTTTTTTAATTCAAGAACTTGAAATGCCCGTTACTTCTCTGAAACATCTCACACGTAACTCGCGATGCCCACGCCACGACTCTTCGAGAGATGATCCCTTGTGCCAAGCGGGGCATTGTTTATCGCCGAGGCTTCGTGGTTTGTCTCGCCACGTTACAAATCTATTCGACCTTCTTGTTTGAACTGTAGTCACACACACGAAAGCACATTTCATGGGCACGTGACAAAATAAATTGGCTGACCTATGAACGGAACGTTCCTCATAGCTCCAGTGACTCTGATCGCCATCGACGACGAGTTCGCCGATCCTCAATCTTAGAGTATCAAGCGTCGGCGTGCTTTGCACAATTTGCCGATGCGTTGCGATTACATGCAAATGGCGCGGCCCTGCACGGTGGAATCGTCTCGGGATTGGCCTGGGGTCATTCGAAATACCTCCTCGACCCACAACACTCCGAAGGCCGTTTTGCCCTTCAAATAAGACCGAGGGCCCCTCTTAGGGCGATGATCTATACATTTGCGTGAGCAACTCGCATCGAACTGCAATGGCAATACGAATGACCCGATCGACGTGGCCGCGGAGGCCGCATTGTAGTTATCGTGGTCAGTTCCATTTTCACCGCGTCCCCAATGAATCACTCAACGGAACTTTCCTGCTCCCGTGGACCGTTCCGAACTTGATGTCTCGCCAACAACTAATTCTGTTTACACGGGAACTGAGACGCTGGTCGGAAAAACATTATTCTCTTGAGGAATGTTATCGATCAAATTTTTTCCACTGAGTCACTTACCGTTGACGTTCCCATTTTTCCGTTATTTATTCCATCGACTGCCTTTATTTCCGATGGCATTTGACTCGAATTAATCCTTTCAGTGTCCGCATTTATCCCCTTTAGTCAGTGGATTTCCTCCCGGTACACCTCCTTTCTCTCCTCGCGCTGAATTTTCCGCGCCGACCGACTCCATACGTTTCCCTTTGGCCGATAGGGAGTGTCTGATAAATCGCTCGTCCATTTGTCAATGTCTTTTCATCTCGATAAAGTGACTTCGTATTTTTATTTGAATGGGGTAAATATTGTTTTTCATCTGCTTTAGCTTTTCCACGTCAGCGCCATAACTCCGAAAGACCCGAGATCAAGTGGCTGAGCCGTTCGATCCCAAATGCAGATATACCTGCTCATCCTAACCGAGGGAGGAGGGTGAAGGGGGCGCGCAGGAAACTTTGTCTGCACAATAGAAAATTTTCAAGCATTTAAATAAAATTGTGATCGAGATTATAAATTGACGAAATGATATAGTTTTATTCATTCGAAATTCTTTTTAAAGGTCACTGCTTTCACAAATCTTTTACAAATACATCACAAAATTCTTCACATCTGTACTCAACACCTATGCAATTGAATCCATCATCCTCTTTTGCTTGAGAGCTTTTTCGCCTAGAGCAATATTTCTCCTTCCGTCCGCGCCACTTGGACTGTACGTATCATTGCAAAACCCTTCTTAGACAGGTAAACTGCTCCACCTGTTTAGGTTTATAAACTCCAATTTTAGCTTTTCACTTTGCTTTCATATTTCACAAAATCGACTGTTTTTTTTGCTTCGAATCAATTTAAGAAAAGCCCCTGTTTTATCTATATCGATTTTCATCCCATACCTGTGGCACTGAATTTCCAGTTCACTCAGCAATGCTTGCAATCTCTTTGCTGACTGACAAACTAAAGCTTGGTCATCAGCAAACCTAACTGATTTAACGAATTCCCCGCCCACTTTCATTCTTACCTCGAGTTCTCCCATGCCTCTTTGATCATTTCCTCTACATAGAGGTTGAACAGCAACGGTGATAATGGGCAACCCTGCCTTACACCTCTTCCTAACACTGCCCATCCGGACTTTCCATCCGCCCCACATTTCTAGATATTTGGCCTACGTGATCTACTAAGGATATTGAAAGGAATATTATCCTCATCCAATAGGTTCATTTTGAAATTAAATGACATGAAAGTATTTAAGATAAAAGTAAGCCTTAATGTTTATGGTTAATGGTGGTCCACGTTATTTGGCCCTGAGTGGAAAGCTATTGTGAACCAGGCTAAATAGCTCTGAAATATTAATACTACGAGATTCAATACCACCATTTCGTTTCAAAGATGGATCGTTCATTATCGGAAGGAAAAACTTATGAGAGAGAAGCCAAGAGACCAATAATAGAGAGGCCAGGTCGAGTGGTCTTCGATTTCTTTCACGAATTCGCTGCTGCTAAAGATTCGTCAAACCTTCGATCGGGAGCCTGGGTGGTCAAAGCGCTGCTTGCGGTTTTCCACGTTGCCAACTTGTATGCTCACTATACTCTGCGTCTTCTTTGACTGTGGGCGGTAAACGACCAATCGCTTGAGGAAAGTACATTAGAAAACCCTCGAACGCCGCCAAAATTGCGGACAACATTCAAACCACAATGTCAACAGTAATCTACAATTTTCCCACGGCGCCGTCTTTAAAATTTAACGTCTTCTTGTTCACTAAATATTCTATTGAGAAAAAATTGGCATGAAAAGACGTCCGGAAACACGTGGAAAACAATTGTTAAGTATATTCTGTGAATTCCGGCGATATCGTGTAGAATCAATGATATTAACAACCTGAAAGAATATAACTGACATTTTTCACTATTTAAAATTAATCTAACTAAAGAATTTTTCCACCATTTAAAGTACACTTTAATGAAAGAATTATATTTAAAACATTGAAAAAGTGCAGATGAATTTATTCTGATTGCTTATAATGTGAAATACCTCTGATATCTGAAAAATACTTGAAAAAAATTGAAATCTTTGTCAATGTCTACCTCTTGTTTCATTTATTTCGCCCTCCTCTCACTCAAGGAGTCACAAAAAAGTCAGCATATGCAAATAAACAGCTGTCAAAGTGTTCAGCTTGGCGTTTCACGTAAAAATTAGCGTACAGCCACATTTAGGGTCGTGCTAAATATGGCGACTTTTTTCTCCTTAAAGATTAGCGATTATTTTTCGCCTCAATTTGAGCCAGATTTCCTGTATGACTTGGCTAATCGGTGGTGAACTGCCTACTTTAAGCTGGTGCGTAATCGTATTTCAATTCCAACGATCATCTGGTTCGCATCCAGATACGCACTGCCTTTAACTTACGTTTTTGAATTAAAATGAAGAAACACAGCTCCAAACTTGACTTTTTGTATGGCATTTGGTCCATTAATCTGGCACTCAAACGTAAATATGAATGTGAAGGGCATTGACTTGTGGCTTGAGACGTATCTGTGAAAGGTGGTGAAAACTACAGCAGGGACACGCATTTTCTCCGAGGGATGCCACGAATATAGACCGATAATACCCTTTCGATTCCTCAATCTAATTTTAACGCTTTTATCCCCAATTTAGGGCATGGGTGTTTGCAATTTTATCCGATATCAAGGGGTTTGCTGGAAGAAGGGACTATATTGTGTCAATCTAATCCACAAAAAGACCGCAAATTAGATCATTATATCCAAAAGGCGGCGCCGTATTTATGTGACCTATTAAATAGCTCCAGAGTAAACAAATTCTGAGTTATTCACGAATAAATATTGTTCAAATTATTTTGCAACACGCCTAAATAGCTATATCCGGAAAAGGAGGGCAAAGGTGTGAAAAATTAAAATACGCAGAACAAATGGAAAGGTGTTCGCTCGCATGCGAATAACTATGATGAAGAATACGTCAGTGGGACGAAGTGGAACGAATGTATCGATTGATATTCTAAATCCGGGTGATGTCGCAATAGCTCTCCATGTGCGTCACCTGGTCCACGCAATGGCGTTAAATGGCGATTTCGTGCCCAATGATTGGAATAAAACAAAATGTACGTATATTTATATAAAAAACGACAAAAAGATAGCTAACAATGATAGGCCGGTGCATATTGCCTGAGATGTACGTTTTCTTGGTCGGTTTGATTGAATTGTTTATTTAGGCAATTCATTTTTTAAATTGGGTGCGCCTAACGAGGAATGGGAAAAATGCCAAACGCAATTAATTTACGAGAGTCGCACATGATTCAGTTCCACCCATCACTGCATTTGCTACTTCCTTTACACGTCTACATGACACCCTGAAAGTCACCAGCGTGGGGTATGGCGGAGGGTGCAGAGTACACGGAGGAGTCGCGGTCACGTGTAATGCATGAATGATTGGAAATGCGTCAATATTATTATGTAGATGAATATCTATCGTCCCTTCGACGATTGTTTCTACACCTCGGATATTGTTGCGTCCCTTCCCTTCAGAAGCATCGCTAAAACTTGAAACCCTCGCGTCGGCAAGCATCTGGCTCCTTGGCGGCGGCTAGAATCCAATCCTGAGCCTTGCCCACTAGGAGTTGACCCAGCGCAGTCCTTTCCCGTCGACCACCACCCCACCCCACCATAATCTCTGTCCTCCCTTCACCCGTCCTGCCCAGAGCCCACCTCCTCAGTTCTCTGCCTTCCGTCAAGAGAGGTGGTCGAGCCACGGAAATGTTAAAGAAATGGTCCCGTCAATCCTTTTTTTTTTGGTATTCTACCGGTTAAGGTAGGTTTTTGGATGGACACAACTACCAAACAAGTATTTTATTACTCCTAACAAAACACAGAATCCATCATCCTACTCTATAACAGGTCCCTCTTAATCTCTGAGTACTTTCTTCCTCCCTTCATCCCGTCCAACATTCCTATCCTGTTCCTTCACTTTCCTCTTTCGCCCAACATTCTACCCTCCATCACAGTCTTCAACATCCCACTGCCGGTCAACACCCCCTTCATCCACTTTTCCTGCCTCCAGAGGATTGCTCCCAACAAACCCCTCTCTTCGCCCAACATACAAAGTACTTCATCATTTGTTTTCTTCTCTATCCATTTCACCTTCTCCATTCTTCTCCACACCCTCATTTCAAAAGCTTCCAATCTACGTCTATCCTCCTGCTTCAATGACCACGTTTCCGCACCGTACATAGCTACGCTCCATATGAAAGTTTCTACGAGTCTATTCTTAACATCCTTACTCATAGTCCCTATCATCAACTCCCTCCTCCTTGTGAAAGCCTCTTTGCCTAGCGCAAATTCTTCTCCTTATGTCCCTACTACTTTGACCGTGTTGGTCCATAACAATACCGAGATACGTAAACTGTTCTACCTGCTCTAGTTTTTGCCCTCCTATTTTAATGTTAAGCTTGGCCTTTTTCTTTCTAGAAAACCGCATAAGCTTTGTTTTATTAATATTGATTCTCATCCCATACCTGTCGCACTGAATTTCCAATTCACAAAGCAATGCCTGCAGCCCCTTGGCTGACTGACAAACTAAAGCTTGGTCATCAGCGAACCTAACTGATTTTACGAATTCCCCGCCCACTTTCATTCCTACCTCGAGTTCTTCCCATGCCTCTTTAATCATTTCCTCTGCATACAGGTTGATCAGCAACGGTGATAATGGGCAACCCTGCCTTACACCCCTTCCTAACACTGCCCATCCTGACTCCCCGTTTCCCAATCGCACCTGAGCAGTCTGAGACATGTACAGGTTGCGGGTAAGCCTCCTCTCCCTCCAATCTATTCCTATTTTCTGCAATATACTCATTAGGTTTTCCCAATTCACTCTATCAAACGCTTTTTCGAAATCTACGAAATAGGCAAATACCTCCTGGTTGTGTTCTATATTCCTCTCGACTAATAATCTCATGCACTGCAAAGGCATCACGCGTACCTCTCCCCTTCCTAAACCCAAACTGATCATCCCCTAAGAAATCATTTGCCCTAATCTCTATCCTTTTGTTTATGATCCTGAGGACAACTTTAGCTGTGTGGGATATCAGACTAATTGTCCTATAGTCCTCACATGACGTGGCCTTTACCTTTTTCGGAATAGGAACTAAAACTAATCTCACAAAGTCTTCCGGACAGATTACCTCCTCATAAATACTACGGATCAGCCCATAGAGACTCTTCCTCCCACATTTTCCTAAGCATTTTAAAAGTTCCACGGGAATGTTATCTATTCCCACGGCCTTATTTAGTTTCATCTCCCTTAATGCCCTTTCTATCTCATTGTCTAGTATGCCTGGACCTAAGCTGTCTTCCTCTACGTCATTTTCTTTTTCAATGTCTAACTTTGTTGGTCTGAGTTCTTTACTATACAGTTCTTCTATATACTCCTTCCATCTCTCTTGGATCTTTCCGCGTCAACTATTACCTTACCCGCCTTAGCTCTAACTGTTAGCATAGCTCTTCCTTTCTTACTTCCCGATAAAAATTTAACTTTGCTGTACAGCGCACCGACTTCACCCTTCCTTTGCAGACTTTCCGTATCCTCGCACTTCGGCTTCCACCATGCTTCTTTTGCTTTATTTGTTGCCCGCATCAATTTTTTATACTTCATTTTGCCTAAATCTGTATTTACATTCTTTCATTTTCGCCGCTCATCCATCTTTGTAATCATCTCATCCGTGATCCATGGTTTCCTAGTCCTTTTAGCGTTAACGGTTCCAATAGTGTCTTTTGCGGCTTTAGACAACCCTTTTTTGATCATTTCCCATTTTTCTTCGATAGTAATAAGCCCTTTGCCATCCTCCATGATTTTCTCAACCGCCTGTTTGTATTCCTTCCTTTTCAACCCATTTAATGCTTCTACATTCCATTTTCTAACTCGCCGCCGCTGCCTTATCTTTTTGAAACGTACGCTATATCATAACAACTAAATTGTGGTCAGAGTCCGCATCCGCTCCCGGGAAGCTGTGGGAATTTCTCACACTATTCGTAAACCTGTGTCTAACCAGGATATAATCTAGCTGATATCTTCCTGAGTAAACCCGCATTTTCCATTTCCCATTTTTCGTCTTTTGTGGTGTCTAAACCAAGTGTTGGTGATGACTAACCCCTGTCTCCTGCAGAACTCAACTGCTTTCTCCCCGCGGTCATTCCTCGTGCCTAAGCCGTAGTCCCCGACCTCATCACCATCTCTTACTTCGCGTACCATCGCATTCCAATCCCCCATAACTATCAAATGTTTGCCTGCAGGAACACACGCGATCATGTCCTCTAACTGATCGTATATCCTATCGACCTATCTTCCTTATGGTTGCTCGGTGGCATGTTAACCTGAATAATAACTAAGTTCGTTGGTTCTGCTTTTATCTCCACTAGTAGTATTCTATCCGTTATCTGCTCTATGTTAACTACGCTTCTTCCTACCTCTTCATTTAATACCGTGGCAACCCCTCGTTGGCTCTCGTCCCCACCGCTGTATATTATTCTATACTTATCACTCTAGTAATCCCCGCTATCTTTTCATCTCACCTCGCATAGACCTAAAATATCTATATATCCCCTTTCCATCTCTCGCTTAACATTCTCCAATTTCCCTGTCCTCATCATTGTCCTAACATTCCACGTTCCTATTCTATCTAATATGGTCTTCTTCTCCTGCGTCTTCTGTCCTGCTGCTGCTGGTTTTCCCTTGCAAGGGTTTCGTGGGATGACGACCCCGGAAGCCTTGCCTCCCCCGCTGCCGGGCTTGACACACGGCCGATTTGGCCGAGCCCCGTGGTTGCCAGGACTCAAAATATCTCTAATATCCATCATATTTTTCTTGGCAATGATAATTTAGGTGGTTTCCCGTTGCCTTCCTCAATAGTGTTTTTAACGTGACACCATCACTTACTGGCCGCCCCACTGGGGTCAGACGCCATTGCAGCCGCCTCACTGAGGAACAGACGCTGCGTGGACTACCTTTCGTCTGGCTCCTAACCTTCGACCTATCTGGCATGGGTGACCCTACCAGGAGCAATTTTTATTACTCCCGCCAGCACAGCTCTAGGGGTCATCGGAACGCACAAGCCCTTCCACCACGATATGGAGCGTAGCTCTGTACGGTGCGGAAACGTGGTCATTGAAGCAGGAGGATAGACGTAGATTGGAGGCTTTTGAAATGTGGGTGTGGAGAAGAATGGAGAAGGTGAAATGGATAGAGAAGAAAACAAATGATGAAGTACTTTGTATGTTGGGCGAAGAGAGGGGTTTGTTGGGAGAAATCCTCTGGAGGCAGGAAAAGTGGATGAAGGGGGTGTTGACCGGCAGTGGGATGTTGAAGACTGTGATAGAGGGTAGAATGTTGGGCGAAAGAGGAAAGGGAAGGAACAGGATAGGAATGTTGGACGGGATGAAGGGAGGAAGAAAGTACTCAGAGATTAAGAGGGACCTGATATAGAGTAGGATGATGGATTCTGTGTTTTGTTAGGAGTAATAAAATACTTGTTTGGTAGTTGTGTCCATGCAAAAACCTACCTTAACCGGTAGATTACCTTAAAAAAAAATATATACATATATATATATATATATATATATATATATATATATATATATATATATATGTATATATATATTTATATATATAAATATGTATATATATAAAGTACTAAATATATATATATATACATATATATATATTTAGTACTTTATTTGGTTATGTAGATGTATACGAAATTGTAATATACCAATGAAATTGTTTAATCTACAGTTGAAAGTAAATGTTTCCTTGTTTTCGCGCGTCCTGAAATCTGCCTTGATTCTATACACCTTGCTACGCGTATACGTTTGTGTGTATGCATGCTTGTGTACTTTAGGGTATGTGTCTTACATAAACGTATTTTTGGTGCCCTCATCCCTCAAAGCTATTATGTGCGTTAAATTGGTACTTCTGAGACAATTGCTTCTGCTTTGAACTCCTTTTTGCGTCTCCGTAATTCCCACTTCCCTTTTCTTTGTAGTGGTCGCCCGTCCTCATCTGCACACGTCCTTCTGCCGCTGCTTTCCCACTGCCACCTCCCCCTTCTTTTCAAGTCAGTTTTATTTTTCGCATCGCAATGAGCGATCTCATAATAGACTAAATAAAAGAACGCCTCAAGAGCGTTTCTAAGCGTGGAAAATTGTTTTGGAGTTTTTTATTAAAGTTAATTATGCTGAAATTTTGACGTTAGGAAATATTAGAGGGACATTACCTTAAGTGGGCATGTCTAAGGAACCGCGCTTAAGGACTGTTTTCGGAGGAAAGTGGAAACGCCTCAAGAGCTACAATCTGTAATTCACGCTTCTTTAAGCATTATCCGTTGATAGCATTTCTCATGCCTTACCCCGACATTAGCGGTGAGTTTTCCCGACAGAGTCGACGTTAATATATATCCTGCGGTTTGAACTCCCTCGAGCATTTAGGGAATGAACTTTTAAGTATCTGGAAATGTGGTTTTTTAGCACACGTTGGAGCTATAGCAGTGGCAATAATAATTATATTTTCGCGTTCATTTCCGCGAGGGACTGCTGCTTCGAGGAAGGGATTCCGTCGGGAATGGAGGGGGGGGGGAGTTTACGCGCAATGAAACTACCATTTAAACTTATGAGTTAGAAGATTAAGCGCCGTAGCAGCGCATCTTCTCGGAAAGGCGTTCTTCCCTGCGCTTACCATTGCCAAAATAATCCTTGGCTAACTGGTGAAGTGGTAGGACCGAAAAGGGCGCATGGCAATCGGGGAAAATAAGGATCATCAGTGAATGAGGGGGTAAATCACTGAAATATGAACCTCCTCGTGTTACTTAAGCAAATTTCAGGTTCTTCCCTAAAGTATTTCCAGTTATTCAGAGTCCCTTTAAGGAGTGTTTGCTATTTTTTGAAAGGAAGGCTTCGTGTCTCGGTGAAATCTAAGGTTTTATTGGTATTTGAGTTTAATTTTCCATCATTAGTATTTTATCTCGCTCGGGTCGTTAAAAATGGGTCACAGAAGTTATTGAGTACTTAGACACATGCCATCCTTCGTCGCTTTTGAAATAGGATCAACTTGTTTCGAAAATTTCAAACAAATGTTTGCTGGTTTAACGATAGGAGTGCATGCTTATCTTGGCCCTATTTTCCAGCCATGCAAGGAATGATTGCATGGTTAGAGAAATTATTGCAAGAAATGTAATCAAAGTGCTTGCATGGAACAATGACTAGCAAGTTAGTCGCTGACAGGTATGACCCAAAGGTACGAACAAATTGATTTGACCAATTAAAACAATATAGAGAGAAAAACTGTGATGCAGTCAATCAACATATTTCACAGGAATGCTTTGTTTTTCAATTTCCACAGTAAATGCCTTTTGGAATTCTAAGAAAGGTGACGTGCATACTTCACAGCCTACAGCTGTCTATAGTTTAGAAGATTGACTGAAAGCTTCAGACTTTTTATCGAAAACCTGCCCAAAGAGCACCCTAAACGTACACAACCCGACATGATCTTGAACATCAAATTGGGACTAAATATGAAGTGAATGTTTGAATGTTACTATTAATAAAACATGCATAATATCAAAGTTAAACTTTGTAAATGTGGATTTACAACGTTTCATTTTGACCTTGTTCGTCAAGGAACAACATCACAAAGTTACACCTAGAACAATTAGTTACTAAGAGCACAGTCCACGGAATCGCTCGCAAATTTAAAGACTATATTTCATAAGTCTAAGATACTGATGTTGCTAGGGTGCCCGTTAATATATGCAAACATCCCTTGATCCTTATAATTTGAGGTTTACTATTTGAATGTGATCGCTGCAAGGAGAACTCAGGGATATGACAAATAACGTCGTAGGAAGTTCATCGCCCACACCCGAGGGCCCGATCACATTTATCGTGTCTAAGAGTTCGTTTGGATGGACCAATTGAAGAAATATTCCGATAATTTCGAGGGTCTAAGACAATAGTTTCTATTTCCCTTGAATGAAGAATCACTTCGGAGGAAGGAGTTTTTTAAATGACTAGCAATTGACAAAGATCGTTGAACAATTCCGTGGTGAAATCGGTGCGGAATTCTCTTCCCTCGAAATAAAAATAGTAGTTCCCACTGGTTCTATTTGGCTTCCGTGTCGAAAATTATAATGTGAATTTTAGAAAATTTACCTCATAACTTTAAATTCTTTATATTTTTTTACGCACACACATTAATCCTTCTTTGATAATGCTTCGTGCATGTTATGGAAAAGTGTGAAATTACTGAGATTGCGCCAAATCCATCGCGTCACGCCCCTGCATCAGCCACAGAGTGGATGATGCAAAATGGCAAAGGAGCACTTCCATCCATTCTTCAAAAGAATGAAATTTGGCATTCATCCATTTTTGTAAGAACTGGGTCTTAGCTGAGACTTTCAGGGTCACTTGGGCTAAGTGTCATGCGGAGGGGACGAATAGCGTGCTCCCCCGCCCCTTCCAGGAGCCGAAGCGTGGCCATCGGATTCGTCGTACCCCAGGTACGGAGGGCGGGAGGCAGAACACTCCGTGACAACCCCGATGCCCTTTCCCACGGCGGGAAGGGGTTTGGGTATATCTCCCCTCCCCCCGTCCCTCGATATTCTCCGCTCCTTTTTCTTTCAAACCCTTGTACCAACGCGTGCCTCTCGATGGAGTCTTAACCTGGTGTTCAGCAGTCAAGGAAAGCCAATAAACCTCGATCGAAGTGGGTAAATGACTTGGAAATGAGATTGAAATTACTGCTAACTTTAACATAGGGATCAATTTCCCGTCATGTGCCGTGCATCAACTTGTCAAAAGTTTATCACAACGACTGCTTATTCGCTGCGCACGTTTCTGCGAAGGTTGATTCTGATATACGTAATACGTATGTATACGATTGGCATAATTATATGGTGGAGTTGCCTGTCGAAACGTTGGCGCCTAAATACCCGATAAATATCAGTCCATCAGGGGCAGGGTAGGTTTGTGGTAAAGCTAACAACTGGGCACTGCTGCTATTTTAAGTCCACACTAATCGACGAATTCTGTGATAAAAAAATCAATTAAACAGTAATTAATCCGAAGGTCGGTTTGGTAGGTGAGGTTCGATTTTAACCTATAAGTTCACTTATCCCGACAACGTGTGAAATTTACACATCAGGTAATGGGGGTCAGTTCCTTTCCCTATAATTCTGTAATACCTAATATTTAATTAAACAATTAATTTATCGCCATAATTAGGATATTCACCGTTTAAATGTTGATAGTATTGACCGTGAAACATTAGACTATGGGGAACAATTCTTCAAGAATACATACTAACTGCCTCCTTCATTCTATCTAAAGTGCCTAATGCCTCTCCTCTCCTTACCTCGTTTGCCAATACATTTTTATAAGTATAAACTGCGACTAAAATTAGCTCTAAACATATCACGATCTTTCGAACGTCGCATTAACTCTCTCCATATGCCCTGTGCCAACTGCTCCTTCATATTTAGAATTTATTCAACTCAATTTTTGTACTTTCTAGTTTGTTTTCCTGTTTACTGCTCTTATTCACTTTTCCACGTCCAGGATTCAGTGTGGCTGAAACGACATCCTATGGAGAAAGGGTTCAGGATCACATTTCGGTATCGACCCATCGCTAAAACAACCCATCCCTTTTACCAGGTAATTTTTGTCAGGAACATATTAATTATTATTATTAGTTACCTAAAAATAATTGCATCAACATAATCGGACCCTGGTTTATCGTTTGGCGTGAAGGTTTCAATTCTTATGAAATTATTTTGTCAGCGCATGTATCTGTTGACAAAGGTATAATCACGTATTGGAGGAAGCATTTTCCTTTCAGCGCTCACCTGGTCAGTAAATGACAAATAAATTAGACTTGATGTATTTTCAGCATAAATCTTTTATTTCTGTACATGAGTGGAATCAAAAACGTTCCTGTTTTAATTTTATAATTTTTAACGCTAAGATCCTTTTTATGATTCAGTGAGCAATGCAAAAATTTATTATGAAATATAATTGTGAAAAAATTTAGTTTGAAGTAGTGCAGTTGCACTAAAATATCATCAGCACAGTATGTTAACAAAGTCAACGTGAAGAAATAATTATTGAGGAATGGGTGATTTAAAAAAATATATACGTTAGGTAGGTTGTTTCTCTTCAATTTCGAGTTATTTTATTTAATAACCAGCTCGGGCATTTTGAACTATTTAGTGATGGTAGCCGAGAAAAATTTCAACACACAACCCCTTTTTACCCAAGTGGGTTTTCACATATTACGGGAAAATAAATGCTGGAAGTCGCAAATTAGTCCACAAATCAGTGTTTCGAAAGTCAATTGAATATAGAAGTTTCCAGTTTTTATTTAAACTAGTGAAATATTAAAACAAGATATAAACTCTCAAGTGTGGTAGCAAATAGTACCTTATTGTTTTCGGATACCGAAAAATGTTTAAATTACATTTGGACAAAGTCACCAATAGCCAAACGCATAAATCAGTTGACCATCCCGTATTCACATCAGTAGCTATTCTGAAGTAATAAAAAAGCCTTTGGTGTTCGGATATCAGTCTCCACAGATATGTTCCTCTTCAACCCTCTCTCACACGACCTGTGTTTTCACTCTGTTTGTTCTGAATGTTAGCATTCACTATTCGGTTCATCGCCCACTACTTCCGGCTCATTGTCCTCGTGAAATTCGCACCTAGATATTGATGGGACTCCGGCAGACTGAAAGGAAAATAAAACATTTTGGAATTAGGAGAAGAAAATGGGGTGGCATAGGTGATATTTCCATTTACCATCGTCCGAAAGTAACATTGTTTAATAGGAATATACATTTAGATTCACTAAAAAGGTACTTGTCCCATCATTGGCAGTTTAAAAAATATATCTGTATTTTAATGGAATTGCATTCTAAGAAATCATCCAAAGTATGATGAGAACACATATAATGTTTGAAAATTTTCCATAAATTATCATTCCTGGTCATTTTTTACTAGACGGAGCAAATAGAAGAGAAATCCAGAAACAACTAGATTAATTTTTTAGCGCGAACAAAAGTGGTCATAGTATGTAAGTAAGTACTCATTGGAAATAAAGAGTTACACTGAAGATTTTGAATATATCAGACAATCGAAAATACCTGCCATAATGACTAATTTTTTTTAAGTCCTGTTAATATGTTTGCCATATCCAGTCGGCCAACCCTTTGAATTCATCGCCAGCTCAATGAAACGGCGATAATGATTTCCTCTACAGTTGAAAATAACGATAGCTGAATGACAAATGAGGTTGCATTATATACTGAAGTAACTAAAACGGAGCACGTTAAATGAAGGATTTCTATTTACCCAGGCGGTAAGATAAAACATGTATGCTTTATATATATATATATATATATTATATATATATATATATATATATATATATATATATATATATATATATATATATATATATATATATATATATATATATATTATAAGGTAATCTACCGGTTAAGGTAGGTTCTTGGATGGACGCAGCTACTACATAAAATATTTTGTGAATCCGAACACAAAATCCAGTATCCTACTTTACATCAGGTCCCTCTTCAGCTCTTAGTACTTTCTTCCTCCCTTCATCCCGTCCAACATCCCTATTCTGTTCCTTCCCTTTCCTCGAATGCCTCACATTCTTCATCATCCCAATGCCGGTCAACTTCATCCACTTTTCCTGCCTCCATAGGATTTCTCCCAACAAACCCCTCTCTTCGCCCACCATACCAAGTACTTCCTCAAATGTTTTCTTCTCTGTCCATTTCACCTTCTCTATTCTTCTCCTCACCCACATTTCAAAAGCCTCCAATCTACGTCTATCCTCCTGCTTCAATGACCACGTTTCCGCACCGTACATAGCTACGCTCCATATCAACGTTTTTACGAGTCTTTTCTTAATATCCTTACTCAACGTCCCTGTCATCAACTCCCTCCTCCTTGTGAAAGCCTCTTTGCCTAGCGCATTTCTTCTCCTTACGTCCCTACTACTTTGACCGTGTTGGTCCATAACAATACCGAGATACGTAAACTGTTCCACCTGATCTAGTTTTTGCCCTCCTTTAGCTTAGCCTTTTTCTTTCTAGAAAATCGCATAACCTTTGTATTATTAATATTGATTCTCTTTCTTTCCTTACCTTTCGCTAAGAATTTCCAGTTCACTCAGCAATGCTTGCAACCCCATGGCTGACTGACAAACTAAAGCTTGCTCATCAGCAAACATAACTGTTTTTACGAATTCCTCGCCCACTTTCATTCCTACCTCCTGTTCTTCCCATGCCTCTTTGATCATTTCCTCTGCATACAGGTTGAACAGCAACGGTGATAATGGGCAACCCTGCCTTACACCTGTTGCTAACACTTCTAATCCGGACTCCCCGTTCCCCACCCGCACCTGAGCAGTCAGAGACATGTACAGGTTGCGGATTAGCCTCCTTTCTCTCCAATCTATTCCTATTTTCTGCAGAATACTCATTAGTTTGTCCCAATTCACTCTATCAATCGCTTTTACGAAATCTACGAAACTGGCAAAAACCTCCTGGTTGTGTTCTATATTTCTCTCGATTAGTAATCTCATTACTGCAATGACATCTCGCGTACCCCTTCCCTTTCTAAACCCAAACTGATCATCCCCTAAGTAATTAATAGATTGGGCCGAGACCGGTAGTTGCCAGGACTCAAAATCTCTGTATAGTCCATCATGTAAATCTTGGGAATGATATTTGAGATGGTTTCCCGTTGCCTTCCTTAATAGCGTTTTTAACGTGACACCATCACTTACTGGCCGCCCCACTAGGGTCAGACGCCATTGCAGCCGCCTCACTGAGGAACAGACGCATCGTGGACTACCTTATGTCTGGCTCCTAACCTTCGACCTAGCTTGCATGTGTATATATATATATATATATATATATATATATATATATATATATATATATATATATATATATATATATAGATGGGATCAAGGTGATTGTGAATTCTGTGGCCACGGATGCGGATGAAGAGAACGTTTACTTTCACGTGGTAGGCAGATTATGAAGTGGACTTTACGTCGCCTGTTTATTTGTTGGTTTTAAATGGGAAGAGGCGAGTGACCGTTGATTTTCGAGCGATATGTATACGTAGAGGGATGTCAATCTTGTACTTGCGAGGGCGAGGAGAAGGGCGCTCCGGCAGGACACGAAAGGCGGGCCAAAATTCCCTTCAACTAGAGGGAGAATATGTCGTCGACCTACCTTACCCTCATGAATATTACTTTGAGATTTTAATATTTTTTCCTGAACTCTGATTCATGTAATCAGTTTCGCAAAAATAGTATCGCCGTTATTAATACCTTTATTAGGACCACTTCAATTCTTATATCTAACGCTTTATACACTAAGCACCTCTGCATTGCAGCGGAGCATCTAATTCCTGAGGAAGCACTCTCTGAATTGAAGATATTTCCACCATTTCTGCCTAAAAGCCCATTGGTTTTTCTTCTTTCAGGCCCGTGATACACATTCGGTTGTTGGACTGTGTCAAGAGTTCTCTCTGCGGAATATTGTATTAGTTCCGGGGGTACGTCGTCGATCCCTTGTGCCTTGTTTACCCTTAAATCCTCATCAACTGCAGCGGTGAATGTGGTTCAAAGGAGCTTGCAGTCTTCTTTCTAATCATCGTCGGCAGTATCCTCTTCTTCCAGTATTCTTACGTGTTTTCCGTCGTGAAGATTCTCCAAATACTCTTCACATCTCTTTTCTTCCCCTTCATATTCAATATTGTTTTCTCCACTTCTTTCCCAATCGGTATTCATATTTTCTCATTCAAATGGCGCTGCCTCTAACAGTTTTGCGAGCCTCTTCCAGTCTCCCCCCCCCTTGGACCAGTACACTCCTCTCCGCCTCTTCTCCCTCCTCATTCCATTTCTCAACCTCCTATAGCATACATCTCTTTCTTCCTTCCTCCAGTTCCTCTTCTACTTCCTTCTCTCTTCTTTCAGACCAAGTACTTTGTCTTTATTTTATTCCATCTTTCTTCAGTGTTGTCATCTCTTTCTAATTTATTTCCTTTTTCTGACGGAAATGCAACCGTGGCTCAGTTTCCTTCAAATCTATCTTTTTCACCCCCGTTTAATCTGCGTTCCCTCATCCGGCTGCCATTTGCATTTCAGAGCGCAATTCATTAGCCCCATGTCCAGGTCGCCTTTGATATCTGCGTCCACGGAAAGGTTTTCATCTTTCCAGTTCCTTCTTTGATCTCTTTGTCCCTGGTTCTTCTACTCCAGGCATCTTCCGCGTGTCGTCTTCCTGGTTAGTTTTGAAAGAATAGGCTCTCGACCACGAATTTGTATTTCTCCGTAGATTTTCCAAACCCTTTCTCTTTTTTTCATTTCGATTCCCTAGATCCTAGTCTCCTACTTTTTTCCGTCCTAGCCTTCTCCCACGAATGCATTCCAGGCTCCAAGGATACATGCATTTCCTTCAAATTTTTTATTACTCCGGCGATATCGTCCAACACCTCCACCCCTCGTCATCATCCTAGTCTGTTTTTAACATTTAAAAGTGCGCCACTACGCCACCTATGGGTTCCATCCATGGCATCTTCATCTTAGTGATATTTGCATTGTATCGTAGCAATCTCACCACTCTCATTGCAGCGCTCTTCGGCAACACTATCACCAGTCCCGTATTTCCATTAAACCCCCCCAAAGCACACCTAGTCCTTATTTTGCGCATCTCTACTTTGTCTACTACTTTGACTTCATTCTCCAACCTTTTGGAGGGATCGAGCATTTAAAATTCCGATTTCAGTTGATTAGCGATACATTTGGCTCTCGACTTGTCCCCGCCCACAGATTGGGGGCTAGATCCCGAATATTTCGATCGAGGGTGAGCTTCCGCTCCTCGCAACGCTAATCTCGAAGCTCACCGCCGCCTTCCCCACCATAATGTTGCAGCCGCCGGGACAATTACCCGACCGCAGTACACTATCGCCCCATTCGGCTACGTCTCCGCTCTAAGCTACTCACAGCACTCCTCTGCAGGCACTTTTTCGGCTCCTCGGCGGGCCCCTCCGAGAGCAGGGGCCGCCCCTGGCCATCGGACGCCGGCTGGCCGCCCTCCCCGCCTTCGCAATCGATGGAACAGTGGGTCGTCCTCGCTGAGGACGAGCTGGCGAACGCCGGGCTCCTCCTCCGCCGACTCCCCAGGCGGCTCCTCCACTTGAGGGCCATCAGCTTGGTACCCTGGATGACGTCGCTCCTCACCGCCCGCGACACCAGGCCCTCCCCCGCCGCCGCAACCCCTGAGCCGGGCGGCGCTGAAAGTTGCCGCCGCAGGATGACCCGGAACTTGAACGAGCGCACGGGCTGCAGTTGCACCTCCACGCCTTTGGAGCGGCCAGCAGTCGGGCCGCCGCCGCTCTCCCCTTCGCTGCCCTCGGCCGAAGAGACGGCGTGGTTCTGGTTACCCTCGCTCGGGCCGCTCTCCTCGGACCCAAGGTGGGGCGCCAGAAGCGAGCCGTTGGCCTTCGACCTCCCGCCCCCGATGGCCCCCTGCGGTACCTCGCCGGGAGGCAGCCACTCAGTGGGTCGGAACCCACCCCGTGACCGAGGTCTCGGCCTGCAACTCCTCTCCCACAGCTTAGAAATCTCAGTCTTGACCTCGCCGTTCATGAAGCAGTAAAGGACGGCCACAAATGCACCCTGCACGGGGTAAGTTTCATCAAATTTCATTTTTAATATCAAAACGTCATGTGTTATTTTTCATTCCTTGAAAACACTGTTTGAGAATAACGATATGTGAAAGGGTTTATATGCTTAAATTAACGCAACTTAATCAAAATGACGAGTCTTTTATATGGGTTGCTTTATTTTAGTAAAAAAAACTGGAAATAATAACAGAAAATTAGAAAAAAGTTTCACCTGAAATGATGCGAAAAAAAGATCGCAAAATAGCCAGATAATTTCCACCACAGGATTCACTCCAATCGCAAAAGACATTCCGAGGAACAGAGTGTAATGAATCCCAAAAAGTGGAACTAGGACCAGGGTTGACTTTGCCCAGCGCCTAGGGAAAACATTATTGGTTAAAAAGGGTGTAAAATCAGAAACTTAAAACGGAAAAAATATACCTAGATAATAATAATGTTCACTGAATAAAAATCGGCCAAAAAAAGGACAATCAAAATATTAAGGAATATTACTGAAATAAGATAATAATAAATAAATATTAAATTTGTGTCGATAATGTTTTACACCTCCATTTAATTTTTGAATTGAATCCAAAGGTTGAGAGCACAATACCTGTATCTGTATCTCCTCGTCTCTTCCGATATGGAAGACTGCAGCTTCTTAAAGACGACTCGGACTATTTTCACGAAAAGTACGAAGTTAATCTGAAAATGATCCATTCAATGTTTAGAAGAATCAAGGTATTTCGGCATATTTTCATAAACATGTAAAAAATCTTACTTTTGAATCCGATGCCTTCATCCCAAAGAACAATTTCATTTTAGAATTCATTAATAAATATCTAAATGCTACTGACCAATATTGAAGTCTCAATAGGAATGCGTATGACGAGGAAAAGGAGTGGGTTGCCGTTTGTGGTCCAGCAGTAAGTGTCCTCAAAGATCGCCCGAAAAGTTATCCACGGTACGACAGACAGAAAGGGCAGGCCTGAAGAACCAGATTGAGACAGGAAATTAGTATTTTGGTGCATGAAACAGGCGCCGAGTATCCCTCTTCATTCCCAGACGCTGATCGTTTCTTACCCCAGCCCAAGACGACGTACGTGGCGATGGAACTGGTATCCGAGAATAGGGCGTGAAATATTAGATTGTGCAGATACAAGCCTTCCATGAACACCCAGGAGTAATTGGCCACGATGAAGAACTGCCACAGGCTGATCACCATCTTGCATTGCCATCCGTGCTGAAAATAATGATGCAACAAGCGCCAATATGAAGCAAGGAAATCAATGAACGTCGAACCACAGTTGAATTAAACTCCATAGGGCAAAATTAAAAGGGAATATTAACGGCAAAATACCTAGCCTGAAGAAAGTAATGTATTAGCAAGGAAAAAGAAGAAGGGTGCTTCTGCAATAAACGTTTGCTTTTAAAGTCAACGAAAACTGAAATCAGGCATCCGGCAGCGTCATGACTCTTTCACATACAGGGTCCGTGCAATAAGTGTCGCCACTGGTTCGCTGTGGCAATAATAATCCATAGAGAAAATTAACCAGCGCTTTCCGGTCGCCGCTGCATCTTAAGTATGTGGCCATTTCACTTGTCGCAGGCGTTGCAGTTTGCATCATCGGTAAACATATCACATGTTTTTTTTGATCCCAAAAACAATTTATTTAAATATATAGTCACCAACTTTAAGTGATTGCAAGAAAAATGAGGGTATGGAATCAGAAGCACAATATGCTGCTCGGCTTACCTAGGTTTCATTCGGAACAGGCGGAGAGTAATTTTGGGATCCACTGATTAAATAATAAGTTAATAATAATTGGTAGTTGATTAGAGAAAATACACATGTATAAACATGTTTTGTTAAGAATATATACGAGAAATAAGTAATCGTGAGAGATATGGTGGAGGAAATAGATCGGCAACCCGTGATTGACGGCCAAAGCCAGCACCGGGACACCGAGGGGATAATTTAGACCACTTATTTCGGTAGCAGGATGAACAGCAGGAAACTTGATGGAGATTGACTCGCCATCGGTTAAAGATTCAATTACTCGTTCTCCCCTTACAAATATATAATAACAAAATAATCTCCCCTTACAATTCATATAAGCATCAAATCTAAGCGTCGCAACATTTTACTGCGAATTTAAATTGCTTTTTAAGGCACAGGTCACCCGATTTCACTTGCGTCATCCAAATATTTAGTATGGTTCAAATTAATTGGAAGCTTGGTGGACCATTGGTATAAAATATAAGATAGTACCTCTTCATTTATGACAAAATCAAGTAGTCTCTCATTATAATATATCCAATTGATGAAGTATATAGTTTCAGGCGTGACTATATGGAACTTGCTACAAATACTTTTGAATTACACTTCCTCATTTGTATATTCCCAATGTAATTTTTTATATATTTACGGTTTGGACGATTAACGTCATTTTCAACTGAATATTACGTTAATCGTGGTCATGTAAGAACATAAATAATTATTGTGGAATTGTACAAAGTACGTAGTGATGTTCAAAATGAATGTACCCATTCACAACAAAATCAAACCCAAGCACCCCCGAAAGTTTTGATTGAAAAAATAAACTTCAAAGGCCTGCCTCCAATGCACCGATTATTGCTTGATGTCGTAGGGGCATGTGTATGTTTTGTGTCGGGAGTACGTGTGAAAATGTAATTTATGTGCACATAAATATATTCTTTCTTGTGCATAAGTGCTCATGCATGAATGATTGCCTGTGTGTTAACACCCCCCGCCACACACCCTTGCTGTGGCCTGCGAGATGCTGAAGGGGTAAGCGACAGGCAACGGTGCAGGGAGTCGTGCGAATGGGACGGACGCGTCGCCCAACTGGCCACGGGAGCTCCGATCGCCCGGGGGGGGGGGGCATTGCTCACCGGTTCCTCGCTGAGGATGAGCGAGTCCTCGCCTTGAACGAAGGCTTCGGAGGTGAGGTCGATGCCTTTGATGAACAGGGTATCTTTGAGCAAGGACATGAAAGCCCTCATGATGAAGGACGCGAACAGATGCATGTGGAGCACGTTTCTGGGGCAACGAAGTCTCCTGGAAAGAATCACCGAAAACAATTACGTCTTGAAAAACCCAGCGATGATGCAACAATCAATTGGAACAAGCGCATTATTTATCCCAGATAGAAAAATTAACATTTGCGAAAATATTTGAAACAGTTTACCAAGGATATATAGGATTTTTCAAGAACTCCATTAATGTCACCCACACTAATATTGAGATAAATTTAAATGGTGGAGTGAAAATAAAATCGTGGCTTTTCATGCGTATTAATCCGATATATTGACATAGCTTTTCACAAAATATTGACTCCTATGACATTAGTTTCCATGCCCAAACGAATTAAGGAAGTGCATAACTTCACCTTCTATAAAATTTTATTCGGTATGAATAGAATCGGAGTCATTATTGGCTCAAGGGGTCTTGAAGATTGCTGGAATGCAGCACAGATGAGTACCTGCTTCGAGGTTCAAACCCTTTCAGAGGGAGAAGTTGACGATTTCGTCGTTTTGATTACCATGCTAGATCGTAGGCAGCAAAGGTGAGAGAGATTAAAAATTTTTAATATTTTAAGCATAAAAGTGAATCTAGATTATTAGAAGAAAGGAACTAGGAAGGAAGGCAAGTTCGGCTCACCAAGCGACGGCTAAAATATAGAATACGTGAATTAGAAGCAGTTTCCCTTTGCTTTGGAGGCCAATAGTTCGTTGCAAGCTCCGCCGTGCTACTCTGGGGGAGATCGGGAAGATAGGATGAGGTGCGAGCTGGTTTTGATTTGCTGTGCCAAAATGTGAGGGGAAAACCTGGTTTGTACCGTCAATTTTCCTGCTGCAAAGGACAAGGGATTAGAATGACTGCAAACCAAGGTACTGATGGAATAAGTTCTTTATTCTATATATATTGATTGGCTCTGCTTTCTACTACCTCTCATTTTATTGATCTCCTAGTCAGCAACTCGTATTGCACATATAAAAGATAATTAATCGCCCCCAGCAACACACGCCAGCGGTGACTTACGGGGGCACCAGGAAGTGGTGAACGTGGGGGTTTATCAGAAAGCGTTTCTCGGAATCGAACCCGGGTTCTCCGGGTGGTAGTTTGGTACTCTTTTAATTACTACGAGTGCTCGTACACTCCTACACCCCCGACACTCATCTTGAGCAGAAAAAATTAAAACATATTTGTATGCAGCCATATCACAATGGTGGCTTTTTAATGATCTCGTAATTTTGAGTTCATTTTCATTTTAATTCACTCGTGCATCAAATTGAAGTTTTGATCGCAAAATGTGAGAAGGTGGAAATATTCAAGAAGCAGGCCTTTGGGCTCTATATTTATTCTAAGTATTGAGCATATAAATATTTAAATTTAAACATTCATGGGAGTAGTGTGAAATACCTTGTGAAAGTGGATATTCTGTTTTTCTCAATAGACCATCCCTCTTACTGTTCGGAAGTACTTCCATCATGCTCTTGGATTCACGAGTACGCGGGCCCTGCGAGGGTGGCGTAGATTTTGCAGCATTTTCGAATTTAGAATTACATGAAAAGCGCATTTCGTGATAGAAGAATTTAAATTATTTCTATAAAATTTCTTTTCGATATTTTTTCAAATTAATCATTATTTGATATACTGTATAGTATCCGCCGTCACTTTGTGGAAACGATTCATAATGAATAAGAAATACTTAGTTTTTCCACACAAAAGTTTGTGTGGAAAAACTAAGTATTTCTTATTCATTAATCATTATTTTATGAACAAAGCTCTGACAAACCAGTATGTATCACATTTGAAGAGCCTCAATTATGCGACGACCGCACGAAAAATACTTTGAGGTTATTTTCCTTAAAATGGCAATTGCATGCTACATTTGTATGATGCTCTGATATCGCGAAATTGTTCATTAATATTGATGGAAATACCTTATTGAGGCCATTATAATGAAGGCAAGTATTAGAGTGATCAGCGATACGCTGTAGCCAACAGTAGCTGTCTTCTTGACTATGGGGACCCATTCCTGCAAAAAAGGAAGAAATTGATTATTTCAAAAACGATAATAAGTATATCACCTTTGGATTTGCCAATTCCAAATCAACTCATGGCTAATGATGTATGGTATAAATATGACGTGTAAGTGTCCGCGTGTATGGACACCAACGAAAAAGTCATTGATGCTCCTAAAGTGGCTGGTATATAATCATGGGTCAGTGGATACCAAGTTTGAACCCAATAGGTTTTCTCCGGATTCTGTTTGCGCCATTAAATGACAATGGATAGTAAAGTAATACTCATAGATTAAGCACCTGAATATTCCTCAAACCAACACCTGGAAGTGTTAACAGAATTACTAACAGCTAACAGTGCTAACAGGTCCCATAGAGAAACGTATTGTGAATAAACTAAATATTAATATTTTATTTTTTTCTGAAAGTGCCCACATGTTGTAATGATAAATTAATTAAAGCCGTTAATATTTATTAAAAATGAAGAGGGTGCAAGACTAATGCAAGATTGCTGGAGATTACAGTTGCCAACAATAATATTTTGTTTTGGCAAAAAGATTTAATATTCTGTGAAAGTGCATTTGTAAGGATTTGTGGGAAATTATTTCAATTGTGTTTTTCTAATTTTTTAAAGTGATTTTAACCTAATTAATTACGTTTCATCCTTAAATAATAATAAAAACTAAAACTCAAATGACTCCATGGAATCGGTTAATTTTTGCTGGTACTATTAATGTGAGTTGAGTCGGGTGAGATTGGTCAAAGGGAGAGCGCATCCGTTTCAGTTTCACCCTATTTGTTATCCAATAATGCGTATTCTGTGCGAGGGTGTGCCCTTTTGATCTTGCTAAATCCTCCATTACTCATCACATGGTTCATGAATTAGATAGATACTTCTCCAATTCATGATCTATGAGTCATAAGGGCGCGGACACGCTGTTCCCGATGCATACACGCTAGGGTGTATTATCGATAAACTATTTTTGGATTTGTGATATGGTGCCACCGATCACTTAGGGAAATCGGGTGCCTCGGGAATGCGTTTGCTCTGGCCGTCGGAGACAATTAATCGAACTCTCTCTTTCTCTCTCTGGTCACTTCAGAATGGCCTAATTATCCTTAATATGTCCCATCGTGTCCACATGATCCATTCTCTCTCTCGAGATGTTCAATTTGGCACAAAACACTTCTTTTACAATAAAATCCATAACCACTTCACCCTAACCGCTTTATTTCAATGACTCACTCAGATCTCTCACTATATTTCCAATTATTACCACTTAAGCAAGCACTCCAAGCATACACCGCACCTAGTCTCCATTTTTGCCAACATGGCTTTCTCAAGTTGCACTCCAATGCGATGTTCTCGAGAGGAGTGTGTTTGTTGGGCATACTTGGTCCACCTCAGCTGCCTTAGAGTAACATTCATTTATTTGACCTGGTCTACATGCTAACTGCAGTTGGAACGATTTACCTATCTCGAGAGTGTTGTAGACTAGTAGAATCAAAGTTGAGGTGATATAAGAATAAGAATGTCGGTATGCAAAGAACTAAGAGAAGGAATCCGACGACATTGGGTAAGGTTTGAAGGAAAACTAGAGTGAAAACTTTGATGAGGAGTGTGGTTCAGAATGAACGGGGAAGTCGGTGGTAGAAGCGAGAAAGTGTGGGTGCGGAAAAGGATGAACGGAGGAGAATGGGTGAAAAGAAAAACCAAACAAGAAGCAACCAGGATGGTCGAGTGGAAGGGAGGGTTGCTGGGAAAATCCCAAAGGAGCTAAGAAGAAGAGTGGATGCGGAGTATTTCGATTGGTGTTGGAGCGTCGAAGAAGAAGGTGGATGGAAGGACGAGGGAGGACCTGAGGCAGGCTAAGGAAGAGAGAGAGAGAGAGCAGGCATGTATGTGGGGCCGAAGGAAGAACCAAGTCCGCATAATTCCTACACACACTTACCTGCAAAAATTATGTGGAAACGAAGAAGGATTTACCGTGTTGTAGGGCGACAGTTTGCGTCTTGCTAGGCGAGACATAGTTGACATGCAGCGGTGGTTAGTCTTGTGGTCATCCAAAATCAAACCTAAATGGTCGATTATGAAGTCTTAAAAATGCTTCCGAATAAGTATATTTTATTTATTATTCTCTCAAATTTTATTACCCCCATCAATTTCATTCCATTTCATAAGAATTCTGTAATCACTCAAATATTCTTAATATTTAAGTATCACGTACTGCGCAAAAATTATATTATTTACGATTATAAATCAATTTGGGCGCATTTTCCTTTAATTAAATGCTCTATGATGCCTAAGAGAAGCTACCCCGTGTACATCATGCTGGCTCTCAGCCAGACTCATTCCAATCAACTGCATTGGTTTTGGCCCTGTGGTTGGCCTACAATCTTATTCCTCTTGTATGGACGTATGAAACTGTACGCGGGAGAGAGTCACGAATCGCAGTTAGTACTGGTGCACTTTGAATAACAAGAGTCGAACGGTAAGAATCACAGAGCCAGAACTACCATTCTAGGTTACCTTTCTCTTCACGTGAATGACCTAACAGGATAGTTGAAATAATGTAACGTGTACGCTGCGTAGTTATAACTTCTACGAGGGTCATCCGGAAAGTAGTACCCGTTCGTGAAATAAAGACACAAAAGTAAATATTAACAAACATAAAAAATTTTATTTGAAAGTGGATACTTTAAACTACTTCTCAACATAATCTCCAAGCAAATTAAGGCATTTGTCATAACGTGTGACAAGTTTCTGTATTCCTGCTGCATAGTCCTTCGCCGCCAGCTCATTGAGATACGCGAGGGACCCATCTTGCACAAATTTTTGCATAATGCAGATGGTGTTTAACAATTTCATGAACAATTGTTCGAGAAACATTGGGAAAATGCTCACAGATGTCATCAATTGTGACGCGCCGATCGTTCCTCACGAATTCGTCAACTGAGCTCACCAATTGGTCTGTAATGACAGACGGTCTCCCCGAACGCTCATCGTCGTGTGTGTTCCCCCTCCCCATGCTGAAGTTGCGACACCACCGCCGAACAGACGACTCGTCCATTACATTGTCTCCATACACCTCCTTTAATTGGCGATGAATATCACATGGGCGAACGTTTCTTGCATTGAGGAATTTAATCACTGCCCTCACTTCACAACTGGCGGCGTTCTCAATTTTTTTAAACATTGTAAACAATCACAGAAACAACACAGGCAATGCTAGCGTCACGCAACTTGGCTCAGAGAAGGCAGACAAGCCACTGAAGCTATCTGACCTCGTCCAGCGGCTACTCGCGTCGTCAGCACTTCATGCGGCACGAACGGGTACTACTTTCCGGATGACCCTCGTATCTCTATCTTTATCTGCACTTTACTTCTATCCTCGATTTTCTCATCACATGCTTTCTCTTGAAAAGCATTCAATCTCATTCAATGGGGCTGACGCCAAGTTGGAAAAATCAGAAGAATGGAGAAAACTCGAGAAATTTGACTTGTTTTAATTCGAGAAGAAGTTAGAGATCGGGCCGAATTCTGTTTTAATGAGTTTGGAGTTAAAATGAGAACGGGAATATGCATACTGGCATCGGCGATTCCCGGAGGAAACTATGGTCCTTCCTATTTTGAGGTCAGGTCGTGTTTTCAGCGGACCCTTGGGCATTCAGGTCCCGGAAAGATACAAATATGTTGGGTACACTTTGGTGAAATCGTTGCTAAGCAAATTGTTCGTGCTGGAGGATAACGCGCAAAACTTTTTCTGATCAGATTTCATACGCGAGGCGAAAAAAGACACTAAACTCGCCAGAAATATTGGGAATGGGAACCCGGGAAAAAGTCTCCAATCTCTTCATCTATATTCATCCATACCATTTATATGGAGTCCGAAAATGTGCTTTGTTAGAAATTATCAAAGATAGAACAACGTGGCAAATCATAATCTTTAAATATTTATTCTCCTGTGTTTCTGCTTGGTGATTCCACTCTCAGCCATTCTCTCAACATGTGGAAACAAACCAAGCACAACTATTTCATGCCTCTCTATGACCAGTGTATGCAAAATACATGCATGCATGACCAATCATCCTTTCTCCATCTATATCTCCTACTTGCATTCCTCAAACACTCCCGTAGATCCCATTGGTCATCGTCTTCATTCCACATTTTTGTTCAATCAGGTGGACAACAATTTCATTTAATGGTGTGAGAAAGAGCACGCCTTCTTGGGCTAGTTATTCAGATATGGCAGGGTACATATCGGTGAAAAGGGTACCACTGCTGAAATTGATAATGCCCGCTAATTATCTCCTTTTTATATTCCAACATAATTGTAAAATAATCTCTAAATGTAGCTCGTGTCTCATGTTACTGCGAACAAAATTGCTAAATAGATAAAATGTGAGCAAGGATATGACTTCAGACATTGAGTGGCAAAATATTTTTGAATTAATAAAACTAATCGATGTGAAAATTCGCCGTTCATAACCTTTCTCTGATATTCCAACACAATCAGCTGAACGAATGATCGAATTGAGCATCAGGTAAAAAATAAAAAGAATACACTAAAAAGTGATTTACACGGTTAAACTAGCGGACGAGACCCACGTGGGTTCAAAGGGAAGCATCGAACGCAAGTTATGACAATGATATCAAAGCAACTACTTATACTTCGTTAATAACTATTGAGATATTGAGTAAATCCTTTGTTTAGAAAACGTGTCATTCCTCCAATTTGGAGCAGAGAGAATGTCATCTTGGAGAGCAGATGAATAGTCCTCGGTACCGACGTAAGGGCTGCTAATATTTTGTACACGTGGAATAAAAATTCTAAAAGCAACAAAAGAAAGGGTGGTAATATTACTGAATAAAGATATAGGAAGAAGTGTAGTAAAGATGGAGCAAGCGAATGATAGAATATTTATTGTAGAAGCAAAAGCTGAACCAGCGAACCAGGGGATCAATCGTTCAGGTGAAGAGTTCAGGTACGTATACGATCAGCTAGAAGACATGATCGGTGATATTCCTGGAAGAAAACATGTCATAGCGAAAGGGGATTGGAGCGTGACGGTGGGTGAATGGATGGACGGGAGTAAGGTTACGGTTTAAGAATGAGGATGAGCGCGGGAAAAAAGAAATTAGTTCTGCGGGAGGCAGAGCTTAGTGATGAAAAATAATTCTTTTAAATACCCTGACAGGGTTAGGTATTCTGGGAAAACACGGGAGGATTAAGAATGAGATAAGTTAGACTGCATCATGATTAGGCATAGAATTAGGAACAGCGTAATCAATTCGCGGTTGGCGGGGAGTGAGATGCTGAGTCCAATCAATATTCAGTCATAATGAAGTTTAAGGTCATATACAAGAGGATAGAAGAGGGAAGACGGCTAGAGAAATGGAAGCATTGAGTGCGAAGAGAAAGAGCGAATCATCTGGCTAGAGAAAATCATAGTTGAGGAAATGGAGCTGCTACATCGCGCAGGGACATCTCAAAAAAGGTTATCAATGGCAGCAAACAAAACCATCAGAAAAGCAAATAGGAAATAGACAAAGAAACCATGGATTACAGTCGGATTGAAAGTGGAATAGACGAGTAAAGGAGATGGAAGCACTTAAAAACAGAGTAAGGAAAAGTGAGTTCTAATAATTAACGGGGTACCTACATATGCACTCAGGACACAAATGATTTTGCCCTAATCACTGATCTACCCGATTATCGAGTCATTTTTTTCATTAATTTCCATCCAATCACATTCCATTCTTTGCTATTTTACTGAGCAAGGCAGGCGAAATACTTTTTATTGAATGATTATCAGTACTTTGAATTGACTCTCAAGAAGAAAAACGCTTCAAGTGCGGAAAATCACCATGAATTCCATTTCGCTCGCTGAAAGAGCGAAGGATTTCATTTCTCTGCCCTCCGGCCTCGTCCTGCTGGGAGCCACCTTCACCCTTAACCCCCGCCTCCCACTCGAGGGGGGGCGTAGGAGCTGAAGGCAATCTCCCGAGCTGTGGCGCCTTTCCTTGGAAAAGGAAAACAGAGATGGCGCCATGCATTCCGCGGGGTGCACCTCTAACCCCCGTCCCTGGCGCCGACTCCTTCCAGAGGAGGGAAACGGACGCCCTCACCAGGGCGCGGAGGAAATGGAAGGAGTTCCATTCTGACGAGTGGAGATCGTCCGCTCTAGGCCTTCCCACCGTCCTCCCGTAGCAAAAGGCGGTTCCGCCCCATCGGGTTAAATTCATGTTTTGGAATTTTCATCGGAGCCACTCTAAATATACATTTTCTATTATAAATTAAAAAAGGGTATATCTGTATCAGATATCCCATTGCATGTGCCTTTATTGGATATTGCTAAAATACATTCATCACGAACGAAGACCGTCGTCACTATCTATCCCTTCGCCCTCAGTCGCATTTCAATCCCCCATCACTATCAAATGTTTCCCTGCAAGATCACACGCGATTATGTCCTCTAACTGACCTATCGACCTCTTCCTCCGTATGGTTGCACGGTGGCATGTATACCTGAATAATAACCAAGTTCGTCGGTTCTGCTTTTATCTCTACTAGTAATATTGTATCCGTTTCCTGTTCTATGTTGACTGCCCTTCCTCCTACCTCTTCATTTAATTCTATGGCAACCCCTCGTTGGCTCTCGTCCCCGGTGCTGTATATTATTCTATACTTATCACTCCAGTAATCCCCGCTATTTTTACATCTCACTTCGCATAGGCCTAAAATGTCTATATTTCCTATTTCCACCTCTTGCTTATTATTCTCTAATTTTCATGTCCTCATCATTGTTATAACATTCCAAGTTCCTACTCTAACTAAATAGGTCTTCTTTTTCGTCTTCTGTCCTGCTGCTCTCGGTTTTTCCTTGCTAGGGTTTCGTGAAATGACAACCGCGGAAGCCTTGCCTCTTCCAATACCGGGTACGAACCACGGCCGATTGAGCCGAGTCCCGCAGTTACTAGGACTCATATTCAATGCACTGTCCATCATAAAATCTTGGGAATAATAGTTGAGGTGGTTTCCTGTTACCTTTCTCAATAGTCTTTTATTATTTTCTCAATAGTGTGACTTTCCAATGACTCATAAAGGTGTCTAAGGACACCTTTATGAGTCATTGGAACGTACTTCCACTACGTTAAGGCTGTATTCCATGGAAGGAGACCGATTTACGTGTATTCCTACAGATTTAATTGAATTAAATTTATATTTTCGGCCTTTTTATGTGCTTGAGCAGTTTCTTTGTCACGCTTTCATCCGTGAGCACGTGATTTTGCAAATGCTTTGGGTATATGCGATTTTATTTCGGAGATCCATCTTACCTGCCTCCTTTTCATTTCTCTCGGAGGTTCCCTCTCCTCCCCCAACCTACTCAGCACTTCCTCGTTTGTTTTCTTCTCCATCCATTCCAACTTTTCTATATCTGTCCATACCCACATTCCAAAAGCCACTAATTTACTGTCTAGCATCTTGCCTCAATGACCAAGTTTTCGCCTCGTAAAAATTAAAATCAGAAAATTGACAGAAATAGAATCCAGCTGAAATTTCATAAACTTGCTATTTGATGTCTCCTGCTTATTGTTTAATAACTATTTTGCTACATACTCTAGCGGTGGTGGATCGTTACCATACAGATAGAAGCTGAGAGGGGCCAGTCGCGTCACCCGGAACCGATTACTGGAAATTTGAACTCAACGGATGGTGACGTAAGTAAATTGTTAAAATTAAAAACCAACTCGAATTTGCATTCATCCGGCGTAAGGTAGCACTCCACAGGTATTTCTGCCCTAATCTTAGGACCATTTATGAGTAATAAAATAAAAGCGTTTTGAAGAATATGAGACAGAAATATAAATGACCAACTTAGGTGATACACTCCTCTAAATGGACTATGACCTTGACCTGGGGTGAAATGGCTCGGGCGTTCTCTCGACAATTAGGAGCTCTAAACATAGGCACCGCAGTGCATGCACCCACAGTTAAAATGGCCAACATTATTTGCTTCATTTAACAAGTCTACATATTTCGTTGCTCGAAGTTAAGAAACACTTCATTGTTGCCGTTACATGCCTGGTGTGTAATCATGCCCTACTGCCCTACTGAACCCCCTACCGGAGACCTTTGGGTACCAGCCTCGTATAATGAAAAATGCATCCGCAAAAACGAACCGACGCTCTTTAAAAGTTTTCTCCTAAGATCTAATCGCGCAGTAGCCAATGACCAAAATATATTTGAACTTTTTGAGCCAATCAACCGTACGGTTGTAACTAAATTTATGTCTTATTAGAGGCCTTGTTAACTATCCGTGTAGATGCATTGTGTACGTAAAAATATAAATGGTTTTCAAGGAAACTATTGCTTTTATCAATAAACAGCAAAATTCTGAAATCCTACTCTTTAACAAACAATGGTTTTTAGTAATGTATGTAACAATTCCATGAAGTGAAGTGAAGCCTGAAAGTATAGAGGATATTAATGAATGTAATTTGATCATTATGACACAGCAATATTTTGATTATTCAGAGTAGTTCTTGCAAGGGCTCTCGCGTAGCCCTTACACTGCGCCTTTCCAGCCTTCAAGGCTACTAAGGCGGGAAGAATTCTTCTGCGTTGTCAGTCGTTTGATTTATTCCCGCTCAGAGCAGCCTTGGCTTCTTCTTTGCCGGAAGGGTGTCTTGCTCGTCTTGGGATGCTATGGGGCGCTTGTGGTGGTCCCATGGCCAGACCCTTATGTCGCCAACCCGGCCAATTACTTTTACTTCCGCTTCTGCCGCTTTTCTGAAGAATTTTCCAGATATTCTAGGCAGAAGGACGTCCAGGGTTTCCAGTTTTCCGTCCCCGTGCATCTCGGAAACGCGGGCGTAACGACCGCGTGCCATGATGTCACGAAGAGCAGAATTCTGGACCACCTGAATTTGAGCGAGACTCGTTCGCGACGCTCCTGACCATACCGGAGCAGCGTACGTGAAGACAGGCATCACGCACGCTTGGTACAGTCTACGCTTCTTGTCCAGACTCAGGACCGGCGGGAGGATAATCGGCCGGAGCCGACTAAGCGCCGCGAATGCCTTTCTACGTACACGAAGCGCTTGGGCGTTCCAAAGGAGTTTCCGGTCCATCAGCACTCCGAGGTAAGTAACTTCGGATTCCCACGGTAGGGCGACTCCATTCACAGTTAGGTTGACTCCTGGCGGCCGACCATTTCACGGATGGAAGATGATCGCCTTCGTCTTCTGTGCGTTAACAGCAAAGCGCCATCGGCGGTTCCATTCTAGGAGATCCGCCACAGCGCTCGGCAGTCTTCGAACCGCGGTCACCTTCTGCCAGGAACAGCGCAGGAGGGCCGTATCGTCGGCATAGAGAGACAGGATCTCGAGGTTCCCACGACGAGTTGGAATGTCGTGGGATTAGATATTGTAAAGCAGTGGCCCGAGGACTGATCCCTGGGGCACGCCGGAGGAGATCCGACGCACCCCTGAATTCGCCCCGTGCCACTGCACGGTGCATGTCCTGTCTCTCACAGAGGAGTGAACCATCCGCACAATCCAAGGTGGGAAATGGAGTCGTCTCATCTTCAACAGGAGAGCTGGATGCCAGAAGCGATCGAAAACCTTACTGACATCAAAGAAGGCCCCAGCAACCGCCCTATTCCTGTTAAAGCTGTCCGTGATGAAATCCACCGCTCGTACCAGCTGATGGACTGTGGAATGCTGCGCACGGAAACCAAACTGCTCCTCCGGGAGAATGACATCCTCCCGGACGAAATCATCCAGCGGCCGTTGCAGCAGTCGCTCGAATATCTTACCGAAGCCGTCGAGCAAGGAGATAGGCCGGAATTCTCCGGGACCCACCTCCAATTTCTGCGACTTCGGCAGGCAGACGATTCTCGCTCTTCTCCGAGTGGTCGGGAAGTAGAAAATCCTGGCACAGCCATTTAGGACCGTTGTCAGGTACCTCACTGCCGCCATTGGAAGCTCCCGGATGACCACATTGGGAATGTTGTCGCTTCCGGAGGCTTTCCTCGTGCGGAGGCGTCGTATTGCCTCTATGACGTCCTTCTCGTCGAATCTCGGAATTTCCAAGGCGTCTTTCAAATCGGCGTCTCCGGCTCTTTCAAACGCCTTGATTTCTTCTTCAATCTCGGAAGAAGCGGAATTCCCAGGATTGGGTGAAAAGCTGCAGGCCAAGTGATGAGCGAGCAGTTCCGCCTTCTCCATGGGAGATCGTGCCTCCCTGTCTCCGTCGGTAATAATCGGGTCCAGTCTTTAAGGGGCCCGCAGCCTCCGGCATATCTTCCACAACGACGGCAGGTTCTCGTTGCCGTCTTCCGAAAGGAGCTCCTTCCGCAGGTGCGCCTCCCAGTGGTCCGATCGGATCTTCCGGAGGGCATTCTGTACCGCAACGTTGAGCTCTGAGAGTTGCCTTCTCATGTCCGCTGTACGATATTTCTATCGTTGGCGCCGCACGTTGTTTCGCCACGCAATAAGGACTCAAACCGCCGCTGGGAGTGGAACCCGAAGATACGAGTTCCGTTGTTCCTTTAGCGGTATCGAGGCCTTCATTGCGCCGTCTACTGTGAGGTGGCTGACCATTTGATCGGCCATCTCCGGTGAAGTCGGCTCCAGTGGCTCTCTTGGCAGCTCCTCAGCGATGACGCTGCGGGAACAGCTCCAGTCGGACGACGACAGATCCAATCGCCGGGTGGAAGACAACACTGGGATTCGGCTCCCCACTGCCAGGATGATCGGGTTGTGGTCCGACGACAGTTCCACGCATGTGTACAAACTCAGGGACGTCCATACATTGTGAGCAATCGCAATGTCTAAAACGTCCCCTCGTTCGTGCGTGGGTATCGCCGGTCCTAAGATGGTCAGGCCTTTTGCAGCCGCTAGCTGACGCAGGGAATCTCCTCTCGGGTTTGAGGACCGTGAATTCCAAGTAGGATGCTTGGCATTCAGGTCCCCCAAGATGACCGATGGTCCGCTGTCCCCCGTAAGGTACTGGATGATCCGGATCCCAAGGTTTTCCGGGTGGGAAATACAGAGATGAGACCCGGAGCCATCCTCCTCTTGTCCGTATGTCCACCGAAACAGCGTCCGCATGCGGGTGAGAAATCTCTCTACATGCTCGGTGCTCGATGGACCTGTGGACGAGGATGGCCGCACCTCCTGATGCTCTAAGCCGTTGTCGCCTGGGATCCCTGTCCGCCCTATAGATGGTCCAGCCAGGTAACCTCCAGGCGTCCGTTGGCCGAAGGTGCGTCTCATTGACAGCGGCGACTATGGCTCCCTTCTCCTGGAGGAACGCCCGCAATTCCTCGCGTCGGCGAAGAATTCCGTTGGCGTTCCATTGCGCAAGCAAGACGGGTCGTTCAGCCATAGTTGGTTGAATTCCTGATCCTGCTGCGCACCGGCTCTTCCAGGAGTGAGCTTTCTTAGCCTTAATATTTGCGTTCATGCACATTTGAAGTTGTCTTATTTTGAAATGTACAAAGTGTCTGCAGGGCTGTTGGAAGAAATCAGAATATTCGTTTGTAAATGGTTTAATAGTTACATACAGACTGCGACAGTTTTAAAGCCGCTCCTCGTCGATGTGAGTGAATTGAAATTTTATTTCTGAGTGAGATCATGTGCTGCCATCTGTGACCGAAAACAGAATTTTTTTAAGTTGTGTGTTTCGATCTCAAAATTTTCCAAAGACGTATTTCCACATCGGACATAGCCTATGTTACTTTCGGAATGTTTGTTCTACTCATGGAAAACATTATGAGTCCTTACTCCGTGTTGCCTTGGCGTGATTAGTCGTCAAGCAGACATATCCCCAAATGAATAGCGTAAAATGGCGGAGGACTCTTCTTTCTTGATCTCCGGCGAGTGTCCCGCGATGAGGCGCCCTCATGTCTGGAGCGGCGCTGGGGGTCGGCCGTGCCAATATGATGAGGGCACCTTCAGATGTTTACCCGCCTACGATTCGAAACTGGGCAATGGATGGAATGAGTGATCGACACCGATTTATATTTTCCCCATGAAAATATAGCGAAAACCAGTAATCGCGACCGCTGTGCATCTGATTTATTACATTTACACTGAACTGAATTACTTGAATTTACTCTTATGTTGCGCCGAGAACATGCTTAATCAATCTTGATCTTCAATTTCCCTCGAGTATTTTCTTCGCCTGAGACGAACAGACAACGCGTAGGGGTTTATGGTGCCGCTTGAGCTTGTTATCGTCCGTAAAAAACTCGAAAGTTCCAATAAAAGAAGCGATTGGTTGAAAACTAACAAACCGATTTTAAAGCAACTCAGAGAGAAAGTGTTTACGTTTATTATGTCGCGTTGAAAGTTGAAGCCTTTGATGGAATTTGATGAAACGACATCTAATTTTGTTTGAACAGAAGGGACGGTTTTCGGCGCTGAAAGTCCATTACCTGAAATGTTCGTACTTGCTATTCTATTGCGCGCTCATAGTATTTTATTACAAGCCTTGGGTGTTCCTGATAGTTTACGGAAAACTATTTTATTTTCGACAAGGTAGCCGACGGATTACAAAATATGCTATGGCTCAAGCAATTGGATTTCAGCACCGACGACAGAATCTAAATTCATGATTGCTCAATCCGTCCTTGAGTGCCGACTAACGTCAATAGCCCGGGGTAATGAATAAATCGGAGATGCCATTACACCATGTTTTACGAATTTCTTCTGGGTATTTTATCTGCTCCTCCAACTTACGCCCAACCTACCAAACATCGAGAATCAACTTAGTCATTGTGCTACCCCGTTTTAGTCTGTGTAATCTATCTCTAAACTTTCTTCCGTACTGAAATCCACTGGCGACAGTGGCACCAGCATCCACGTGGTGATCTGATTCTCGCAGGGGCACGGTTGAATCCATACCAATGTTGCCAAAATAAGAATTTTTTCTTTCTGATTTTCTTTCTCTACCTTTCTTAGATAACTTCCGTAATGCATGAAACGTTGCATTAGGATGCCCGATTTCGATCATCCATGCTTTTTCACTGAAAATAAACTTTCATTATAACAGCTGTTTTTACAACTCTAATTTCACGTGAATATATACAGGTACATATATAAATGTTCACAAAAGTTAGCATAAGGTCAGTTTAAAGCGAGGCGATGATTTATCAAACTTATAAACACAAAATAAAGACGTTTTTGGTATCGGTTTTTTTTAATATGTCGGGGGCCAACCACCTTCCTCAACGTAGGGAGGAAATGGAAGAGTTTTTTTGGGATATTTTATAAAATGACCACAATTTGGTAAAATGTTACCCTAGGAAAGAACAAAAATTCATCTGAACAGCCTCGGGGAAAACAAATAGAAGATTTGATAGGCACCCTGCATAGAAGCGGAGGTTAAAATAGGAGAACTGACAGAAACTTGTGCACCCAAAATAAATTCAAGAGTGTATGTCGACGCTTGCAATGAATTCCATGAGCGATCATGATCTCGGCCAAATCCCGTGCGCGACCGATTTACGGGCGGCGACGCGTCGCTCGAAGCGAAGGGCCGCTCCCGACCGAGGCGAGCGGCCCCTCGCTCTCTGGCTCTTCCCATGGCGGCGGCGAGGGAGGTGAGTGAGATCCCTTGAAATGAACGTATACTCCCCCCTCCGCCCGTCACGTCATCATCCCCTTTTCCGACAGATCCACGCGGAGGGGTCTTTCTCCAATTGACGATGAGAATCGGCAGCCGAATGCCGAGATAAGGGGGTGTGTTTAGCGCCTACGGGGGTGGGGGAAGGGGGTTGAGATAAATGCCTCCCCTCCCATCTGGCATAGCGGTGGAAGAATAAGGGTTGACGTGCTCTTTGATGGGAAAGGAAATGAAAAAGACTTCCCTTCTGAGATGAGAATCCTCTGATCCCGGGCACTCCCTTCCTTGAGCGATGTTTCACTGGGCGACCCTCTTGCACTGGTCCAACGATGCCCGGTCGCCAAGGATCGGGTCCGATTTCCATTCACGAAAACGATCATCACCTGAGCTGGTCTAATGCGGGCTCCCGTGACCTCCGCTGACCTCCTCGTTTCGGCACACTTTCCTCTCCATTCTTTCAATTCATCCACCGATTTTTTTTCTCTCCTGTTCCTCCGTCATTTGATATTCCTTCCGCTTTTCTCATTTTTCCTGAACACGTGCTTTACGCCAACTTTTCTTCCCTCAGACTTAAATATTCTTAGATTAGTCTTCCTCCTCTCAAGAATTCCATTACTTATTCAAATCTCACGGCCCTCTCGAAACTGACTCTATCTTCGAAATTAATGAGTCGATATTTTCCATAAATGACATTGCGTTCCCTTATTTAACTTGCGGAGACTAAAAATGCCTCCCAGTTATATTCTTTTCCGATGCTGAAATCTTATTTCTTGTTTTAATCTTATTTTCTTGGACACCCTTGATGTATGTATGTATGACTGCTACGACTGCTGTTGTGCCGGAGATGCAATCGCTGAAGAAATAATTTCCGATCAGAACGTATTTGAAAAATCAATGATTTTAAAACCTAAAGGAATCAAATGGGAGAGAAAAGATTAATCCTAGGGCCGCTTTCCTTTTGAAAACTAAATCGTGATAAAGGTAGGAGAATATAAGAAAATATTTGAACATTTCTGTTGAATGAGGAAAGATTGAGTTACATGAGAACATTTACCCCCTCGGGTTTTCGATGCGTAGTTTCAAGTTTATCTCGATTCATTTAGTTAAAATTTTTCGAAAAAATTTGTTGAAATCCACCATCACAAGATGTTGCTTATGTGGTCATTTTGGCCATATAACAAACATCCTCGGGGATTTCTCTTCCATACATTTATTGCAACGGTCATATTTATGCCAATCAGCAAAAAGGTTCAAAATTTAGAGTTCCCCTCGGATTGACCCGGGTCGGGCCGACTCCCCTGCTGGTTAAGAAGTCTACCATACCCGTTAGAGCAAAGTTTCATCGACTTGCTAATAGCGTGAATACATTCCAGAGAATATACTATATTATGTATACGGAATTCAGTAATTAATCTCTCTTTGATGGATACTAATGCCATTTACAGGGTAAGTTCACTTTGACGGGGAGAGAAATCGGAAACGTTACTTCAGGTATCTAATGAGGATAAGAGAAAATACGCGCGATTTTTTAAAAACTATTACGAGAGAACAATAAAAGTGACAGATGTGTTGAAAGAATTCGGTCAGGAGCCGATCCTGATTCATGGAGGAGAGAGCTTGCATGAACACATTTATGAAAGGCACAAGACAACTAAGTTTTATTGTGACACCAAAGAGGGAATTATTATGGCACTAGATTATAATTTTAATGAGAGATTCGAGCATCGGGATGATACCACAAGATGCACAAGAGTTGTAGGGCATATATATATATATATATATATATATATATATATACTATATATATATATATATATATGCCCTACAACTCTTGGGCATCTTGTGGTATCATCCCGATGCTCGAATATATATATATATATATATATATATATATATATATATATATATATATATATATATAGTATAACACTTAGCACTAGTGGACACAGACAAAAACACAGAACTCTGAGAGTCTGTCCCTCTCTTCCTTGATAAAGGTGGCAACGACCACCGAAAATTCGAAAAATAGTGAGTCTCTTTTTTTTGTGTGTTTCTGTGTTTTTGTCTGTGTCCACTAGTGCTAAGTGTTATACATTATTATTCACGTCCGTGAGACTTTCAAAAAGTGTTATATATATATATATATATATATATATATATATATATATAAATATATATATACATATATATACATATATATATATATATATATATATATATATATATATACATATATATACATATATATATATATATATATATATATATATATATATATTTAAGGTAATCTACCGGTTAAGGTAGGTTTTTGGATGGACACGACTACCAAACAAATATTTTATTACTCCCAAAAAACCACAAAATCCATCATCCTACTCTATATCAGGTCCCTCTTCATCTCTGAGTACTTTCTTCCTCCCTTCATCCCGTCCAGCATCCCTATCCTGTTCCTTCCCTTTCCTCTTTTGCCCAAAATTCTACCCTCTAACACAGTCTTCAACATCCCACTGCCGGTCAACACCCCCTTCATCTACTTTTCCTGCCTCCATGGGATTGCTCCCAACAAACCCCTCTCTTCGCCCACCATACCAAGTACTTCCTCGTTTGTTTTCTTCTCTGTCCATTTCACCTTCTCCATTCTTCTCCACACCCACATTTCAAAAGCCTCCAATCTACGTCTATCCTCCTGCTTCAATGAACACGTTTCCGCACCGTACATAGCTACGATCCATATCAAAGTTTTTACGAGTCTTTTCTTAACATCCTGACTCAAAGTCCCTGTCATCAACTCCCTCCTCCTTGTGAAAGCCTCTTTAACTAGCGCTATTCTTCTCCTTACGTCCCTACTACTTTGACCGTGTTGGTCCAAAACACTACCGAGATACGTAAACTGTTCTACCTGCTCTATTTTTTGCCCTCCTATTTTAATGTTAAGCTTGTCCTTTTTCTTTCTATAAAATCGCATAACCTTTGTTTTATTAATATTGATTCTCATCCCATACCTGTCGCACTGAATTTCCAATTCACTCAGCAATGCTTGCAGCCCCTTGGCTGACTGACAAACTAAAGCTTGGTCATAGGCAAACCTAACTGATTTTACGAATTCCCCGCCCACTTTCATTCCTACCTCGAGTTCTTCCCATGCCTCTTTGATCATTTCCTCTGCATACAGGTTTAACAGCAACGGTGATAATGGGCAACCCTGCCTTACACCCCTTCCTAACACTGCCCATCCTGACTCCCCGTTTCCCACCCGCACCTGAGCAGTCTGAGACATGCACAGGTTGCGGATTAGCCTTCTTTCCCTCCAATCTATTCCTATTTTCTGCAGAACACTCATTAGGTTTTCCCAATTCACTCTATCAAACGTTTTTTCGAAATCTACGAAACAGGCAAATACCTCCTGGTTGTGCTATATTTTCCTCTCGATTAATAATCTCATTACTGCAATGGCATCACGCGTACCTCTCCCCTTCCTAAACCCAAACTGATCACCCCCTAAGTAATCATTTTCCCTACTCCCTATCCTTTTGTTTATGATCCTGAGAACAACTTTAGCTGCGTGGGATATCAAACTAATTGTCCTATAGTCCTCACATGACGTGGCCTTTACTTTTTTCGGAATAGGAACTAAAACTGATCTCACAAAGTCTTCCGGCCAGATTCCCTCCTCATAAATACTACGGATCAGCCCATATAGCCTCTTCCTCCCACATTTTCCTAAGCATTTTAAAAGTTCCACGGGAATGTTATTTACCTTCACCGCTTTATTTTGTTTCATCTCCCTTATTGCTTTTTCTATCTCATTGTCTAGTATGCCTGGACCTAAGCTGTCTTCCTCTACGTCATTTTCTTTTTCAATGTCTAACTTTGTTGGTTTGAGTTCTTTACGATACAATTCTTCTATATACTCCTTCCATCTCTCTTGGATCTTTCCTGCGTCAACCTTACCCGCCTTATCTCTAACTGTTAGCATAGCTCTTCTTTTTTACTTCCCGATAACGATTTAACTTTGCTGTACAGCGCACCGATTTCACCGTTCCTCTGCAGACTTTCCATATCCTCGCACTGCGTCTTCCACCATGCTTCCTTTGCTTTATTTGTTGCCCGGCTCAATTTATTGTTCAATTCTTTGTACTTCATTTTGCCTAATTCTGTATTTATATTCTTCCATTTTCGCCGCTCATCCATCTTTGTAATCATCTCATCCGTGATCCATGGTTTCCTAGTCCTTTTAGCGTTAACGGTTCCAATAGTGTCTTTTGCGGCTTTAGACAACCCTTTCTTGATCATTTCCCATTTTTCTTCTATAGTATTAAGCCCTTTAACATTCTCCATGATTTTCTCTACCACCTGTTTGTATTCCTTCCTTTTCAACCCATTTAATGCTTCTACATTCCATTTTCTAACTCGCCGCCGCTGCCTTATCTTTTTGAAACGGACCCTACATTTCATAACAACTAAATTGTGGTCAGAGTCCGCATCCGTCCCAGGAAAATGTGCGAATTTATCAGACTCTTCCTAAACCTGTGTCTAACCAGGATATAATCTAGCTGATATCTTCCTGAGTAAACCCGCATTTTCCATTTCCCCTTTTTCGTCTTTTGTGGTGTCTAAACCAAGTGTTGGTGATGACTAACCCCTGTCTCCTGCAGAACTCAACTGCTTTCTCCCCGCGGTCATTCCTCGTTCCTAAACCGTAGTCCCCCACCCCATCACCATCTCTTCCTTTGCATACTGTCGCATTCCAATTCCCCATCACTATCAAATGTTTCCCTGCAGGAACACACGCGATCATGTCCTCTAACTGATCGTATATCCTATCGACCTCTTCTTCCTTGCTGGGAGGTAAATTAAAGATGGCGGTTAAGGGTGGGAATTTTGAAAGCACGGAAAACTAATACATACGCGGATTCTCGAGTTATCACCTCTATATTGGTGGCTGACTCTGGTAGGGATTCTAGGATGCTAAGAGCAGAACACTGGTCGAAGCGAGGTTGTGGGAATTGGCATTTGAAGGGATAGGAAGAGAAGAGAGTGAGACACAATTGCAGGAGTACTGGTGATTGTTCATTCGAATGGATAAGGAGGTAATGCATTCGCCTTTGTAAAATTAAGTGCATTGTCCTCCTGATAAAAGATAAATAATGTTTTTTGAGAGGCAATTAGCGTGGGAACGAGGTAAGGGGGCAATGAGGGGATGCAATGAGAGGGGAGTAGATAATAAGTAGACAAGTTTAACATCGGGGGCGGTTGCAAGTTGGGGAAATATTAGGCAATTTGTCACGGGGGGCGCCAAAGGGTTGGTGGATCTCAGAAGCTTGTTGACATTGGCGAGTCGTCTGTATGCGAGAGATGGGCATTGGGGTAGTAAGGATGAGGTCGCGTAATTGTCATTTAATATAGGAAACAGTTCTTAACGGAAAGTTTTCAGTCTGTGAGATCCGGGGAAATAGGTGGTACACAGGTTGAGTCCTGCGTCAGATGTCGGCTTGTTTTTATGTGGTGCTTGTGGTCGGGTGGAGCGGTGGATTTTATTTTGTAGGAGCTTTTCTGGGTTACCCATTTGAGGAGTGCAAGGTGTAGATTACCGAGGTATTTGTTGAGAGTGGCTGTGGTGTTGCAAATTCGGTGTCCGCAGATAGAGAGAGAGTTGGGAATTGAGCGTTTCGTGAGTTGAGGATGACAGCTTGTGGGTCAGAATCGAAAACTTGTTCCAATTTGTTTTTTGGGTTTTCATAGTTTTTAAACTGTGGTGGTTTTAGTCATTTAAACTTAGTTTTTCTATATGTTTCCTTGAATCTTTCCACGCATCGTTATTTATAACTATTCCATGCGTCATAACGTACCTAATATTTCTTCTATTTTGCACACTCTCCTGTTTCAGAATACCCAACATGTTCGGTAATTGTATGTCTACAAAGTAAATATCTGGCTTCCTTTTCTTGCACTTTTTTATAACTTTTTAATATGTTTTTCCCACTTCTTACGGGGACCATACCTCGGACGAATATTACAGAATAAGGCTAACGAGGGCCTTATAAGTTATTTTTTACCGACTACGCTACTTCCTTTTAAATTTCTCATTGCCCAATGAAGTGCTTTGAATGCCTTACACGTCAAACAGTCCAATTTAATTCCCCATTCAAGTGTAAGTATTCTGATGTGCGTTCGTTTGATATGAAAAGCGATATCCATCCCAGTTTTCTTGTTTACAAGTCGTTTGGCAAGGCGATCGCTGACATTTTGAAGAATTAGACGTTCGTTTAGTCGATGGATGGCATGTTCATCATGCCCTTTGATTCCTTTTTCGAAATGGAGATCCGAAATTGACAGGTCTCGTGTTGCGGGCGAGGCGAGAGGGAACCATGAATAATTACCGCCAGAAGGGACTCGTTGGTCGTCACGTGCGGCAGAGCCACGACGATCTGCGCCAGCCAATTGGAAGGCGCGCACTGCGAGTAATTGGTCCAGGTGGCGTTGGGCTCCTCCGGCCGCGAGTACCATTCGCCGCTCTCCAGGCACGAGCGGGTCGCGTTCGCCTGAAACACGAAACGCACGCATCAGCGCAGTGCGACCGCGGAAAAGCCCGACGGATGAAAAAAGGACCTTATTTCTCATCCAAGTCTTTGTTTGTGCAATTTAATGGGTCCTTATGGCATGGAGAAAGGGGTAATATGATCTATAGACTAGCTTTAGCACCTTTTTACAAAGGATGTTACGTTTTATTCATTTATTTATTTATATAGCGACTTTTATTGGGACGAGATTGAGACTTTATAGTCCTTTCTTTAACTTAACCCTTGTATATTACAGAGAAGACAATTACAAGCACCCAAGCCCTAGGTGGAGGAAAACCCACCTAGGTGGGAATCGAACCCGCGACCTTGGCAAAGGAGGATGCCGCCACCGCGGTCGGTGGTCATTGAGGAGTAGCTGAAGTTTTGACTCTCCACTACAAATAGTTCGTCAGAATAATTAGAAGATAGTTGTTAGTAAGTTTAAGGCACTTCGTCAAGCGAGATGCTCATGGTGATCTACACGTGAAATTAAAATTGCTTGCACGATACATTAAATGATAAAGGGGAATAAAATCCTGTTCATGCGGTGTTCCCATAAATAACCAATGATAAACTCAAAAACACCCTTCAAACTTTCTTCGGGATAGAGTAAATAATAAATTTCCATATTCGATGGGTGTAGGTGGTCGTGGGAGATCATTTAAACCAAACACAAATATGAAAATTAAAAACTAAAGGACGAACACCGTGCAAAAAACTTACGATCAAAGAGTTTTCTCAAAAAGCTTGTTCAGGGTGCATTTAATTTCATACTCTATGATTTGAAAATAAATGCTGTTTTGTAGAAAGCGAGGGTAGGTGAAATACCGTGAAAAGCTCTTTTGGCACCCTCAAAGACATCCCGATTACATTCAATATTCCTTCCCGCTAATGATCTCATCGCTGCAAGGGAGTCAAAAGCTCCTCAACCCTCCTTTCTAAAGCTAAACTGACATGCAATTAGTCAGTTTTTACCAGTACTTGGGTAATATTCTACTGATTCTTTTACCAAATAGAAATTGGGACAAAATTTAGAAATATTTTTTGCTTAAAAAAAAATGGTATCATCACTAATTTATTCAACCATGCTTTATTTAATGACATATGGCTGGTTCGCTGGGTGACGGGTGACGGAATATTGGTCAGCATTCATTTAATGCGTGAAATATTTTCACAATGGGATAGCACGGCGCACAGGAGGTGCACCATGCTATCCCATTGAGAAGCATTACTTTGTGGTCCTCCGTCGGCCACATGTCCTGGTGTCGCGTGAGTGTCACTTTCTCCATGAAACCGGTTTTAAATTAATCGGAAATTTCAAATACATTTTGAATTTTTGTTGCTGAATACCCATGGAGTTTGACAATTGTGCCGGAAACAATTGAGTTGAAATATAATTTTCTTTGAGTTGGAAAGAGGGGAGAGGGCATTGTTATGAGAAGGGTGGGACTACGAAGAAACAGTGGAGGTCGGACTAGGGGTGGATGGGGTGGATGGGGGGGGGGTGTGTGGCGTGGAAATAAACCACGGTCGGAAGGGATGCGGCAGTATGGCACTCACCTCAGTCACGAATCCAGCCACGTAGTCGGGGCAGGGCATCGTGGCGGTCTCCCCGGGCCCCGCGTCCGTCCAACACAGGATGCCGTCCCACACGCGGGGGCAGCGGGGGGACGAGGGGACCCCCATTTCATCCCTCGCCTCCTCAAGCATCGACTCCAGGCACTCCAGGTAGTGCTCCTGAATCAGACGGTCCTGGACGTCCTCGCTGTCGACCAGGGCAAAGGAAGGCATGGCTTCTGGGAATCGAAAGGCTTTGTTAAGGAATCTCTCGCGGTTTCCGCTCCGTCGCGAATCGGTTTCATTCTTGCTATTCGAACATAGGATATCTGAGCAATAAAAAGTGGAACTCATTCCAAATATGGGTCGAGTATTATTGCGACCGGAGGGCGTACGGTTGAGAAGTTATAGAGATTAATTTTTTTCTTACTCCAATGGAGCTCATACACATTTGAGCCCCTCGGAGCACAGGAAATTTATTTGTATGAAACCATCATGTGCGGATAATAAAAGTACGGAATATATATAGAGGTTATAAAGGAATAAAAACCCTCTAGTGCACATGGGACTCTTTACGGAGAGAGAGAGAGAGCACAGCGGACCCAACGACATTCGTCAACCCTGTGCCAGCTACAAGTGGTGAACTCGAAGCGGTGCTCCTTAATGCATCACCAGGGAACGAGAAGTATTTTAGATGTGATCCTAGGCGCGCTTCCACTAGAAATAGCCTCCGTGATCTTTTTACTCTACACAGGCGATCATAAATTTGGTCTAGTCAGCATTGACTTGAAAGCAATACAATTTGTTGACAACATTTTGCCATCAACATTACCACTAGTAAGAAATATAATCAGACAAAGCCAATGATTTCTTCGCTAAGGAGGAAGGCTGAGTTAAACGTAAAATAAGAGGGCAAAACTATAGCGGGAGGAGCAGTTTACTTGTCTTGGAAATGTTCTGGACTAACGCGGTCAAAGTAGTAGGGACGTAAGGAGAAAAATCGCGCTAGGCAAAGAGACTTTCACAAGGAGGAAGGAGTTGATGAGAGGGGCGTTGAGTAAGAATATTAAGAAAAGACGTCAAAACTTTGATATGGAGCGTAGCTATGTACGGCGCGGAAACGTGGCCATTGAAGCAGGAGGATAGACGTAGACTGGAGGCTTTTGAAATGTGGGTGTGGAGAAGAATGGAGAAGGTGAAATGGACCGAGAAGAAAGCAAAGGATTTTGTCCGTTTGAGGATAGCCATGCTGGAGTGAAGTGAGAAAAGAAGCATGCTGGATAAAGAGGGGTTTAATGTAGTATTGAATATCCAATTGTGTTTCATCGTTGTTCAGTTTAAGTCCTTACAAACCCTGCCTTAAACGGCAGTATGCCATTAATAATAGTGAATGTTGGTCTAACAAAATAGTTAGAGACCTGATGGGCCCAGTAGCTAAATAATGCTACATTTCAGATCATCCTCAGACAATACTGAACAACCTAGGACCACACGTGAAAATGAATCCTTCTTCAAATCCACATTCCTTTTCCTCCTTTCTTGACGTTCAGCACAAAGTCAAACGCCAAGAAACGTTGAAATGTACCATTTCTCCATTTTCTTTTCCTCCCCCTGAGCCACCCACTCAACTTCTTCAGCATACGCATCGTCCAAAAATCTAGGCTTACTTAACGTGCTAAATGGAGTTAAATGAACCTTTATTTAAACATTATGATCTTTACGCATATTTCCTGTTTGCGACACCCGTCCTTACGTCTTTCTTTTGGCTTTTCGGGAAGAGAAAGAAGAAAGAACTGATCATTGGAGAAGATAGGAGAGGAATAAGGAAAATCGGCGGTACATGAAATGGCACTTCGAGTTACCGCTTAGTTGAAAGTTTAGCAGAACCACATAATTTTTCTTTCCTTTGTACCCATGATCAAAAATCTTAGTGTCATTCGATGCCAATCATTGCAAAACCATTGGTGGGCACTTTAACAAGACGCGGAACTACGAGTGGTGAGCCATTAGAAAGCAGTTGACACTGATTAATGCAATTGCAGTACTGATGACGCAGGGCTATGGAAAAAAAGATGTCCTTAGTCATCCATAATTTACTTTAAAAGTTAAGCTCACTAATTTGAAGTCAGGACAAGAGTATCATAAAATTAACCCTGGATAAAATACGAAATAAACTTACTAGATATAAAGCAGACAAACGAGAATTAATGATTAAGAAATGAAAATTGCTGTCATCTGACAACAGTGGCCGGGGCTCATTGGAGTTTAAAAAAGATACAATATCGGGAATGCTTTTTGCTGCAATACTACTCGGAGAGTAACAGTTGTAGCAATATATTGCAAACGATTGGAATGTGATCTTAAAATGGAATAGTTTGGACAAAATATATTCATTTAGACGCCACGAATAGGAAATTAATGGAAAGCTTGCCGAAGAAGGTGGTTGTCAACTTTGGTGCACTTTTTTAAAGATAATACGCGACGATAATGGGAAGGGGCGACAACTTGTAATTTAGATTACGAGTGGAACGGTTTAAGCGGATACGGTACAACAATTATAGAGTAGAATGAATAAATGAAGGAAGGAAGAGTCTTAAGTTAGGAGATAGGTTGAAGGGGAAGTTGACCCAAACCAATCTCAAAGCCGCCCGGCGCTAAGCAATTCACTCGCGCCCTTCAATTAATGCCGTTTCATTATATTTTGAAGTTCATTACTTTACAAAGCAAACGTTTCAGTTACGCTCTCTCACAAGCTTTTCTAATAGATATGTCGTTGGAATTAAAAGGAAATTTCTTTCATTTTCAGGAATAAAAGAGAGTTAATTTTTCCACTTAAGATGTCTTATTTTCATTTACGTCGTTAGATAACATATGAGAACTCCGAATCCCATTGAAAGAAAAAAAACCAAGAGCAGTTTGAAATTTATTTCTTTCGAAACGGCTGCTTTACAGAAAATAAAAAAGAATCAAATTAGGTAAATTCAGTGAAGTGATGTCATAAGATAGTTTTAATATTTGCATTGTGATTCCTCATTCAATATACTTGCGGAGATATACTTCTGGAATTCTTAACAGTTTGTTCGTATCCCGTTATGACAGAATAAAAAAAAATATTTCTTCAGATTTCAGTGTTGAAATCCTTTATAACTTTTAGCTTATAATGGAAGCGGTGAATTAGATTTAAAATTGGTTTGATAAAAAATAACATATAGATGATTTAATTTACATTCAAAAATATAACATTGTGTGAATTAATTTCAATGCTAACCAATTTGCGGAAAAGGATTTGTTGAATGTGGTAAAATGAAAATTAATTTTAATTTAAAAATGGCAAAATCAAAGAACTTAAAGTAACCTCAATGGAGTTATCCGTTAATGTTTACTGAAATGCGGACATTTTAAAGTGTAAATACTTGTGTAAATACTGTGTGTTAGAGTAATTGACTACAACACTCGGAAAAATATCGAAGGATCCGGGCTCGAATCCCGGGAAAGGCGATTGTGCACTTTGACATCGTTGCATTCTGAATTTAAGTTACAATTTTAATTTCTTTAATTCACGTTATATTTTCTTTGTCCATTAAGTTAAGGGTGGGGTCATACATACATAAATCGTTCTCTAACGCTCTCGTCGTATTCGCTGTTTCATTTTTTCTATTTCGCTATTTTCTTTTTTATAAATGATAGATCACGTATCGTTCAGTTTCCATTTTTGATTTTGTCTTCCCATTGTAAAGAAACGTAACCAAAATGCACGAAACTAGAATTCTAAATATAGTAATGGTTTAAAACCCCCGAAGTGTGCTGAGAAACGTAGGTCCAACAAGAATGGGATGACACCCCTGAGGGTGCTGTACTTTAACATTTTTAAGAAAGTTCCCTCACTGGAAAATCATAAAAAACTGAGGTGTTATGGCAATAACAAAAAAGTGAATAATTGGATAGGAAACTTCTTATGTAGTGTTCGAGAGAAGAGAATCAGAAATGTCTTCGCAGAAGGAGGAGAATTTATTTCGTAGTGGTTTGACGGATTTGCGAATTTAAAATATTGCATCGCAGGACTAAAAATGAAATATTTCTCAGGAACGAGTGGATAGTAATGTAAGGCATTAATGAAAAATGTACTGGCTTCCACGTTTTTTCCTGCTCTATTTGACCTCAACGAAGAGCGTTTCAACACGCGTCGATCGTATACGAATTTGCGTTTTCTTCGCCCGCAAATGAAGCGATCCCTTTTTAAGTCCTACTTCGGAGTACGGCCGCTGACGCCGCCGAGTGGTGATCGCACTTCTCGAAAGAGGGAGTGCATGTGTCCCAGGCGAGGTCGCACCCACCTGGGTGTTACATATGTAATGCGGGGAGGGCGTGCCAATGAGCTGAAGTGACACGCGAATCCTCGAAAGGGGGCGGGGATTAATAAATACGCCCATCACATATCAAACGGACCCTGCCGCGGGAAAAAAAGAACATCACGCGGCGACCTCGCAGCTGAGACTTTCAGCATATGTTACCACGCAACGAGGCTGTATATAGTATGTTAATGCACGAATCTTCCGGAGAACATTAATTATTTTGAGAGTGGCAATTAAGCCCACTTCCTGTTGCGTGATCGGTAGAATGTCTCGTAAACTCCCAAGTCATACTTCCGTCACGTTTCTGCAAAGAGACGAGGCTCAGAAGTCTCGCGAATTCCGTGCGCAAACGCACGCACGCCACACTTTGCGCGTCGCGTGACTTTGATATCTTTCTGGCGCCGGGGGGTGGGGGAGGGTGAGGTGACTGTAGCTTCCAGGAAATATAAGCAATCCTCTCCCTCCCCTGCCCCCCTCTCCACGTGCTCCCCTCCCTCACCCCTGGCCTTCGAGGTCCTCCGATGCCATCCACTTAATTGGACGGATGGCGCCTAGCGTCTAGCATTGTCCCCCGCTCCGGATGCTTCCGGGAGCTCTGATGTTTTTTCGTGGAATTCTGCGGAAGTTGTTTGCGTACGATCCTGAGGTTGAACAGGGAGCAATAAACAATTTCTCTCTTCCGAGAAATGTCCTTCGCCCATTATATCTCTCCTTAATTTGACAGCATGTTGATGTTGCAAATTTTTTGAATAGTGTAGCAAGCGGTAGAGTTAATTCAACGGGTCGGCGTGTCTCCAATGAACATGAAATCATTACGGGTAAGGCCTGCATACCTTCCCTTTGAGGTGGCGTAACAGTAGTCAGCAACGGCAGCAGTGGGAAATAGCCAAAAAATTAAGGATATCAGGTCATGTATTCTCTTTTAGACAGCATGATTGTCTGGAATGTGATTTTCCTCCTTATGTTTGGCTGGCGATCATAGACCTGGCCCCAATGATTAGGTGCCGGCACCGTCAATCGTATCACGTATCGAGGTATGAGAAAAACATTAAGGGACTGTCCGTTCGCAATTGCGATCGCTCACCACATCATTGCGAATCATCGTAACTTAACGACCTTGGAGGAAGGTATTAATCATCATGGCACTAGATGAAGTAAGATCTGGTGCTTTCCCGGCGTATTTGCTTGATGAAGTTTCCTCGGGTCTTCCACCGGGTTAAGGGTTCCATGTTGGCGGACGTTTCGATGCCCGACTCGCGCATCGTCCTCAGGGATGATGATTGCCACTCGTTTCGGTTTTATTTCCGTAAAGTGACAGTAATACGAGAATATATAAACTTTGATAGAAATAACAATAACAATACGGAAACCCCGTTTTAGGATTAACTCCTCTTCGGGGTGGAAAATAACATAAAGGAAAGGCTACAAAGAGGGTAGCGGTTGCGGAGGGGTTGCCACTCGTTCAATTCAGTTTTATAGGTTTTTATTTCCGTAAAAACAGCGTACAAGAAATATATGAAATACATGGTGGGAACATAACAAAACAATGCGGAAACCCCGTTTTAGGATAAACTCCTCTTCGGGCTTGCCACTCGTTTCAGTTTTAAAGGTTTTATTTCCGTAAAGAACAGAATTACAAGAGTTGACATAAAATATACATTGAAACATAATAAAAACAATATGTTTTTGGCCGTTTTATCTACATGCGCGCTCGGGTTCAGGTGACTTCTGATTGGTCCGACGAGGAGGAGCTTCCTGATTGGTCGCCGGGGCGTTGTGCTTTGCTCCTTTCTCTTCTCACCTCCATTAGCACAGGTTTCCACGTGTGGCTGAGGGAATAGCCGGAATCCCTGTTGAAATTCCGTCCTGCCATTCTGATTTCGATAGATTCCTTGATAATGCGGTCCCAGTAACCACCGGCGCGGGCAAGTAGCTTGGTCCCGTTGAAATCAATTGTGTGGTCCATCCCGATGCTGTGTTCGGCGATGGCTGATTTTTCCAACTGCCCTAGTCGTAGATGTCTTTTATGGTCCTTTAACCTCGTCTCGATGGTCCGCCCTGTCTCTCCAGTGTAGACATCCCCGCAGGCACATGGGCCTTGGTATATTCCCGGGGTCTTTAGGCCGATTGGGTCTGACCAACAAGTTTCTAATTTTCTCCGGTGGTTTATGGATTGCCTCGATTTTATGCCTCGCCAGTATCCTGGAAATTTTCCCGGATATCGAGGAGACGTACGGCAAGCAGGCTCTGGCTAATAAGGTCGAAGGACCTTATTAGGGCCAAGGATATTTCGCGTATACTATACCCATTCTGGAGGAAGGTGGTTAATTTCCTCCGGCAAGCTATTTTTGTCGGCGATGACCCTGACTCGTTGGAAGAGTGTGTTCAGCACTGCTCGCCTTTGGGATGGGTGGTGGTGGCTGTTTCCATTGAGGTAGAGCCCAGTGTGCGTCGGCTTCCTATACACACTATAACCGAGAGTGCCATTGCTCTTACGTTGAACCAGAATATCGAGGAAAGGGAGTTTGCCGTCGATTTCCAATTCCATGCGGAAGGATATATTGGGGTGCTGGCGATTCATGTGCACCAGGAATACATTAAGTGCGTCCTTCCCACGTGGCCAAATCACAAAGGTGTCGTCTGCATACTGGAAAAAATGTACAGGGGGGAGCGGGGCTGATTTTAGTGCCTTTTCTTCAAAGTCTTCCATGAAGAAGTTTGCTATGGCGGGGTAGAGTAAAGATCCCATTTCCACTCCATCTGCTTGCTCAAAGTATTGCCCATCATACAGGAAGCATGTGGAGGTCAAGACGAGGCGAAATAGCCTCACCGCGGCAGCGTCGAACTTGGCGTCCAAGGGGCGTAAAGTATCCGTCAGGGGGACCCGTGTGAAAAGGGATACCACGTTCAAACTCACCAGGATATCCCCTTCTGCTAGATGGATTTCATTCAGGATTTTCACAATATCTGCAGAGTTTCTCAGATGATGCTCACAGCAGCCTATATGTGGCGACAGAGCGCCGGTGAGGTGCTTCGTCAGGTTGTAGGTGGGGGAGCTGATGGCGCTCACAATTGGTCTCAGTGGCGCTCCGATTTTGTGGATCTTTGGTAAGCCGTATAATCTCGGGGGGGTAGGTGCTTGTGGTCTCTTTCTTCTTAGCAATTTCGGCAGGAAACTCGGTCTTCTTTATGAGAGTGTTTATGAGAGTGTGTCCTAGTAAGTTTGGACCTGGTATCCCTTTTCACACGTGTCCCCCTGACAGATACTTTACGCCCCGAGTATCGATCGTCGGCCAACATGGAACCCTTGACCCGGTGGAAGACCCGAGAAAACTTCATCATGGAACTAGATGTTTCATTTCCATCATAAGGACGGCGTAACTTTGCCCTTCTCATTTCTTCCATTATCACTGTGGCTAAACGATCAGCTTGCATCCTTTCCGTAAAAGAAATTCAAACTGAAAATATATGATATTATTTGGCTCTGAACCTCTCTGATCCCAATTCTTTTACCAACTAAGACATTATTTCTCGTGAGAGCCTGTGCGTGCATTAGTTGTTACGTGTTACCTACAGGCCGCATACAGGTTGTTTTGAATATTGATCGCTATTCGCCTTCTCGGGTTGTTCCTAGATTAGCTTCCAAAATTTGTTTCACGGTTGTTTTGTGACATTTTCTCGTTCTCCTGTTCGCCATTGTTTCCCTGAGAACCAACCTCCCGAGATGAGTGGACCGAGGAAGTTGGGGTAAAAAAGCGACACCGCCAGATACACGAACGATATCGAAACGGACCATGCTTCGACCCCGACGATATAGTATTTGTGTGCGAGAGTTTTCTTATCCCTTGTGTTCCTCCTTGTTTCCTCTCTTCGATCAACCCCTCCCCAAAATGTTTATTAAAGAAGCAGGGCAAAATAACGTGCTTCTCTTTTATGCTGGCTTTGAAATTTATTAACTTGAAAACTGGTCATATATTTTATTGCTTTACTTTCTGTACGGCAGTCGTGGTTATTCCTTTTTAATCGCAATGTTAGTTTTGAAAGATAACTCTGTTTCTTGCCGCCACTTTCAATTGGGAATTTGCTTATAAGTACTAGTTCTCTAGAAAAAGCCTTGTAACCCTCGTTAGTCTACCACTTTTACGATTTACTCCAAAATATCAAAACGGAATTCAAGTCTCGTTTTTTATTTTACTGATATTTAACATTTTTGGATAAAAAACGACAACGCATTCCTTGTGGTGGCGCCGAGTAGTAACTTGGACGTCGTGTCATTTCAGTTTTCATGCCGTTCGTCAGTTTGAAGACGCGCTTCATATCTTTATTGTTTTTCTTCTTTGCAGCATTACAACTAAAACATTCCATCACTCTTGCCTTAATTATTACGTACGAGGGTGGTCTGAAAAGTTTCTGGCCTAGCAAAGATACGAGAAATTTTTTCTGAAATTTTCTGAGGTCGGGAACTTTTCAGACCACTCTCGTACGTAATAATTAAGGCAAGGTCTGAAAAGTTGCCGACCTCAGAAAATTTCAGAAAAAATTTCTCGTATCTTTGCTAGGCCAGAAACTTTTCAGACCACCCTCGTGTTAATAAGTGGTACATTAATCAATCACTTGGGGTGAGAAGTGTCACCCTCAGATCTTTCATTAGGGAAGAATAAATTTGCATGCACAGGATTTACCACCCTGTTCCGTGGAAAAATACACAAATGATAAACATATTCCATGTGGCATGACCCCTCTCGTTTGCAAACAGGTGAAACATGAATGAGTTTACTTCTGGCTAAGCTACTCTAATCGTTCCTCTGCTGCGTTTTTGAAGTTTTGGGAAAGAATAGAGAAAGTCTGAAATACGCAACAAATATTTGCTCCCATTGATTTCTAATGGAATATGCTCATTTCATTTTTCAGGACCGTTTGTTATTTTTTTTATTTTCGCGCCATAGATATTTTGCGAGCGGCTTTCAATTTGTAAAGTAAGGACTATTTTATAATGAGTTTGCTATTTCGCATACATATTTGTACCTTAAGAATCATGTCGTCTAAGGCTGCCGTTTTTCCCAGCACAAAGCATTTGCCAAATATTTTTTCTATGATAATATATCTGATGGCATAATATTTTAATTGCTCGCATAACAGCACTGTTATTTTGATTAAATATATTTTGATGCAATATTTGATCATAAATGAAATGCGGCTCAATGCTGAATGAAGTGATAACGATTAGATTACTGGAATTTCCTAAAATAAATATCAAATTTACATTAATTAGGAATTACACTATAGATATAAATGCTGATCCTGATTATTGGACGTTATTGGCCCAGAAGACATTGTTAAAAAAACTGTGAATTGACAGGGTCATGAGGTGATTTTGAGCGAATGGCATACCATTTGTGTGCTCAAAGCGAATTTTTTTCTGCATTACTGCGAGATTGATTAGAAAAAGAATATAATGAATACGAAAAGAGTACGACTTTAGTTTAAGGTATGTTAAATTTAACCTAGTGTTTAAATCATATGATGTCTCATGAAGAATGAACTGCAATGGATATCTATCATTTTACCAATTTACTGACGAGAAAATTGTGAGTGCAGAGCCAATTAAAATGCCAACTGCTATCAAAAAGAACAAACGATGCACTGAAAAAAATTATTAATCAATGTCACTATCATCAGATGGTATAGAAATGGAATATTAATTTTTTCATGACCGCAGCGGGGCACAGGAAAGTTGTGGCTTGATGGTTGCTTTTGAAACGTGATGCCAAAACATAGCTTAAGAAACGGGAGGTAGCAGATGTATCCTCGTGTTAGATGAAGAAATTGGATCAACTGTAAAAAATGATGTGTCAGTCAGATTGCTATGTCTCCTCGGTTATTGTTGGACGAGTATAATCAGTCATCTTCATTATTTCCATTAAATTATTTCATCCAAGTCAAAATACTAAGTAATTAGGAATTTTCGGCCCCAAAACTAAGCCTAAGAGGAATACTAGAGTATAACCTAGGAAAATTCCCGTTTTACCATAGAACATTTCGTTTGAGCGTTGTGATATTTAAAAGAAGGCGGATATTGACGGTGAATTAAACAAAACTGGGAGAGAATACGCAAAAAGGAGTTAGAAATTTTGAATCAACTTTAATTACGGGTAAATATACATACTCACATATATATATATATATATATATATATATATATATATATATATATATATATATATATATATATATATATAACGTAGCGTCGATGCATATGTATATGTGGATCAATAAAGCATTATCATTCCATGAAAAATCCAAAGTACGCATTCACGGGAAGTGAGAGGCGCCGGGAATCCATTTGCGCTACAGAAATAACGAATGCGAATGTGGGAACAGTGTGATAAACTCGCACAGCTTCCCGGGAGTGGATGCGGACTCAGACCACAATTTAGTTCTTATGAAATGTAGCGTCCGTTTCATAAAGATAAGGCAGGGGCAGCGAGTTAGAAAATGGAATGTAGAAGCATTAAAAATTGTTTGATAAGGAAAACGTACAAACAGGCGGTAGAGGAAATCATGGAGGATGGTAAAGAGCTAAGTACTATCGAAGAAAAATGGGGAAGGATCAAGAAAGGGTTGTCTAAAGCCGCAAAAGACACTATTGGAACCGTTAACGCTAAAAGGACTAGGAAACCATGGATCACGGATGAGATGAATACAAATATGGATGATTGGCGAAAATGAAAGAATGTAAATACAGAGTTAGGCAAAATGAAGTACAAAGAGTTTAACAATAAATTGAGGCGGGATACAAATAAGGCAAAAGAAGCATGGTGGAAGACGCAGTGCGAGGATATGGAAAGTTTGCAGAGGAATTGTGATATTGGTGCGCTGTACAGCAGAGTAAAATCTTTATCGAGAAGTAAGAAAGGGAGATCTATGCTCTCAGTTAGAGATAAGACGGGTAAGGCAATATCTGACACAGGAAAGATCCAAGAGAGATGGAAGCAATACTATTGAAATGTTTAGGAAAACGTGGGAGGAATAGGCTACATGGGCTGATTGAAAGGGCATTTAGGGAGATGAAACTAAATAAGGCCGTGGGGGTGGATAACATTCCCGCGGAACTTTTAAAAGGCTTAGGAAAATGTGGGAAGATGAGGCTATATGGGTTGATCCGTATTATGAGGAGGGAATCTGGCCGGAGTCTTTTCTTAACATCCTTACTCAAAGTCCCTGTCATCAACTCACTCCTCCTTGTGAAAGCCTCTTTGCCTAGCGCAATTCTTCTCCTTACGTCCCTACTACTTTGACCTTGTTGGTCCAAAACACTTCCGATATACGTAAACTCTTCCACCTGCTCTAGTTTTTGCCCTACTACTTTTATGTTAAGCTTAGCCTTTTTCTTTCTAGAATATCGCATAACCTTTGTTTTATTAATATTGATTCTCATCCCATGCCTGTCACACTGAATTTCCAATTCTCTGAGCAATGCTTACAACCCCTTGGTTGGTTGACAAACTAAAGCTTGATCATCAGCTAACCTAACTGATTTTATGGATTCCCCGCCCACTTTATCTCCAACCTCCAGTTCTTCCCATGCCTCTTTAATCATTTCCTCTGCATACAGGTTGAACAGCAACGGTGATAATGGGCAACCCTGCCTTACACCCCTTCCCAACACTGCCCATCCTGACTCCCCGTTAAGCAAACGAGGAAAGGGAAGGAACAGGATAGTGATGTTGGACGGGATGAAGTTAGGCATATAATAACGGAGATCGAGATGGTGTGCAGGCTTACGTTCTGGATTCCCATCCAGAGGGCTCGGGTTCAAATCCCGGCGGTGTTGAATATTTTTCAGAGGTATCTCGATCCCTACTTGAGGTTCTTTGTGGAGAGCACTTTGAGTGAGTACGCCGTTCGTCGGATGGGACGTTAAACTGCGGACCCCTTGGCGCCTTTCGTAAAGAGTAGGCTAATGCCGACGCCGGGTTTCTCTCCACCCTTCATCCTTTCCTGACTATCCCCTGTGGCGCAAATTACCTAAGCTGTCGGTCGCCTCCCTTTAAAACTACTACTACTACTGACATCTGATAACGCTGTGTTCAAATGGAAAATAAAATTTACGCCTAAAAAATCAAATATATGAACAGTATAAATTCACGAGATCCCATATCTTCAACGCCAATTTCAATTGGACGACAATCATCGTAATGGCGTCTATCTCTCAAAAAAGAGAACGCGAGAGCTGCTTCCTAGGTCGCAGAATTTATTAGGAAAAGATGATCGATTGTAATTTCATTGTTTAGATATAATCATATTTATTCTTTATTTGATAATATTCTAATGCTAGGCAGAGGATATGGTAAAGCTATTTCTATTAAGGAACTGATTTGGACAAGTTGTCCAAAGCGGAAGGGATACAAGGAGAAGAATTGCGTGAGGCATAGACGCTTTTATAAGGAAGAAAGAGTTGACGAAGACGGTGGCACTGAGTGAGGAATGTTAAGAAAAGTTTGCGAAGGGGGGAGGGACTCTCGAGGCGAGAGCGTAACACCAGATTGGAAACATTCGAGAAGTCGATGTGAGGTGGAATGGGAGAAGTGAAAGTGACCAGCTCCCTCCCCTCACCCACTACTGGGTACTTTGGAATAGGTACAGGATAAATGAAAACACACAATATTTTCCTCTCTTCCCACTACGAGTTAGGAGTGGAAAATATTGGAAGAAGTTTAAGGATGGCAGGAAAAGTGAATGCAGTGGGCTTTGATTGGGGATTAACCCCTGAATGGGGTGCAATATATTTGTGAGTTGTTGTAGGTGAAGATAGAAAAGATTGATGCGTGTTGGACAGAGTTGGAGACGGTACCAACATGCTTGGCAACGGAAGAAGAATTTGTTTTAAGGAAGGATAGCACGCTGTGCCGCTTCAATTGAGACTTAGATGTCTAAGGTCTCTCAGTTTGTATGCTTGATGGGCATACAGATAGTAATTTTTAATTTTACCGTTTACAATTTATTTAATTCATCAATTACAATTCACAATTTATAATGAGACGTTGAAATGTTTTAAATCTTCCCAGTTTTTAATTTTATCTTCCAACTTCTTTTTATTTTCGGGAAATCATCACCTCAGAAAATTCTCTATTGCGTAATATATTACATTGCACTTAGTGTGCGTACTAATATGTGTCAATGGAATCAGGATCAAACTGGGTCACAGATTAACATTACCTCAAATTGCCAAATTTTCTGCCAAATAAGTATTCTCAGGAAACTGCAGGTATTTAACAACTTAATTGTACGTAGCGTGAGGCGACTGACGTGGAATAAACCCACCGATGGAAAATCGACGCCCTAAGGTTTGCAGGGGGTCGAGGAAATTCCATATTCAAATTGATCGCTGGTGGAAAACCTCAAGGTGAATGCTTCTTAGAGGGCGGTAGAAGGCCGGTGTTCATACCTGACATTTAATCTGAGAGATGCAACATGAAGATTTAAATAGTCGTATGCATGCCTGTTCTATTGTTTTTAAAACAATTAGTGTGGCTGAGAGGAATGGAGAGAGAGAGGAAGGTAATTATAATTGATGTACTTGCGAGTCTGTAAAAAGGAGAATAAATGGCCTGGGTGTTTGATACTTCATGCGAAGCATTAGTAATAGAAGGGAGAAATAAAAATATGAACTCACCAGCTTTATTATTAGTTTGCTTTGATATACCTAATGTTACTTCTTATCCATACCTAGCATTTGATCAGGCGTATTTGTTTGAGTGACCAATTACTCTCGAAGAACTTGTCGCGTTAAATCATTGTATGATAGTGATACGATGCGGGCCCTATGAGAACCATCACAGTCGGATTTTCTATGAAAAAGTGTTGACCAAAACTCAGTAATTGTCCGAGAAAGTATGAAATGCGTTTAAAAATCAGGTCACTTATGAGAAAACAGTATTATCTTAGGCTACTCAACTCTATTTTTACTATGCAAAATAAATATCACCATATCATTATAATAACCATAAAGAAATAAGTCGCTTGTCACCACACGCGCGCTAAGTAATTGAAAACTTGACGGATGAGGTATTCATTTGAAGATGCAATAATTATTATTAGGTAATCTACCGGTTAAGGTAGGTTTTTGGATGGACATAATTACTAATTAAATAATTTTTAACCCCTAGCAAAACACAAGTTTCTAGTCTACATCAGGTCCCTCTTCAGCTATGAGTACTTTCTTCCTCCCTTCATCCCGTCCAACATCCCTATCCTGTTCCTTCCCTATCCTCGTTTGCCCACCATTCTTACCTCAATTACAGTCTTCAACATCCCGCTGCCGGTCAATACCCCCTTCAGCCACTTTTCCTGCCTCAAAAGGATTTCTCCCAACAAACCCCTCTCTTCGCCCACCATACCAAAAACTTCCTCATTTGTTTTCTTCGCTGTCCATTTCACCTTCTCCATTTTTCTCCACACCCACATTTCAAAAGCCTCCAGTCTACGTCTATCCTCCTTCTTCAATGACCACGTTTCCGCACCATACATTGCTACGCTCCATATCAAAGTTTTTACGAGTCTTTTCTTAACATCCTTACTCAAAGTCCCTGTCATCAACTCACTCCTCCTTGTGAAAGCCTCTTTGCCTGGCGCAATTCTTCTCCTTACATCCCGACTACTTTGACCAACTAATTTCTTCAATATACTCATTAGTTTTTCCCAATCAACTTTATCAAACGCTTTTTCGAATTCTACAAAACAGGAAAATACCTTCTGATTGTATTCTATATTTCTCTCGATTAATAATCTCATTACTGCAATGGCATCACGCGTACCTCTCACCTTCTTAAACCCAAACTGGTGTTCCCCTAATTAATCATTTTCCCTACCCTCTATCCTTTTGTTTATGATCCTTAGGACAACTTTAGCTGCGTGGGATATTAAACTTATTGTCCTGTAGTCCTCACATGATGTAGTCTTTACCTTTTTCGGAATAGGAACTAAAACTGATCTCACAAAGTCTTCCGGCCAGGATCCTTCCTCATAAATACTGCGGATCAGCCCATATAGCCTCTTCCTCCCACATTTTCCTAAGCATTTTAAAAGTTCCGCGGGAATGTTATCCACCCCCACGGCCTTATTTAGTTTCATCTCCCTTTATGCCCTTTCTATCTCATTGTCTAGTATGCCTGGACCTAAGCTATCTTCCTCTACGCCACATCTTTTTCTATGTCTAACTTTGTTGGTCTAAGTTCTTTACTATACAGTTCTTCTATATACTCCTTCCATCTCTCTTGGATCTTTCCTGCGTCAACTATTGCCTTACCCGCCTTATCTCTGACTGTTTGCATAGATCTCCCTTTCTAACTTCCCGATAAAGCTTTTACTTTGCTATACAGCGCACCAATTTCCCCCTTTCTCCGCAGACTTTCCATTACTTCACACTGCGTCTTCCACCATGCTTCTTTTTCTTTATTTGTTACTCGCCTCAATTTATTGTTTAAATCTTTCGACTTTATTTTGCCTAGCTCTGTGTTTATAAGTCAAAAGAATATTAACAAATATATACTGGAGGCCGGTTTTGAAAGTACCATTTTCGGTATCACTTCATGCATGGTGTTGCATTGTATGGAAGTAATTTTCAAGTGAAAAATGAATTATATAATCACGATGAAGGTGACTCCCCTTTTCCGAGACCAATGCGATGGGTTAAATCAACAGGAATGAGGTTTCAATGCAAAGGATAATAAATTATGCACCCCGTGACGCTTTGAGGCACTGCAGGTGGCATACATAAAGGCCTCTCTCGTCTTTCATACACTTCACGGTGAATTGAACGCCTGCTGACTGCCGCACGTATAATAGATTACTTATTTAACCCCGAAATTGATAGAAATCACTTGATTTCATTCAAAGATAAGTTCAAGGGCATTTTTCTCGAATGAAATATATTTTATAAGCAGTGTTCTCGCGTCTTCCACGCACATTCTTTGCTCATCTTTTCTCTATGCAAATCTTAAGATGCCATCAATTAACTCAAGGGTTGCTATTATTATATAATCATGGTCAACCCAATTAACCTTTCACTGATGGTAAAAGTACCATCGGAGTTAACCAAAGTAATCACGAAATGTGACATGAATGTTAAAAGATGGGTTTTGCGTGGGCCACGGCAACTAATACTACGTGTGTATCGCGGATCGCGAGGCCCCTCCTCCGCCCCCCCCCTTTGCCCGGCAGCAAAACGTTTAAAGGTGAATTGCATAATTACATATAATTGCGGATGTACTTTTATCCTTGTTGAAAGGCTTTGATGATTTTATTTGGCAATGAAATATTTTGCCGGTCCACAAGTGGATTAAGCTATTTTTAACTGATAACACAAGAAACGTATCGTACCAAATGTATGTTGTGCCGTTATCAAATATTAATGACGCTGTAGAGTATATATCTGATATTTTCATGCTGAGTATTTAGTTATATTTAGCCCCTGATGATTTTCAATGGTATTTATCGCTATTGTTTTTTTCCGTAACCAAGAAACTAGGAATGCTGAGGGAGAATTTTTGTGACAAGTTTTCAGGATGAGGTTTTTAAGCATTAGAAATAGCCTGTCATGCTGACATTATTTCCATGTAAAAAATAAACTTCTAACCAGAGCATGGGAAAGAAAAAGATGTTTTTCATTTGGCAATTATTATTATTATTATGTTCTTCTCTCCTGAGGTCTGGCGTCCCCTTTTTCCCTTGGCATCCCGATAAGACACTTCCGCCTGGTCACCGGGTTTTCGAGGGCTCAAACCCCCATATTTGACACAGGACCTATTACCTGGAGATGGGGCTCGAACCAGCAACCTATGGGTCGAGAGTAATTTGGTAATAAAGTACTAAACTACCTGATTACCTCAATTACTCGCCAATCAAAATTTCGATAAGCCCCGGAGGTGGTTTTAGTGTATTTCTCAATTATATTTATACGCTGCTACAATAATGGTCTTTGTGGTAAATGGTCCGAAAATCCCAGCAGAGAATGAATAAAATCATATGTATGTATTCATTCTCGGTGATGATCTTTTTTAAAAATCGATGAAAATCTTATAGCATTGTAGTATTTTTACCGGCCATTCTTCACATTTCTTCTCCGGTGTGGTATTTAATTTTTGATATTTCTTCGTTAAATTAGGGATATAGCTTTATGTGAAGAATAGAGGTTTTTAAAATGAGGAACGCCAATACAAACACACCTTACTTAAAACTGCCAACAGAATTCTATCTGAATCGTGCTAAACTCTTTATTAAGCCTTCTATTAACCTTTAATTTGCCCAATTTTCATCTTTCCATATCCTTATTTAATTTATAGAGAGCATTAAACCCCAAAAATAGTACGAATTGTAAGAACACCGCTTTAAAATATGTGGCAACATTTTAAAAATTTATGACAGCAATAAAACTCATCTTGAATGAGACATCAATATTTCCAGAACGGAAATTGTTAAAAATATACACTTAATTTAATGGAAATGGTATTAATCCTATGCCTATGAAAATGTTATTCAAAATTTTGTCATAATTTGACTTTCAATTGTTATCTCACTTTCATAACTAATTTTTTATTTGTATGATTATTTCGATTTGATTGGGTGAAGAAATGACAAGTAGTAATAGCAATCTAAATAACCCGCTCCATTGCGTGGTCTTCATTAAATTAATTTAAAATTCTGTAGCGTATTAAATGCTCCAGTTTTTTTTTACCGAGATGGCTATGCAGGTATATAATGGTAAAATATATATATATATATATATATATATATATATATATATATATATATATACTCATATATACAGAAACAGATATAAGGAAAAGGGATAGGAACACATATAAAGGACGAACACAATAAAGGTGGGGAAGGCGGAATCGAACGGATCACAAGAGTAAAAATATTTCCTTGACCGGGACTCGAACCTCGGATCTTTCCACTTGCCGGGCGGATGCTGATGCTTGATGGTCAAGGAAATATTTTTACTCTTGTGATCCGTTCGATTCCGCCTTCCCCACCTTTATTGTGTTCGTCCTTTATATGTGTTCCTATCCCTTTTCCTTATATCTGTTTCTGTATATATGAGTATTTATTCGCCGTTTGGCGGGATTTCGTGTTTGAATGTGTATTTGGCCAATGTGGCTCATCTCTTTCTTCTGGCTATGCGTGCCACGAAACGCACTGTTCCTTTCCTGTATGATGTTGTATGAATTCTAAACCACTCTCCTTTCCTCTTGTGTATTGTCTATTTCTCCTTTGGTGGGTGAAACAGTCCCCTGACGCCATCTCTTGGCTAAAGAATCGGGGCGCTTGGCGACATGTTAGACCCACGGATCTCAGGGTAAATTACGTTTCCTCGATAGCTCAAGTGGTTAAGAGCATCCGCCCGGCAAGTGGAAAGATCCGAGGTTCGAGTCCCGGTCAAGGAAATATTTTTACTCTTGTGTTCGATTCCGCCTTCCCCACCTTTATTGTGTTCGTCCTTTATATGTGTTCCTATCCCTTTTCCTTATATCTGTTTCTGTATATATGAGTATTTATTCGCCGTTTGGCGGGATTTCGTGTTTGAATGTGTGTGTGTGTATATATATATATATATATATATATATATATATATATATATATATATATATATATATATATATATATATATATATATATATATATATATATATATATATATATGTATATATATATATGTATATATATATGTATATATATACCCGTAATATTTAGCCATATATCAATGATTATGCTTAATTTCCTCTGAGTCTCACTTTTTCATGTATCACTTGACCAACTGCTTAAAATATTACCATGAATACTTACTCAGGTAATGGGATAGTATTGTATTTATTTACTTTTTCCTGATACAATTGGTTGAATGACGATGATAAGGATGCTCGGAAGAACATATGATTTAAAGAGAAATACGGATTTGTTGACAGTAGCCATCTAAGGGTAGTGCTAGGAACTAAATTGAAAAGCGCTTTTTGAAACAGCATATTTTTGATAAATATTTTATGAACCTACTTCCCTATTAAATCAAATAGGTTGTATTTCAAATGATTTTTAAAAAATATACAGATCTACCTTCTAATCTGTTATCATTTTCGCGACCTTAATGTCACGGTCAGCGGGCGGAACAGGACCAGAAGATGTTGGACTCTAACGTTATCTTCTATAAATGCCAAAGTAGTGCAAGAATCAAAGCCAGTATTTGTTGCTCCAAAATGTTCCTTACATTCTGAGAGAATTTCCTTGTGAAACACAATCGTGTGACCAGAACTAGGAAGTTGAGGCCTATAAAATACACTAATACACATGTTTTCAACCAAAACATCTTTTTATGATATAATTGCATGAGTTGCAAGGAAATAGGCGTTGAGTATGAGATCAAAATCACATGCACGTCCAATCCTATCGATTACATAATTTAAACACTCCATGCATTGTAACAAAACATGATCTCATGAGAGTGGAGGCATGATGATAATGGAGTCAATAAGGTTTTTTCTGGAGCGTAGATATTTTCCAGCAATCGTTTGAGAAATGGATTTCGAAAATACAAAATTTGCAGGGAAATAGTTAAGAATTAAAATCGGAGGGCATAAATTAGAGCAGGCAGAGTAGCTCTCAAGGAATTCCGTTGGACAACGATGATTCAAGGAGCAGGGAAGAAGTATTCAAGGAGCAAAGAAGCTTTCACAACGGGGAGAGAATAATGAGAACGAAAATGAGCAAGAATGCTAAGATATAATTAGTAAAAATTCGGTTGTTAGGGTAGATTTGTAAGTCGTGGAAACTTGGTCGTTGAGATAAGAGGATAGTCATAAATTGGAAGTTTTTGAAATGTTGTTGCCGCGAAGAATGGTAAAAAAGACAAGGCGAAGAAGAAAACAAAGGAAGAAGAAGTTACGGGGTTGTTAGGATGACTTCCAAGGAGTGAAGAGGGTGAATATTTTGACTGACGGCGAAATATAGAAGGGCGATATGAAGAGGGAACTTTGTGGGGGAGGTGCGGTGGTGGGAGGAAATGAGAGCTGGAATTTTGGACGGAACGTGGGGAGGCAGACCGCACGGGAATCGAAAATAAGCGCACACGTTGCAGCACAGGGTGTCACCTGGCGTCGTGTGAGACGTGTCATGCTTGGAAGTGCGGCCGTGGATAGGCGGAGAGTCCATCCTAAGTCTACCACGACTGGTGGACTGTCATTAATAGCAAGAGGAATGAATAACTCACGGCACTACTAAACGGCGAATCCTAAACGTGTCGTCTTCCGTCGGATTATTCCGAATCTTGCTCGTGGACATCCCTGCAGTATTCATATAAGTATTTCTAGAACGCGGGTCCAGTGGCACAGATGGAGTCCCCCGCCCCAAGCTCCATTATTTAGGCCAAATTGAGAGCCGATGGGGGGGAGTGTGCGCCTCCGACGGCGCCGGCACCCGCGGCCTCTGCCCTAAGCACGTCTCCCGACATGAATGGGTCTTTCATTGAGCCAGCCAAGCCTCCTGCGCGTGCGCTCTCTTCCTCGGGGCACCTCGTATTATTGCCCCCGAAATCGTATTCCCCCCCTCGCCCGAGGGGGGCACTCGGGTCGACGTGGGGGGCAAGACCCCCGGCGTGTGGGAGGACGATATTTTCTATCTCTTCCCGTCCGGATGACGTCACCGGAGACCTCCCACCCCTCTCCCCCCCCCTTGCACTCCAGTCGAGCGCCGCGACGCCTTCGTCCATATCGCACTTTTGGGGAGGGAGGGAGGAGGGGAGGGGAGGGAGGGAGGGGGGAGATCATGAGACTCGGCTTGGGTGAATCGTTCCGCCACCCCCCCCCCCCAAATGCCTGTCTGTCGACCGTCAAGGCCGCCTCCTTAACGAGAGGAGACCCTCCACCCTCTCATTGCCCTCGCCCTGATCACCCAATCCACTTAATGCTTCTCCAATCGATCGCAGCGCTGTAAATGGAACGATGGGCTCTCTTGACGTACTGCTTGACGTCCCCCACCATTTAGTCGGCCATTCGATTACTCATTGGAAGATAACCGTGGGAGGATTTTCAAAAAATTCTATCACTTTTTACTTGAAAAGTAAATTTCACATTGACAGTCTAGTTATTCTCTAAATGTCCATCCTGTTCAGAGGAGAACGTAAGGAAGGACTTAGCCAAGATGTCTTCTTTTACGGCCATTTCTCAATTTTTATTTGAGTACAATTGTTTAAACAAGATTTCATCTTTTTCGGATCTTTCTCAATCTTTATTGGAATAATCTCTTTCCGTCTTTATGTTTGTAAGTGCCATAAATCTCCCGATATCACATTACCGCGCTAATCTAACATAACTGTTTGCTGAGGAAAATGAAAGGAGTTGTTTTAATACTAGGATGAGAGTGTCCGTGTCAACATTTTTATTCGTCAGCAGGAGGAAATAAACGCCCTCGCTTTAAATGAACAAACTAAGAAAATTTTAGAGGCTGGAGTTGTATGGATAGGAAATGAGACTGTCTCAGCAGAAGAGGGTGCGGAGGGAGATTGGGAAGTTGGGCCGAGGGAAGGGAGTCCCCGTGGGCTGGTGCCGGTGAGTGCACCGCTGTGGGCGGAGGGGCTTCTTGGAGGATGCGAGGAACGCAGGAATGGTATCCGAACGGCCCTGAAGGTCGCATTGTACATGCACACTAGCCCTCAGGTCAGAATTACGATTCGTAGAAAATTGTTGACTCCTGCAGCCGTAACGCACATAAATGCCAGAAAAGAGATGACATGACTCCGAAGTTTTTAAATTTTATGGAGAAAGATTTTCAATTGAAATATTTAGAACGTTATAATATCGTAAGTTTTTAACTAATCTAATGCAACTGTTCAAACGATTGCAATAAATTAAATTGTTCATTCTCTCACACCAGAACTCCGTGGCTTCTCCCTCTCCGGGAAGCCGCCTTCTTCTTCTTCAGTCCCCTTCCTCCCTCTCGGGCAATACACTCCAGTCGATTCACTCTTCCAGTCTCATTCCAGTCCCTCCCCAATTATCCTCATCCCCTCCCATTCCCACCCTCTCTCTCCTTTCACCACTGCACTCCAAACCCACCCCTCTCACTATTTAAATCCTGTCTCCAAAGCTATTTCTATAATTTGCTACCCCTGATAATGACACTAAGCCATTGAAACTGCGGTCGGGTCGATGAAATTGCGTGAAATAATACCAAGTTTGGCTTTCATTATGCTCCTATCCTCACCGATAAAAACCTTTCCCATTCGTGTCCAGAATCTCTTTCTTTCGCCGGTCGCGGAAACGACGCCGCCCACGCTTGCCCCTCGGCCGTGAGTTTCGGCAGTGAAATTTCCTGCGTTCATATCTCGTATTGGTGGGAGGGCATCAAGATGGTGAGGATAGAGGATCCTCCGTGCCGATTCCCTCTTTTTATTCACCCCACGTCTGTTTTTCTATGCATGAATATTTAATTTCTAACAACTTTCTATCAATTATGATCATGCTCTGAAAATGGACACGAATTTGAAAAAGTGATTTTAGGATAACTCTCCTGTACGTATATGGATAAATCTTATCCTATTCGGCCTTGAAAATAAAGTAGTATGCAAAATATTTTCCCGCTCAGTCGTATAGAGTGAATGATATGGGAAATTTTTCTTTTAAAGTACAAATTTGCAATGTTGTTGTGATTTTTGGAAAAAAACTATTTTTTAAAATAATTTTGTGAGAATAGGAGTGATTTTTAAACATGGAGAACGAAATTTTTACAATAAAATCTGGACATCATTCTTTTTTGTCTTTATATCTCCCTCGTTAATCAAAAAATGTCTACATCTAGTTTCCTCCCTCCACTTCACTTACCCAGCATGCTCCTCTCTCTAAGCGCCATCTCATTGCGTCTCAACTCCTCCTGCATCCTACACTCTTCAAATTGCTCAGAACAACTGTCTCTCTTCCCATCCCATGCCTTGAGTCTCATTGCTTATACTATGCCATGCATTGCATTGCCGGCAGTTGCGGAAAATGTTAGAGGAGGCAGATAATCGCATTTTAGGTTTCATTTACAATTAAGATTAATATTCACAGTGAACTATCTTGGATTTATCGGCCCCACGTAATTGTAGTGGCTTCAGGCGATAGCTCGAGGGTGTCAAAGGTTTGCTGCACCGTTCGAATGATAATGCACTTTCGCAGAAATGGACTTCCGCAAAAGCCATCCACAAAAAGCTTCGAGACCGGGCGACGCCTTCGAGGCATCACGCGATTGAAGAGGCCCTTGGTCACCCAGAGGAGGGGTGAACATTCTCTTTTCAATCACTTGACGTGAGAACATTGAAAGTGATTTCTCATTTTTAACATTTACACTTTAGTATCTATAAAACTACTGATTAGCCTCATCGTTTATGCCTGAAAAAGATATCTTGGATAAAAATGAAATAATTTATGGCGGATCGCGAGACTTTATTTGCCGTTGATAGGGAAGCTTTAACTGTTTTTAAACAAAGTGGATTTTATATTCTAAGATATCTCGGAAGTCGCTCCTAAAATCTAAACCAATTGCAAAATTCATAAAAAAATTCACTTTTGTTATTCTTCAGCTGAACATAACAGACCGCTCCAAGATGAAACTGAGGCGGAGACTAACAGCCTTTGAGAGCACCCGAGAACATGCGCCATCTCCCAGCATCGAGACGAGTTGCTTCAATGCATCGGGGCTTTCTGAACTATCATTGCCCCAGATGAGGCGTGCGAAGGCGTGTTCTATGCTTATGTTTTAATAAAAGCGTTCGCATAAGAATGATCTGTTAAATATAAATTTAAAATACTTTGATAATCCTTCATTTTCAAATAATGATCACTTTTTTACGATATCAGCATGATCCTCGTGATAGCGTGTGAAGAACGCTTTCTTGAAAGGGAACATAAGGGAAGACCATCGCGGGAAGCGCAGTTGTTAAAACTTTCAATTTAAATGAAAAGGAGCCCTTGGAGGATGGGGGAAGGGGTTATTGGACCCCCGAGGGCCAATCCACGTTATCGCTCGCAGTTATAACCTTGGCCCACCCGCATTAACCCTGCCCTCACCCATTTCTCCCAATATAGGTAAAAGCTTTCAGGGTTCGCGAGTGGTTTCGCCCTTTTAGAAAGCGCGCGGGGGAATCGGGGGATGAAGGGGGGAGGGTGCCTGCCGGTAGACAGGGGCGTGGCTCACGTGCGATCCATCAGATTAAGGGGCGGCGAAAGGGAATGTCGCGCTTACCTCTTCCCGGAAGGATGGTCTTCCAGCCTTGCCCATCATTGACCAACGCGGAGGTCAGTCATTCGTTTTCTGTTCTCGTCAAGTCTATTCCATTATATCAAATCGAATCTGGTCAATCTCATAGGAATCATCCTTTTATTTCGCATTGCGAGAACAAAGGGCTTATGTTAATTCCCCCAGACAATTTGAAACTCTTAAATAACCCATTTTATTTTTTCGATGGCTGCGCGCTCTCTTCCAATCTTCCCGTTCAGAATATTCGCCAAACAGCAAGACGGGCCACCCTCCTGAGGTGAGGGGAAGTGACCTCCCACGTCGTTGCTCCCCTCCGTTCACTCGTTCCTTCGCTCACACCCATGCCCATCGGCGGTCGCTCTCACCTCACCTTCACCCCAACCGAAACCCACTCCAAACAAAAACCCTCCCACATTCCCCATTTCATCTCTCCCAATGGTTGCACATGCGGCGCTGATAATCAGTTCCGACACCTTGACCCTGAAGTTAAATTGATTGCCGAATTAGATTGCGGGGAGCGTAGAGGAGCTGGAATTGTAGATACTGCTATGATAAATCTATTAGCGTTTATGAGATATTAGATGAACTAGGTTGGGCATTAGGAGCGTAATTTAAAACACAGAGTAACTCTTTTGCATGCATTAGGAGTGGTCTTCTTCAGCGATGATGGTGTATATCCATTATTAGATATCATGATGGAAGGCTTAGAGGGACAAAGTGTAGGACCAAAGGATATAAGATTTCAGTTTTCCTCCGAGTGACTTGGGATCAAAATAGCTGTAAACGAAAACCTAGGGAAAAAAATTAATTTAATTATTCTTAGTAGCGAAATATGTTATTATTATGCCATCCAACCTTTATTTTATTACCCTTCATGATACTATCAGCTCGTCTCGCATTCGTAGAGAAGTACGTATTAGCTCTCAATCAGGTTACTTAGTACATGTACCTATGGTTATCATTATCTGAAGTCTTTTGCATTGCATTATTGGTAACTAACTTTCTAGCAAAAATTTTAATTGATGTCAAGTACCAGGCTTTGAATGTTATTAAATAGCCCAGGGCGTTAACTTGATCGGCACTAGGTTTGCTTTGGGGGAATAAATAAAAACATGGTGCCACCTTAGGGGAAATTGAAAATCACACACTCGATCGCTCGGGTGTGTGCGACCCCCATGAACCGCAAATCACACCCAAACAATGCTAAAATAAATGGAAAGGAAACATGCTCACCACCCCTCGATCACTCCGGCGTGCTTGGGAAAAACAGTGACCCTCGTGAATCGCATTCACACACACCCACTCGGCGTCGGCAAGGATCTCTCTTATGCCGGTGACTGCTGCCATAAACTCTGGCGTTTGATTTCAGGGTGCCGTATGGATGCATACCGATGGAGGTAGTACCACACCTCGCCCTGGTCATGGTCCGTTAAATAAGAGCGATGCTATACATTGCCTAATCATTTTAATTAATCGTTGTTAATTTATCGTACATAGAAATTGGAATGCATGGAAATTGGTTGAATATCGGAAACTTAGGTAATCGGGACTAGAAAGCATTGGCAAAGGACCAATATTTTGGATGGAAAATCGTAGAAGAGGACAGGCTCCAGCTCCTTTGGAAAAGACGTACGTGCTCGTATCATTGCTATGGTAATTATATGGATTTGATGGTATTTTTGATGGGCGCAAGATGTACGGGACTCTCTTCCTCCCGATCTTGCCCTTTCGAAACGAAAGCGCTCTCCGCGCTCCACTTTTAACTCGTCTCCATTTCCACACCCTGCGCCCCTCCCCCCTTCGCCCCCCTCCCACAAACCTCACCTCACTTACCCAACGCCCTTCCCAGCCTTTCCTGCCTTCTTTGCGTTTCTCCCAACAACTACGAGTGACTCTCTCTCCTCTCCTGCCATACTTAGTATTATCCGCTCGTTTTATTTTCCCTCCATCTCTCTTTTTAATTCTTCGCCAAGGCTACATCTTAAAATAAATTCTCATCTCTAAGTTTATCCTGTTACCACAGAGACCAATTTTTGAGCATCACCTGCACATCTAAATGTCACCAATATTTTTTCAACTTTCTGTATCCCCAGTCTCTGTCATCAACGCCTTTCTCCTCGTGGGACAATTGCGTTTACCTGACCTAATTCTTCTGTTTGGCAGTCTATGAAACGGGGGAATGACAACCCTCCTTTCCTGTCGAGTGTAATCATCTCAACGAGATTTTCTCTCGCAGTGGGTCTGAGTTTTGTGTTTTGGTATATTATTTTCAAGCGGAATATTTATGACGATTCCCCTAGTCTGAACTCGATTAGAAAGGAAATCACCGACCGATCTTCTTCCAGGGAAACACCGAAGGGGACATGGCTGGGAATGAATGACTGCTCCCCTCCTGCTCTATCGATAATCTGGCGCGAATTGCGTGTGTTTCACGCGAGATGCTACGGGCTTACCACGATATGTAAACAACCTTACAGCCCACAAAACCAATCATCTAGTTTGCCACTTTGGTGTGTTGAGCAGTGCCTTAACGACCTTGACTGTTACGACCGGACATTTCCCATTAAAATACATAAAAAAATGACTGTAAATTATTCTCAATGATAATTTGTATTAGTTACAAGAAAAAAGTAATAATGCTTAAGACGTCAGAATGGCTGTTCTATTCATCGCATTTAACTAGATTTAATTTACCAATGCAATCAATAATTATATTCTTTTATTCTCAGACAATTAATCATAGTAGTAGTAGTTTTGAGGGGAGGCGACCGACAGCTAAGGTCATTTGCGCCATAGGGGAAGGACAGGAAAGGATGAAGGGTGGAGAGAAACCCGGCGTCGGCATTAGCCTACTCTTTACGAAAGGCGCCAAGGGGTCCGCGGCTTAACGTCCCATCCGACGGACGGCGTACTCACTCAAAGTGCCCTCCACAAAGCACCTCAAGTAGGGATCGAGATACCTCTGAAAAATATTCAACACCGCCGGGATTTGAACCCGCGCCCTCAGGGTGGGAAGCCAGTACGTTAGCCCCCGCACCATCTCGATCCCCCAATTAATCATCAACTTGTACATTTGTTGTGTAAGAGTGGAGTTTAAAACTCTGATCCTTCTGCATTCATATATCTCATCTACATCTACATACTACCTCGCAAGCCTCCGCAAGGGCGTGTGGCAGGGGGGGGGGTGTTTAGGTCACCACCCATAAAAAAGAATCGAACTGCATGCAAAATCAACACCTCCATGCAAATCTACACCCACAGTGGCGTATGCAGTCATGCAAAAACCCTTACAACTTACGCATATGGAAATTCATTTACTATCAACTGACAAACAATTGCACCTTAGGATGTAGTAAGAAATTGATCCAATAAATTGCAAGCTATAATTTGAAAATCAAAAAGGCGAAATTTCACCACCACATACAAATGCAACCTACATCGGTCTACTCCCCTAAGAACACATTCCCTACATCTACATCTACATGAATACCCTGTGAGCCACCAAAAAGGTGTGTGGCAGGGGGGGCAACACCAGGAGGAAAGGGTAAGGGATGAGGGCGTTAGGGTTTTTCAAATGGATGGGGAAAGGTGGGGGGAACCCGCACAAAAACATATCAATATACTCGTATTACCATGCGCAGTCCCTTAATTGCAGGTTAATACTTATTGTGTCGAGCCGGCTCCTGGGGGATTTCGATTACAAGCATTCTGGTCCTTGGAAAAAATGACCATTTAAACCTGTCAGTCTTGCAGTCTATCTCTTTAATCTTATATTCGTGATCCCTCCGCCCGTAATACGTTGGGATTCGTATTATGTTCTTGATGTCATCGGAAGAGGACCCATCTTTAAATGTTTTAATAGGTTTAATCTATATTGTAAACGCCGCTGTGTAAGGGAATCCCAGCCTAAATTTTCTAGCAAAGTAGTTACGCTACTGCGTTGGTCATAACAATTTTTGACAAATCTAGCCCCCCTCCGCTGAACTCGTTTCAATGCCGAAATCAAATTTATCTCTTGAAGATCCCATATCCTGGCAGCATACTCTAGGTGGGGCCTGACTAGGGCAAGAAAAAGTCGTTCCTTCACTTGTCCGTCACATTTACCCAGCACTCTTTTTACAAATCCCAATTTTATTAGCACGACCGCGTATTTCTCGTATGTGCTTTCCCCAAGAAAGATCGTGAGTAATTGGTACACCGAGGACAGATTGTGAGTAATTGTTAAGTATTTAAAGGAATCTACCCTCGCGATTCCTGTTTGTTTCACTTTGAAACTAAATGGGAGGGAATTACTCTTTTCCCAAAAATGTATTACTACGCATTTTTTCAAATTTAACTCCAATTGCAATGTATCGCACCAAGTCTGAATTGGATTTAGGTCGTTAGCTAACGTGACTCTGTCATCGCGACTTCGAATGTCCCCATAAATCACCGCATCGTCAGCAAAAAGACGGAGCCTGCTATTAACCACGGCGCTGAGGTCATTTATGTAAAAAGGAAACAAGAGGGGGCCCATTACACTTCCCTGTGGTACACCCGACATGACCTTGACAGTAGCGGATGATAAACCGTCCAGGAAGACTGTTTGAATGCGATTTTTTTTTAAATTGTCTAATCCAGCATATACACTCCCGTGTATTCCATAAGTTTCCAACTTCGCGAGTAACTTGCAATGAAGGTCTTTATCATAAGCTTTTTTAAAATCCTCTGTCCTTGGGGGAGACCCAATGTCCTTTGCCCTTGGGGGAGACCCTACCTGTGTCCTTGGGGGAGACCCAACGCGGCAAGTAGCGGGAGGGCCCTCCCTTGGAGAGAGACGAGGGATGGAAGGGGAAACCTAGATACAGATAATGCAGAGGAAGCAATACTCTAATAGCGCTACATTATTTAATGGTATTCTGATGCGAACATGTGAAAAGAAAGGGTTTTGACAACAAAACACACGAGGTTAGAGAAAGTGCATGCAATTGGGTATCTCTGACTACAAGCGCACGTGCCATAATGCATTCAGCATGGATGAATGCGGAGTGTAAATCTTAGATTTGATGCCTGGAATGCGAATTCGGTCGAGGCCTGAGCGCCCCGTGTTCGTGTGACCGTGTCGTCCTCAGATCCGCGTGTTTATTGGGGAATGACGTAACGGCGAGAGACGGTGCAGCGCCCTCATCAGGGGTGACTCCGCACTCCCGGATATGTCGGGGCGCCAATTCGATCGACACGGAGCCCAATGAGCGGGGGATTAATCACCCGCGGATTTCGTGCCATAAAACCGTTTTCCCTTGACTCCTCCAATCCAAGGCTCATCATTGGACGCGGGGGCAATGGCCTACTCCTTCCCTTCTACGTAAAATCCGAATTCTAACACGATTTGCAGATCAAGTGAGGGGAGGAGGGTGAGAGTGCTCTTTACTTTCGAAACTCTTAGTGGAAGAGGAGGGGAGGGAGGACTTTTAAGGGCTCTAAATAACAATCCTTCAGGAGACGTCATCCGACAGGGTTCATTACTCATTAGCCGACGAAAGATCACAAGCAACGGGGATCCATATGGAACGCTCTCAACTCCAGGCGGCCATTTTAAAAGATTTAAGTTTCTTAGAGAATTAATGCGATTGCAAAAACAACGCTGAACCACTTCTTATGCGTATAACTTGACTTCGGCTGTGTCTGGTTTATCAACCATGATCGTAGACGCTTAAATCATGTCATTAGTAAAAGCAGGGAAAGCTATCTGAAAGATAACACCGCATAAATTTGAGCGATGTATTAAAACGACAGTCTCGAAACTCCTTTCCTGAGATAACTAAAGATATCAAAAATTTTGGATGGATGCATTTAGATGGGAACATTTGGATACATGGATTACCTTGGTGAAGTTGAAAAATTATAATGTAATACCCTGGAGAGGTTGGCAATTATAATTTCCTAATTTTGTTAAGGTTCAACTAACCTCGACTACTGCTGAATGTTTGTCCTCTCAGTTATAGGATCATCCTAGCTGAAAAAGAGGTCCTAACTCTTGAGTCAGATTTCAATCTAATAAATTATTTTATTTAGATTAAATCACTTGAAATCCTATCCATGATTAAAACTGATTATTGGGGAAGATTATATTTTTACATGATTAAAATAGGTAATTGTTACAATGACCTTATTACCTATATGCCCATATTTTACATTTTTTAAGCTGTGGCTAAGATGTCATATTTATTGTTGTTATCCGCGTAAAAAGAGATAGGGAGAATAAGGGGATGTTTTCATAATTTTTTACCATTTATAAATAGTAAATTTCAAAAAGGAAAGAAAAATATATATATTTGCTCCGTTCATGCGTAACTGTAGGCCTACGTGCGTCACCTCTGAATGTCCCTCTGGGATTGGCTGCTGCTTTTGACCAATCGAGTGGAAGAAAGCGAGGGCATGAAATCCCTGTAATCATTCCTTCCCTCTGGAATCTCAGAGTTTCAGTGGTGATGGTATTGGAGAAATGACAATTTCGCGCTCGGAATCATGTCAGCCATTACCACAGATACGATAGAGCTGTTGAAAAATTATTTTAAATTTGTTGACCCGTTATAATTACTATTAGACCTACCTCAATAAAACCCCTATCCCTTTATAGGGACGGCATGATTAAAATGCCTGTAGTTAAGTTAAATCTCTGTTTTGCTTATCCCTTGATATAATTAAACTGCAAAGAACATCATTATGAGCATAAGATCATTTACCATTCCTTTTAGCATATTTCATGTTAATTTACGCATATGTACATTTAAAAGGAAAAGGTATCTTGAAAAATTATTATAAATTTATGTAAAATTTAGCACCATTGCGACTTTAGATATCTTTTCGTTATTACCACCGATTGAATATGCTAGTTATTTGAATGTACCCTATGCATGAGGGCTCATTTCACTTCCTTTTTTGCGTTTCCTCTTACGCTTAACTGAACCCTCGAGTTTGATTGGAGGATACAAGTTCATTTAGTTTATTCCATGCAATATCGCCATAAATACCAAAGAAAAGCAATGAATTCTTTATTTATATTTTAATTAATACTAATGTGATACTTTTTGCGGATTCTGTGCAGGGGACGGCACCATTTTAAACATAAACAACAGTGATTTAACTTGGATTGTGTTTTATTTCCGCAACTCGCAGGCTTCGTGGCAGGGACGCCAAAATACAATATTCTGGCTACATGTGTCTCAAATTACTTATTATGGCCGATGTACTTTTTCAAAACTAATTATTAATTGAAATTTTCATGATTTTTTACAATCTAAAGAAGATTGTATAAAACTAATCAAGATCTTACATTTTTATTTCCCAGGGGATACGGTCAGCTTTTAAGCATGGCTTATTAAATGCTCATGTTTTAAATCTACAAGTCAACTATTGAAAATAACCATGAAAAATAAAATAAAAATTTTATAAATCGAAAGATACATATTACGGTAAAACAAGGCTAATCATCAATGATGACTGCAATATAGTGCTTTCAGAAATTTGCATCAGCTCAATGATAACATCGCAAAAATGGTTTTCCACGCGGAGGAATGGGATGAAAGATGCATCTATTTGGGAACCTTCTGCCAAAACGAGTTCTCAGTATTTTCTCATATTCTCCAACAGAAATCGAAATTAGTTTTCACTGATTCATCGGCATGGAACATCTGAAATAAGTAACGATCTGTACGAGTCATCGAGTCGTACCTGTGAGGAGCTGGGATGAGATGGGACGTGGAAAGATAGAACCGATGAAAATTTCGATTCCACTCCTAAGGAGCCCTCGGGGATTATTACATCAGAATGGCACGGCCCCGATTGCTCAGAGAGATCAGGTCGTTCAATCCTCAGCTTTCTATCTCCCGCCCTATCCACACACAAACGTTTGTGTGCGTGTGTGCGTGTGTATTCCTTACATATCCAAGAAATCCGCTTCTCAAGGTAAACCATTCCGCCGGAAACCAAGTCAGGTGTTCGTGACACCGCCCGCGTCAAATGTGGCAGGGGGACAGAGGGGGGAGGCAGATCCCCTTCGCTTCCCCCCTCCAGGAGGACAAATGCCTTTCCCTTTGCCCCAACGCGCCAAATACCTCTCGGTTTTTTCATTTTTATTGTTTTCCCTTCCACCCGAACCCAATTTCCATCCCATCAAGATATCGCGCATATAGTGAGACGCAGGTGGCGAAGTATATGTATATCACTTTCCTTTCCCTCAACGCCACTCCTTTTATTCTCACTACTTGGTTTGTCTATTAAAACCTCTTTGAAATAATAACCAGCGGCGTCTAAAATTCCCAGCGTTACTATTAAATAAATGTGCCTGTTTATGAGATATTATCTCTTCTCACGTGCCTCCTCAATAGGAGAGGGGAATCCATAGTTTACATCAGGTTCTTCCTGTTTCAGTCGCTTCAGCCGAGCTCTTAAATTGCCACTCAAACTAACAAGGAGTATTTCAGGGGTCATTATGACACATTTCTTTTTTATTTAGATTTTCGGGTATCAAAGATTGGTGAACTCGATCATTATTTCGCCGGGAGACGGAAGCAACTACAATATAAACTACGAAACGACAGCAACTGCCCAGAGACACTGTTTTGGGAAAAGGTTCCTCTTCGGGGTCGGAGAGATAAAAGCGGTCCCCCAGAGAATGCGGCGATGGTGGAAAATATCCGGCGCCTCCGTTCTTATCGGCCGCACGTGTATCCTTACCTTTCGCCTTGCCTCCGGCGCCACGAGATTGGTCAGCGTGGGAGGATGGGCTCCACCGCGATTTTATTTTTATGCCGCGATTGCCGCATTATATTCTGAAACGGGTTTCCAATCATTGCTGATCGAACGCCCAGAAACCCGATTGAAATTCCTCCCACCCTTTTATCCAATCGAATGTCAATTGGACGAAACCAGAATGCTAACCACTTCACTAAGCTATTGGGATTGGTAAATATTAGGCATCGCCCTGATTGCGGTTTTTGCCGGTTTCCTGCACCCCTTTGGCGAATGTCGGACAATGGTTGGCCCCCGCAGGTGATGATGAGGGAATTTCTCTTCGTTCGCCATGACAATCGAACGCCGTCTAGAAGCGCCCTTTGCCCCTCTCACCTAATATTCTCCCTTCCATCATGGCCTCCAACCCTCATAATGACCTTCAACCTCCACACCATTTATCAACACTTCCTCAGACTACTTTTTTATGCCTAGTTACTTCCTTTCTTTTTCTTAAGTATTTAAATTTTGCTGAAATTCATCATCATCCAACGTATTTCCGAAGCTCTTTTCAATTCCAACATTTCAAAAGCCTCTTTTCTGTTCTTATATGGCTTTTGGTTCGAAGTCAGGATTAGGACCATATACTCTACAGTAAGCAAATCTTTTCACTCTGTCTTTACTTGGTATACTTGTCTTCAATCAATTCTCTTCTCGACAATGCTTCTTGGAAGAGCGCTTTCTTCTCTTAGAAATGCTACCACCGCTAGGGCCAATTTACACCAATACCGCTCAGAAATGTTAATTTCCCCAACTACCCAGAATGACCGAGTCTGGAGTCACATTGAAATGCATGTTAAGAATAGGTTTCGCCCGCTGAATGAGCCTCAGTAGGACACAAAATGGAGAAAGTAAGCGACCTCGTCTTGGCTACAGGGTTTTTGTTCCAAACCCACTCGACTGGGTCAAACCTAGCAGTTATTACTTCTTTATGAGTTTTATGTTGATCCTTTCTGTTTTTAAAATGAGTGCGGTCGCGCAAAATTCAACCGTGAAGCCTTAAATCTCGTGATCAGTGTCGAGCATAGACTAAATTTAAAAAGTGATGGGAAATCTAGGAGATATGTCTCCGCTTTTGCTTTCTTGGAGAAACCAATCTCATTCCTTGCGTCGTGTTCCTATCTGGGAGTATATTGAAACCGGCCCAGTACGAAATTATCCTAAGACGAGAGAATAGGAATCGTAAAATAGATATTGAGGGAGAAGTTGTTAAATCCTGAAATAAACACTCTGAGAAACGGGATCAGTGAAACGCTGTCGGAGAGCTCTCGACGCGGCTTTTGTCGCATTGATGAGTGAACCTCCGCCATTTTCATAGCAGGAATTCGAACAATTCTTGATACCGTTTTACAAGTATTTTTCAAAAGTCGGCAGAATAAAGAAAACGGAGGAAAGAATTCGATTGGCCCTAGAAACCCTTTCACGGTTAATTTTTTTCGGTCAGTACTCTTTTAAATGTGAGGGGATAGCGTGAATTACCGTCTTTTTAAGGTTGATACTATAACAATAGAATAATGATCCCGATATCGTAGGATAAAGAAAGTCTACCTTATGACGAGGAGGTAAAAGAGTTATTCGTAAAAGTGTGGTTGATTCTCAAAGTAATTCTTTTTTCATTTCATTTTTAAATTGTACCTACCAACCAAAAGAATTCCTAAGGCTAAAAAGAGGGTCTTCATATACTCTTTCGAGGGTCTCAGTTGCGGGCGGGAAATTTTGTAGCGCCAAACATTGGGTGACTGAGCGAAATGAAGGTGAATAAATAGAGAGAGAGAGAGAGATATTTGAAATGGCTTCGATCAAAACGTTGATCCATCACAATCACAAATACTGGATGCCACTAGAGAATATGCTAAAAATGTTGGAAGGATTGCGTCGGTCGATCTGCTTAAAGGTTTGTGTCCTAAGCGATGCCATTCAGGGAGATCGAACGGCAGTAACCGGGGAACAGGAAAGGCGCGCCGTCGCCAGCATGCGAGCCACATGAGCTACAGAGGCGATAGCGAGGGGAATGGAATAGCGATTCGACGACCTGGTGGCGCCTGCAGAGGTGGGGTAGCTCCTCGCAAACCAGCTGTGCAAACCGGATGCCAACGGAAAGACGCCAGACAACGTTTTCACGAAATGTGCAAACCTTTGAAAGCGGTCGTGCGGGAATTTAGCCTTCAGCAATTCACTTTTCCGCTGCAAGCGAAATAAAAATTCACTGAAATTTTTAATAATGAATCGTTAGATTAAAATACCGGTCACGTTTTAAATAAATGATGAAGAAAAGGATAAATTGAGCTTCTAACGGCCTCTTTTTAGACTAACTATATGAAATAAAATTTCCACGAGCCGTGGATGGTTTTTACTACAACTATGTAAATATTTCCTCCTTTGTTACTTTTAAATTGGTGTAAAAAACCCTTTTATGGCTTCAGGAAATTTTATTGAATGTAGTCAGTCTGGTCATAAAGGAAAATATTATAACTATATTTTCTGTTTGATGTCGTGAAAAATCACTATGCAATAGACAAATATACGCGTCCCTTTAATTAATTTGCGATGGAATATGGAATGGAATTACCCTAATTTAACGGGAATAATCTTCTTGGAAAGGTTACTCCCGAATTGGACAACTGAGCGACGGCCTCGTCCTTCGATCCTTCAATTGACGCATTGTCTCGTATGTATTGAGGTCGCTCGCTTTCAGTCTCACACCAACATGCTATCTTCGATCCAACACGGTTGAATTCATTCTCTTTCATTAAGTTGGGTTGGCATTGAGTCATTTTGGACTCAAAATTCAATTCCGTCCACTATTAATTGCTTATTATCGCTCCAAGACGAAGAGGCAATTGACTCCGCGAATTGATGGTACTTTCTCTCCATCTTTAGATCTTACATCGCTTTTCGGTTAAACGGTGGGCATGGCTAAGATACACCGATGACGAGGCGTAGGCTTCGGCAACAAGTACTGGGATTCGGCACTCCTCGGTGTTGCATGCATTAACATTTCTCTACCGTCACTCACTCAAGCAAGTTGTGAACATTGCCCCATAGGCGTAGTTATTACAGCACTGCACCTAAAAAACATTGTAATAAACGCTAAGGGATTCGGGTAAAGGATTGTCGTTTTAACGTTTCCGCATGATGCAATGGGCGTGAGGAGTTCAAGTTCTTCCCTAGTGAGAAGAATGTTGCAAATCTCACCACTGTTTCGTGGGCCGCGATTCGTGCACAGTTTGATAAACCGCGCAGGTAATGCACAGAATTCCAGAATTTCTCGTGGAAATCTGAGAAAGATACATGCCCTTCAAAAAGCTCTCAACGAACACGATTTTACATAACAATGCTACGATAGGATGTGGCTTCCTCAGTGATTCATATTTCAATTTTCAGATCCATTTTATGCTCTTTTTCTTACTTAAAATTGCTGATGCACGTTTGGAGCGAGAAATTCTGCTAGATTTGTTAAATGACGCTTCGAGAGACGAGGATAGACGCTGCACGCGCACTGCGGCGGAATTTCAAAGAGATTCTCAAGAGTTGCAAAGAGAGCAGACAAGGCTAAGAAGACCATTTCTTTATTTTTATTTTTAAGTTTCCTGCAACGCACCGCTAAGGTGTGTGGCAGGGGATGACTACACACCAGACTAACTTTGACCCGAATATGACCCCTTCCATGGTCGAAAATGTTGTTCTGATCCCTTATCGTTCGTGGAAAAAAAACTTAAATCTATTTGTTCTGCGCTTAAATTCTCTAATTTTATTGACATGATCTCTCCTACCGTAGTACGATGGGGGTAATGATATATTTTCAACATCATATGGTACAGAGACATCCTTCCAATTTATGCAAGAGATTAAATCTGTATTGAAACCTTTGTTTCATTGAGCGAGTCCCGGCCTAGCTCCTCTAATATTTTTGATTCGCTACTAGGTTTATCATAACAACGTTTTACAAATCTAGCTCCTCTGCGCTGCACGCGATCCAGTTTGGCAAGAAAGGCATGGGACACCCAGGCTTCCCGGCGATGCCGATAGAATTAATATGGCCCCCATTGCATTGGCAGTTTGGACCACCAGGATGAAAGCAGGGGGCCTCCGACGCATCCTTTTATCCCGCCAAACGAGCCTATTCTTTCGCTCTACGGGGTTTCAGGCTTTCCTGCTCCCTCCTTCCCCCCCCCCCGTCCTCCATTACAATAGGTAGTTCTCGCGATGGACTCCCCGCGGCCCCTCCATCCCAATTCCTTCCAGCTGCCTCCTCTCTTCCCCGACGATGGATGGCAGTTCCTCGTTGGCCTTCATTGCACTTTCTCTTTCCTGCTGGTCCATTTTTACTTCAAAAATCTTTCATTTACGATCGTGCTTTTGCTCAGGATTTATGTTGCAGTTTTAGCAGAATTTTATTTCACCTCTTGAGCCCTCTGCCATCAATTTCATCATCATTTTACGACATACTCCCTTCACTACCAATATTCCTCTCTTTGATTCCCCCCCCATTACTATGTCCGCTGTCGTGCAATATGGATAAGAAAAAGAGAAATCACTTGTCTTACCTCTTCAAACGCATACCCTCCTCGTTTTTTACATTGCCATGTCACATTAATTAAGAATCTCATTACATACGTTTTCGTTAGGCTATAACGCCTTCCCATGATCCTAATATTGCTCGCTAAGTACCTATAAGTGCGTAGCGATGACTGTAATCCCGCAGATGACTAGAGAGGTAAAGATTTTTGGACCAAAAATCTAAAAAGATAACTTTGAATTCTACACTCACACCTACGGTAGAAATGTAGCATTGTAAATTACGTCTATAATGTTTTGCTCTACACAATCTAGCATTATAATATTTCCATTCCCCGTATATAAGTTTAAAAACGCGATGTATATTGCTCCATACTGTGTATATTTGCTGCCTACCACGACTCCTTGTACTTTGTCATCCGAATTTGTAATATTATGTCGTCTTTTACTGAAATGAGAGAGGAATATAGTATAAATTTTATATTTTGATTGGGTCACTACAAAATTGTGTATATTTAATGGCATAAGATACATAATATCTTTAGGAATGCTCTAGAATATGAATTTAAATATGTATAAAGCATGATATCAAAATGTGGAATATGTTCAAAGAAATATTAACATGATATGGTATATGATTTAGCGCCCGAATACAAAACTTACAAGAACCCTTGTATCAGAACCCAAATTGATGTTTATAACTGCTCAACACGGACTACATCGCCAAAGTGCTTGTATCTGTTTTTAGAGAATAACTCTTCAGCGGGATTTAGAGCTTAATCCACGAGAGCGTCTATTTTTGACTAAAACCAGTTCTACAAAACACTTTGGTCCGTGTTCATGTTTCATATCCTCAAAGGCATTTTAGCTGACAATATTCTAGCTGTGGTTTGAAGGTCGAGCTATTTTTAAATGTATTTAACTAATCAAACTGCATCCACTCTTACAGAGGTCATATAACTTCTAATCATTATTTATGTTATGAATTATTCATCAAGATATGCATTACGGATCTTGAGAATAAGGCGCTAAAAGAACCTTCGCTTCAGTGAGCGATGCTGACAATTCGAACTAGTTTGCATCAGTTCAGGTTTCGCTGGCGGTATTTCCGGTATCGTGGGAAAATATAATGAGAAGGATCGAGCAGAGGACAAAAGTGTGAAACGGACCTAAGAGGGGAATTAAAATAATATTCGGCATTTCAATTCCAGAGTCTCCTCACCGTGCTGCCGTGAAGACGGGGGGATGGGGGTGCGCTCGCGATGAGAGAGGGGATGGGCGGGTGGCGGAGTGGGGGTAGTTTTTTATAGGGGCTTATCTTTTGCGGCGTGGGATGGAGTAGAGAGTGAAGGCCGCCTGGGGGTAAGTGGTATGTGCAAGGGGTAGGGGGGTTGGCGGGGGTGGTAGAAGGTTAAAGGGGGGGAGGTAATCAAGTTCTGGAAGTGAGGCTGGGGTAGGGCAGGAGCTGCAGGATGATTTGTCCAGGGTAGGGAGAGGAGAGAGGGGAGGGAGGCGATATTTGAGATGTCGCAGGGAGGCTGGAGCACAGCTTCCGAGATCATTCCAAGAAGAAATTAGTGTAAGGGGTCCAGAGAATACGGGACGAGTGGAAGACCATTGGGAAACATCTGCATCTACATCTACATAATACCCCGCAAGCCGCCGCAAGGGCGTGTGGCGGGGGGTGTTAGGTCACCAACCGTGAAAAGGAAAAATACCACATGCAAAAAAACAACACGGAAAATTACACCCACAGCAGCGCACACACTCATGCAAAAATCCCTTCATCCAATACTCATGCAAACACATAAACCGCAAAACAACTAAAAAACTGCACCCCATGATGCAGCACGAAAGCCATCCTACAACACGGAAGCCAGGACACTACAAGCAAGAAATTGAAACATCACTACCACATGAAAATGCACCACGAAACACTCTACCCCCAAAGAGTCTGTAAAAGGCAAGGAATGCAACCCAACGTTGCAGGTAGCAGGAATTTGCCCCCGCGGAGAGGGACGAAGGGTTGAAAGGGAAACTTAAAAACAGATGAACAGAACATGAATGAGGTCATTCGGAAAGAATGGGTTATTATAGCAAAACACATAAGGTTAGTGGAAGAGCATGCATTTAAATACAACTAATTATTTTTTAGACGCTGAGGGTGGCAAGTAGAATTTTTGCTATCTATAACCCTGCAGCTGCTATCCCGTATTGTCCGTGGGAAGAAGGAGTCCTTGAGTCGGCTAGTTCTGGCATCTATTTCCCGAATTTTATATGCATGATCCGAGCGACCAATGTATGTAGGAGTACGAATAATTTGCGAGACCTCGGTGGTGAAACATGCGGATCTAAATTTATTTAATAATTTCAATCTTGCATTGAATCGTCTTTCAGCCAATGATTCCCACCCCAAATCCATGAGCATTTCGGTGACGCTTTGCGTTTTATCGTAGGAATTTTTTACAAAACGGGCTGCCCGGCGTTGAACCTTCTCAATTTCCCGAATGAGACCTTTTTCACTCGGATCCCACACGCTGCATGCGTATTCTAAATGAGGGCTTACAAGAGCGTGGTAACAGCGTTCCTTGACCTTTGAGTCACTTTTGCCGACAATGCGTCTAATGAATCCCAATTTTTCATATGCTTGACCGCAGACTTTACGTATGTGAGTCCCCCAAGTTGTCTTTTGTGAATGTGACACCTAGGTATTTTACCGTATCAACTACTGCTAGGTCACCTCCAGCTAATTTGTAAGCAAATCCCGTTGATCTTTTAAAGAAATTTACCTCTGAACATTTATTATAATTTAGAGTCAATCCCCAGCCAGAACACCACTTAGCAATGCAATCCAAACCCCGTTCCAGAATAAAACGATCCTCACCCCCAGACATCTCCCGACAGATCACCGCGCCATCCGCGAAATCCCAACTCTACTTCTCACTTCGCGGTTCAAATCGTTAACAAAAATCAACAGATCTGAACACCCGAGGCTGAAGAAAAAACGAAACCAATTGACTAAAATGCATTTCTCAATATTTTGTAGCCGGAAAAAGAGCAAATAATGATGATCGTATGCTTGATGCGTTTAAAAAAATATTTTGGGGATATGTGCTTCATAAGAATTTGTTTTGCGTTTTCTTCGAGGCTATGCTGTACATTTATAATTCAATTGTATGTTCAAAACCTTATAATTCCGACTTTGTTTTTAAATATATGAAAAGATGCATAAATATTATGTACATGATGCGAAAGAGCACCAATTCAGGGGTGAGTTCTCAGCTCAATTCTAAAATACGAGTATGCATGCATAATGGACTAAGAAAATGAATCTGCTTTTTTCATGAGAACCATTCATTGTTTGCTTCAATTTTTTGCCGTTCAACACTTTTACGTAAAGTAATGGACCAATAGTTGAATGGAATAAACGACACAATATGTCGTACGCTTGTCTGGAGCTTAATAGACTGAATTTAATTTCAATAATTGATGCTGCAAAATAACCTTTTCGTCAGTTTTCGTGATTCAACTGTTCTCCTTCGCGAGGAAAATCATAGGATAAAAAGAGACGTTTCAGGCGTGATATGGGGAAATAGTATAATTAATTAAACATAGGTAATTTTTCACAAAATAAAATTTATTAATTCGACCAGTGTCGATGCAACTACATCATCGTCAGGTAACAGTCATCACTCCGAGTCCAGTATCTATGCTGAAAAGTAAGGGGAGGGTAGTGGAGAAGTCCTTGGATAACGTAAAGAAAATTGAAGAACTTAGCTTTTAGACATATATTTCTTAGAATTGATATTGGTTAGCGTACAATTTTTTGCGTAACACATGGTAAAACGTTTGATATTTTCAATCGCGCATAGACCCCTAAGCACACAGATGACTGAGTGAGAACTTGCTTGCGTTCGCTTTAATTAGTTCAAATATTAACGAGTGAATAAAAAAATTAACTGTGTTAGATTACCGAGTATACATTATTCCTAACGTGAAATTATGTTAAGGTGTATTGTCGTGATGGTAACATAATGATTCGTTTCACTCGAGTGCTTGTTAGGAAAGTAAACGGCATTTCCTCATTGTCGTGAACTAGTGCGGTAACTTGCCGCAAACTTAACTGAAGGCAGCCGATGAACACGAGTTCCAATCCTCTATGCTATGGCAAGCGATTATTTTGACCCTCACTAATCAACCCGAAGTATACACTGGGAATGGTTTGAGCTTAGTTAATACTAAGCCCCTGTATGGTGTGTGAATTTTACGCATTGCGATATGTTAGGGGAAGTCAGTTTCTTCTACCTGCTCGCTTCCAGGAAGATACATACCACAGAAATATATTTCAACTAATGATACGTGTAACAAAATGCTAAATAACTATCAAGTAATGCCACCACAAGGACTCCCTCCTGGTTGGCCTACGATTTAATGACCTTCATTTCTTCCTACTCACTGTTTGCATTCATACTGCAAGAGAAAACATTTTAGAGTTAGGCAAAAGAAAGGAAAGAGTTGAATAATAAATTGAGACGGGCAACAAATAAAGCAAAAGAAGCATGATGGAAAATGCAGTGCGAGGATATGGAAAGTTTTCAGAGGAAGGGTGAAATTGGTGCGCTATACAGCAAGGTTAACTCACTATCGGGAAGTAAGAAGGGAAGATCTGTGCTAACAGTTAGAGATATGGCGGGTAAGATAATAGTTAAAACAGAACACCTCCAAGAGAAATTGAAGAAATACGTAGTTAAACTATATGGTAAAGAACAAAGTTAGACATAGAAAGAGAACATGACGTAGAGGAAGATAGCTTAGGTCCACGCATAATCGACGATGAGATACAAAGGGTATTAAGGGAGATGAAACCAAATAAGGCCGTGGGGGTGGACAACATTCCTGTGGAACTACTATAAGATTTAGGAAAATCTGGGAGGAAGAGTCAATATGGACTGATTCGTAGTATCTGCGAGGAAAGAATCTGTCCGGAAGACTTTGAGAGAATATCATTAGTTCCTATTTCGAAAAAGGTAAAGGCTACATCATGTGAGGACTATAGAACAATAAGTTTGATATCAACGCAGCTAAAGTGGTTCTCAGGACCATCAACAAAAGAATAGAGTAGGGCAAATGGTTATTTAGGGGATGATCAGTTTGGGTTTAGGAAGGGGAGAGGCACGCGTGATGCCATTGCAGTAATGTGATTATTAATCGAGAGGAATACAGAACACAAACAGGAGGTATTTGCCTGTTTCCTAGATTTAGAAATGGCGTTGGATAGAGTGAATTGGGAAAAACAATGAGTATATTGCAGAAAATAGGAATAGATGGGAGGGACAGGAGGCTAAAAGACGATTGAAGTAGATTAGAGGCTTTTGAAATGTGGGTGTGGAGAAAAATGGAGAAGGTGAAATGGACAGAGAAGAAAACAAATGAGGAAGTACTTGGTATGGTGGGCGAGGAGAGGGGTTTGTTGGGAGAAATCCTATGGAGGTAGAAAACATGGATGAAGGGGGTATTGGCCGGCAGTGGGATGTTGAAGACTGTAATAGTGGGTAGAATGTTAGGAAAAAGAGGAAAGGGAAGGAACAGGATAGGGATGTTGGACGGGATGAAGGGAGGAGGAAAGAAGTCAGAGATGAAGAGGGACCTGATGTAGAGTAGGATGATGGATTTCTGTGTTTTTTTAAGGAGTCTTAAATTATTTATTTAATAGCTGTGTCCACCCAAAAACCTACCTTACCCGGTAGATTACTTAACAAAATATAAAATATATTAATAAACGTTTTGCAAAACTTTTAAGTACAAAAACCCAAAGAAATGATACTTGACTCGAAATGATAAGAAATGATGTTTCGACGGCACGACCGTCATCATCGGTTCAGTGTTTTTATCTAAGTTTTTGTATATTTGTATCGTCGCCGAAGAGCATTCAATTTTGAAGATATATCCTTACGTTATGTATTAGTAACACTTGGATGGTGCCATGGGACGTAGATAGAAGGCAATAGTCATACCTTAAGGAGGCTTAAGAGGAGGCCGAAATCTTAAAAGGTCTTAAAGGTATCCTTTTCGTCACGAATACATCTTCTTCTGTCAAACTCAGTTTCTCCTATATTCACCTAAATCCTCTAACTAATGCTCATCTTCTTTCGTCAGGCGCCATATTTCAGTACCATACAGAGCTATGTTGCCTATTTACAGCCTTTAATCAACTATCATTTGCGTCTACACACGTGTCGCCTGTCCTTAATTCCCTTCAATTCGCACTTACCTTTCTCACCTAAGAAATTATTCTTGTATCTATTTCAATTTATATACAAGTTCAGGTATGTGTGCAGCGAAGATTTTCTGCATTTTTATTTGTGCTATCACACGGGTGTAGTAACGCTTTCAATTCCGTAATTATTTCAATGTGTGGGCACAAGTCCGAAACACCTGAGTCCTAAAACAATAACTTTATCATTATTCCCGCCATACTCTTTTTTGAACGAAATGCTCCATTCATATGCACCATGCTCAACCTCAACACGATCGTATTTGTAATGGAATTATGGCCTAAAGAAGAGATAAAAAAGAACCCGAAGATCACGGGCGTCTCGGGGAACCTTCGCCCGATTTTTTTTTTTTTCGGGTATCTCGGCTCTGGGTGACAAAAGGACGGCATGCAATGGATGGATGGGAGGAGTAGCTGAGGAGGAGTCGGCTGTCCCTGCATCGACAATAGAGGACGTGATGAGAAGAGTGAGTGGGCTAAGGGCGAGTGTGGCTCTCTCCCATTTCACTCGCAGGGCGGGAGAGGCGCGATTGAGAGAGCGGGCGTGAGGCAGGGAATGAGTGGGAACGGGCGAGACGGAGGGGGGCGGGGGTGAAGGAGGACCAGGGAGGGGGGGCGGAAATACGAGCGAAAAAAAGAGGGAGGGGAGGAGGGGCGGGAGAAAAATGGCGGAGAGAAAGAAAGAGAGGGGGAGGGAAGGTGGGGGGTGGGTCCATCGGCTTTGTCCAAACGACGGGTGCGCTCACTGGCGCCGCCACTCGCATCAAGAAGTAATCAACCGAGCCGTGTCGATTTCATTTTTTTCATTTCGCTGGGCGCTTAATGTAACTAATCAGGACGTCGTCTGGCGAAACGTCTACCACGCATGCCAAACGAATAATCCTCCTCATTCGCGCGAATTTTAGAATTCCTCCGACTTATATGGGAACTCGTTAAAATTCTTGAGGAAACAAATATTCATAGCTATAATTTTGCTGTGAGAGTATATTAGAAGGAATAAGCAAAAAATAAGAGGAATAAGGGTTGAGGAGGAATGAGGAGAAAACCGAAAGCATGATTAGGGAAGGGAAAGGAGAAAATGTTGACACAAAAATTGGGAAGTGAAGATGAGGCACAGGAAAATGGTTCGATTTGCTGTGGAGAGCACATTTGAGAGGATTTGATAATGATATGCTTTGCGCTGCGGGGATGAGAATCAGCATTTTAAAGGCGGGATGATCGGTAAAAAGAATAATTGTGGGCTTTGAGTCAAGATTTTCGTCACAGGCAATCAAAATATTTTTGTTTAGAATTTGGGAACATACGGAGCGGAGGCTTGGACACTCGGAAAGAGAAGTGAAGTGAAGTGTGGTGGGAGGATGGGATGAGTGAACAGTGTGAAAAAGGAAGAGAAATGAATGATAGGAGTGACTAGAAGGAGGGACATGGATTGGCGCGTGCACCACGCGAGGCGGGGATTGTTTTCCGACGCAGTGATCTCCGAGGAATGAAAGGGTTGAGCGAGGACGGAGAAGGGCAAAACATCCAGAGTGGAGAAGAGAGTGGGAGGCTGAAAAACAGTATTCACAGAGGAATAGAAAACGAGTAAACGGACGAAATAGGAAGCAAATCTTACGATCAAAGTCTCATATCATCAAATGTGAATAAGTTTACAATTATGAACAAAGTAGACAGATAAGCAGAAATTTAGTATGCAATCGATGAACGGAGGGACATTGACTGAATGCAATGAAATTAACTCCGTCCTTCCCTTTAAGTTGACATATCCGTCAGTTTAAGGATACACTATTGTGTCAAAGATACTGAAAGCTAATGACCAGGATGAGTCACGATAATAAGACTGTTTGTGTTACCGATCAATGCAATAAAGGATTCCTAGGCGTCAGCGAATCCTAGAGAAGGATTCCGTGACCCTGGGAAGGTCAATAGTCCAATCGAATCGAATTATTTGATCAAAAAAAGTAACCGCGCGGTTTCAATACTAAATGAAGGACCCATGAAACTCAATCAAATCAGGTTTCGGATTGATTCGTGACTATGTGTACTGTATAAGTACGGCAGCATGTCAAAGCATAGCCATAAATATTCGCATTGCCCAGTTTTCAATCTTGATTATTATTTATCAACACCAGATTTCGACTTTAAACGTTCTATTGCTAATTAAATGAAGAATGCAATGGATCTTTTTACTGTCTTTTATTCACGTACAACCAGTTTCAACGCTCAAGCGTCATCATCAAGTACAGATGTTCTATTGCTACTATTAAAATACATAAATAAGATTCATTTGTGTTGCGATTTCCTTAATAAACTTACTGGTTTGTCCCCATTAGCGAAACTTCGTCATAATCAAAACTGTAATTTATATGAAACATTGGCAAAACATACTGTATTCCATCGCCGTTATACCTAAATTAATGGGCACTCGCGCAATGTTGGTCATTCAGAGAACATTTTAAAATCTTATACTCTCCTTAAACAATTTTTAATTTAATTAGAGTATAAGAAGGGATTGGTGTGGTGGCAGATGAGTAACCACAAGAGTTATTTGAGGAATCCTCATCTAGAGTTAAATCTCGAACTTTCTTTCATATCGCATCAATTGTTAATCGCCGGCACACTTTGAATTATAGCTCGGCCGATTAATACAGAATAACCGCTGAAGGATGAGTCATCAATAGATCTATGACAGCATTTGAACAAGCGTCCATCAACTGCTGCAAGGGCGTGTTATGAGGGGCAATGGTGCACCAGCCATTTATTTTAATACGCACTTATTTTAGCATATGAATATATATTTGCTCATATAAATTGAAGCACGTGAACACACGCAAACATGCACGCATATCCTGTATCTCGTGAAATAAAACTCAAAATAGAAGGGATGTGCTTGGGTTCCATTTTGTGATGGCTGTATGTAAGGGAAGAGCGATTCTTTCCCAGGAAGCAACAAGTTCATCCCGAGTAAATTTATGAAAGGTAACACAGAACGTAGATGGTAGAACGCGGATGTAACGAAAGGCGTAACGGCGTTAAAGGCTATGTCACGCCCAGGTCAAAAAAATTAGAGCTGAATTTTCTAGCAACAAAAAGAATGAGGTCACTTATGATTATGAGATATCTAGGGCAATTGCCATTAATGAATTTCGGAAAACTTTAAGTGAATACAAAAGGAAAAGGTTAGTGGAAAACTTGGAAGAGATATCAAAAGCATTTTGGTCAGACGTCAGAGAGGTTCAGGGAAATAAGTCAGCTGTTAATTCACTCAGAAATGAGAAAGGCGGAAGAGTAGCCAGCAGTTTGGAAAAGGCTGACTTATTAAATTCCTTCTTTCGAAGCGTCTTCACCAATATCTCATCGAATTCCTCCGATAGCCTACCAAATCGTGCCCGTCAACCGATGCCCAAAATTTAAATCTCATATAATGGAATAAAATTTTTGCTGAAAAGTATCAAGCCTAATGAATCCTTTAGGCCCGATCAAATATCCACTTGTATATTTAAGGATCTAGCTCCGGAAATGGCACCGTATCTAGAAATAATATTTAAGAAGTCGCTTGTAGATCACAAGGTTCCCAGAGATTAAAAAACGGCGAACGTAACATAAATATTTAAAAACGGAGACAGGGAGGATCCGAGCAGTTACAGACCTATTTCCCCTCACATCTTTTTTTTGAAAAAATATTCTTTACATTCCCCGAACTCTTTTTTTAAATATCGTTTATACAATTGCATACCCTTGAAACAATCAGGTCAATTGCAAAAATTTTGTAGTTACCAGGTATCGATCCTGGTACCTTCGCATGCTAAGCGAGCGCTCTACCATCTGAGCTACGCCCCCATGTATTTTATACTGACTAATATTGAGACAGTTTCAATGTATGTATTTGTGGCTTTTGTACGCGGTTTTTCATCTTTTCTTTCTAAATTACGGGTGGTGTCCTAACACCCCCCGCCACACGCCCTTGCGGCGGTTTGCGGGGTATAAAGTAGATGTAGATGTAGATGATTCCTTCAAGTGCGGCGTCGCGTATTTTATCGCAGTGGTCCAATCTGCCGACTTAATTCGAGGCGCACATAATTCATTCATTAGCGTCTCGCGTGATCTCGCGTGCTCTGCGTCGCTCTAATTGTCTTAGGCCTCGCTCGCCTGCTCTCCTCGGGAATCATAATGCCCCCCTTCCGAAGCATTTCCCACACGTCATCCTCTTCCACATCACGTATCTAAAGAACCCTCCGATTTTTCTCTGACTTTATACAATTCCTTCATTGCCCTTTTTTCCATTGATTCCAAATATTTGCCCAAAATTAAAACAAAAGCGAACGAAAGCGAATTAACACTTTCTCTATCACTCTTTCATTGCCTGCCATCCACCCAACGAAGCGAGGTTTCTCTAAGGCTGACACACGAACTATTTTAATGTGTTTGCCTTATAAGGGTCACCGAAGGGTCACTGACACCGAAGTACTTGGCATGGCCGGAGTTGCTTCATTCCCCTTCTAAGGGAAATTATTCTTCATCGTTGGCCATTGCTTGAATGCCTACCCATATGTGATAAACAGCGACATATTACAGGATAAAATCCTTTTTTATTTTTGGAGTTGATGTGGGCAGAGTTGCGGACCCGCCTCACATTAAGCGTTCTCTTTTACACTCCTCAATCTGCAGTCGCCGAATCTGCAATCATCTTATTTGCCTGGATACATTTCTGAACAGAATACACAACCCCCTGCTTAGTTTCATTTAGACAGAGAATTGAGAATTGATATATTAAATATAAAATGAGTCATCGAATTAAATCACTATCCTTTCCCAAAATGGCCACACGCACGTTCCCTCCATCCGCACCACGCACGTGCCAGTGCTTCCCACTGCCTCAACGAATCCTCCTTCCAACACCTTTCCCCATTCTGATCAACAACAATATAAGGGCCGGACATCGAGAGATCCGGGTTCGAATCCCGGCCCAGGCAAATGATTTTTGCTCTCTGAAATCGTGGCACATTAATGCACATTCAGCGGATGACTTCCTTAAAAGTTACTGCTGCACCATCCCCCGCAGTTTCTTAGAATTGCACAATGTACGACCCGTTGACCATAAATGTCCCTGTGCCACTTTTAAACGGCCCGCCAAAGTTATCCGTCATATTGAAATCCACTAGGCGCCGCTTTTGCTATATTTCCAATCACATGTGAACAGGGCAGTCGGCAGTTGTTTTGACGCGTAGCCATGTCGACCACCGCTCTGCCGCAACGCGTCCATCGCTCCCTTCGCCACTTCTTGTTTTTTATCTCGGTCCGAGAGAAGCCCATTCTTTTGTTTTTTCTCCATTCGTCCTTTGGAGGGGGAGAGAGTGAGTTAGTGTGCGGGGGTGGGGGGGAGGGGGGGAGGTCCGTCGCCAAGATGGAGACAGGGGGACGTCCCCTCCTTTCCTTGCACTCCGAGGTGATCTGGGACGCGAGGGGAGAAAAGGGTTAGGAAGCATCTCCGGAATAACGAAAAAACGCTAAAATTTGACGCCTCCGGTGAAATTCCGGACGCGGCCGCCGACGTCATCACTTTACGATTGCGGAAGTGCTCTCTCCTGAACCCTATCTTCGACGTAAGCAAGTTTGAAAAGACGCTCGTGCGTTTTCTTCCTCGGGAGTCTTTAAGGGTATTTTAGCTCCCGAAGTAGTCAGACATATCCTTTAAGGGTCCGTGGTAGCATTTCGCTGCATTCAGGTCCGGTCGATGCACACCTCTCTCCAAACGCCCCTCGCCTTCTTACGTCATTCCCCTGATCTTCAGTGCGGGGTTGAGGAGGTCACCAGGGCATTCGCAACCGACCCTCCTTATCGACACCCCCCTTTCAAGTGAGAATTCTGCACGCCGTTTAACGCTCTATGAAACGTGGGTTTCACCCCAACTTACGGACCCAACATCCGGGTTCATTGCTGTGGTGAGGGAAAATAGAAAAATGCTCATCCATGTCTAATAAACTTAAATTTTTACGAGTCTTCATATTGTTTAAACACGATTCAAATACGTCGCAACGAGGAAGTCATAAGTGGAAAGGAACGGCGGAAGTAATTGAACACTCCGACCATTTAAAGTTTTTACCCCGTTATTTTTAACCTTTGAAGTGGACATATATTACCCTTAGAGGTACAAATATCACACCCAGGCCAATGGAGCCCTTTCATTCCAATCCTTATTCCAGCCGCGGTTTCTCGGTATTTCATCTCTATCACACCCAGCGCCTCACGTGGCAAGGGAGTTAGAAATCAAGACTTTATTATGTTACCTGGTTACTTTATTATTTAAATAAACAGCAACTTTCCCTCCAGAGCCACAGTTTCCGAGACTTTTATTCTCCTCTGGTGTTACTTCCAGTGATTGCCACGCCGCAAAAATCCTCCCAAGCATAGCTCCCTTGTTCCCTCGGCGATCTTCGCCGAGCGCCCTCGCCATTCTTCCGCTGGACGCTTTGTCTCCGCCATCGTCCACTCTCTGACCAGGAGCAAAAGTGCTCGGCTCCTCACTTGGCACCAAGTCATTCCCATTTCAACATCCGGGTGCCAGTGTGCCGTGGGGTGCGGCAGTGGGGTGAAAATGGTGAAGGCAAGCGTGGGAGTTACTTTCATAGATGACGCTCGACTCCACCTAGTGGACGGCGGCTCACGTACACATACACATTAGCAGGGGGTAGGGAAGGGGGCAGGGAGGGGGGCAGGGAGGGGGGTCAGTTCTTAATTCCCAGGGCCGTCTGTGGTTTCCCGGAAAGATCTAGTAAATCTGTAAATCCCAACAGGGTGCCCAGAGGCGTCACCCCGGGAATCGAGAGTGGGCCTTCCGATATTGCAGTCCCGTGTTCTACCGACCCGAATGCCTCACGTATACAATAATGCATTTTTGGCTTCTCCTGTTCTGGAGCCACCCGCCCACCCATTGGAGGTTGGGGGAGAAATCAGCCTCCCGCGTGGAAGTGCGCCGGTTCGGCGGTCTAAACTCAAGGCGGAAGTGGCGTATCAATTCGTCCACGTGCGTGTTGGCCTTTCTCCGTCTCATCCGCCTGAGGAGGACGTGCTTCGAGACTTGTGCTCCTTAACTGCGGCGGAATCGATTGATGAGTGAGAAAATATTCGAGGACGGAGAGAGAGCTCTTGCGATGGACACCGTGCTATCTGGGCGCGTTGTACAGCTAGTTCTTCCAGGGTAGTTTCACCCCCCCCCCTCGTCCTTTTCGGTATTCTCCTTTTTGGTCCTCTGTGGTGACACCGAATCAGCATCGCTGCTTTCGGAAGAGGACGTCAACAAGGCGGAAGTCTCTGGTAGGAGGAGGAGGAGGAGGGGGGGCGAGACGGGGGGGGGGGGAAGGGGCTGAATGGCTCGGGCGAGGGGGAGCGAATGAAGAACTTGAGTGACCTTCTTTGTTGCCCCCCTCTTATCCCCGATCCCCAAACTCATTCCCACACGCAAACACCAAAACACCAAGATCCCTCTTCGCGTCATCCACAGGGCCCCAAAAGAGAGGGCGCAAATATTTGCCTACGTTTCGAAAGATCACTTCGACGCTTTTTGGTCTGGGTTCAGGGGATTGTGGGAGGGGGAGGGTTGCGGCGAACCCATGCGAAGGGAAGGGTGGGGAGTGAACCAGTTCGCCCTTTTGTCAAACTCTCTTGTGGAGTGGGCGGAGTGGAGGAGAAAAACAGGAAGGAAGGAAACAAAGAGAGAGGGGGAGGAGGACTTTCCCTTGCAAGATCGGTATCGGTCAGGCAGGGAGAGAGAAAGAGAGAGAGAGAGAGAGAGAGAGAGAGAGAGAGAGAGAGAGAGAGAGAGAGGGAGGGATTTGACGGCACCTGGTGCAGCTTCATCCGAATATTAGACGATATCGGGCTTCTCTGACATATCATATGCATCATTCTACTAACATTGTGCGACATTTTTATATGCACCGTATTTTTTTAAACTTCTTGATTCATATCCAAATGTTGCCGATTAATAATGATGTTATCGGATAATAATAATAATGCTCCTATTCATAATACCAGTGATGGTATTAATATTAACAGAAATAATAACAAATATTAACAGGAATAATACAGCAAAGTGCTCTGTGGCTTAAGGATGGCTCGGACGAATAACCCGAGGTATGGTGTTCACCCATCGATGAAATTCAATCGAGCATTGAATCACAAATAGAACAAATGCTAACAGAATTGGGAATAAAACATGTCTGCCAAATAGTTCTTCTATTTTCATGCAAGAAAACTGCAAAATGTTTACGTTATTTGAGCTGAAATTCGGGCCTTTCAACTTCTTGCAAGCAGTAAGTACCGCACGTGCGTTGAACACGCTATGGCGCGACACAGCCGCGACCTCCCGCCAGCCATCCATCCCGGTGATCCCCCAGGTGTTCCGCGTGAGCATTATTGCGGTTCGCGTGGCTCTCCGGTCACTAGTCAACCGATAGACCCCTGGACGTCCGCGACCCCCGTCACCATTATTAATTTGGTGTAATTAAGAAATGTTTCATTATTTTTTGGAACTGAGCATGTTTAAATACAATAACGTGTGATAAAATGGAACTTTTTCGACTATTTTTTCATAGATTTTCGTGTATCCTTAAACAATTTTTGTCTCTCTAATTGATACTTAAAAATTTTATGTTTACTGGTGCATTAGTTTTTAGTAATTGGTGGCTTATCCGAGCTTGAATTTACCACCAACCTTCGTAAAGATAAGTTATACTATCCTAAGGAAAAACTGGAATCAGTTGCATTTCTGAGCAGCTTTCGAAGTGCTCATCACTGGAAAAAACTCCAAAATATAAAAGTCACAAAACTATAAGAAAGGAATTATTCAGCGAGAAAAAACTCAGATTAATTCCCACTAAAGAAGTTATTTATTAGGGAAGAGGCAAAATTATTAATGTGTGATATTGGATGAGATTACAAAGATGGATAAGGGGAGAAAATGGAAGAATGTAAATACAGAGTTAGGAAAAATGAAGTAAAGAGAATTAAAAATAGGGATGTTTGACGGGATGAAGGGAGGAAGAAAGTACCTGGATAGGAAAAGGGACCTGATGTGAAGTAGGACGTAGTGTTTTGCTGGGGGTCACAAATTGTTGAATTAGTAATTTTATCCATCCAAAAACCTACCTTAAGCGGTAGATTACCTAATAATAATAATAATATATATACATATATATATATATATATATATATATATATATATATATATATATATATGTAAAAGAAAATATATATATATATATATATTTTCTTTTTTAAACTACCAAACAAATATTTTATTACTCCTAACAAAACACAAAATCCCTCATCCTACTCTATATCAGCTCCCTCTTCATCTCTGAGTACTTTCTTCCTCTCTTCATCCCGTCCAACATCCCTATCCTGTTCCTTCCCTTTCCTCTTTTGCCCAACATTCTACCCTCTATCACAGTCTTCAACATCCCATTGCCGGTCAACACCCCCTTCATCCACTTTTCCTGCCTTCATAGAATTGCTCCCAACAAACCCCTCGCTACATAGCTACGTACATAGCTACGCTCCATATCAAAGTTTTTGCGAGTCTTTTCTTAACATCCAAACTCAAAGTCCCTGTCATCAACTCCCTCCTCCTTGTGAAAGCCTCTTTGCCTAGCGCAATTCTTCTCCTTACGTCCCTACTACTTTGACCGTGTTGGTCCAAAACACTACCGAGATACGTAAACTGTTCTACCTGCTCTAGTTTTTGCCCTCCTATTTTAATGTTAAGGTTGGCCTTTTTTCTTTCTAGGAAATCGCATAACCTTTGTTTTATTAATATTGATTCTCATCCCATACCTGTCACGCTGAATTTCCAATTCACTCAGCAATGCTTGCAGCCCCTTGGCTGACTGACAAACTAAAGCTTGGTCATCAGCAAACATAACTGATTTTACGAATTCCCCGCCCACTTTCTTTCCTACCTCGTGTTCTTCCCACGCCTCTTTGATCATTTCCTCTGCATACAGGTTGAACAGCAAGGGTGATAATGGGCAACCCTGCCTTACACCCCTTCCTAACACTGCCCATCCTGACTCCACGTATCCCACCCGCACCTGAGCAGTCTGAGACATGCACAGGTTGTGGATTGGCCTCCTTTCCCTCCAATCTATTCCTATTTTCTTCAATTTACTAACTAGATTTCCCCAATTCACTCTATCAAACGCTTTTCCGAAATCTACATAACAGGCAAATACCTCCTGGTTGTGTTCTATATTCCTCTCGATTAATAATCTCATTACTGCAATGGCATCACGCGTACCTCACCCCTTCCTAAACCCAAACTGATCATCCCCTAAGTAATCATTTGCCCTACTCTCCATCCTTTTGTTTATGATCCTGAGAACAACTTTAGCTGCGTGGGATATCAAACTAATTGTCCTATAGTCCTCACGTGATGTAGCCTTTACCTTTTTCGGGATAGCAACTAAAACTGATCCCAGTAAGTCTTCCAGCCAGAATCCTTCCTCATAAATACTACGAATCAGCCCATATAGCCTCTTCCTCCCATTTTTCCCTAAGCATTTTAAAAGATCCACGGGAATGTTATCTACCCCCACGGCCTTATTTAGTTTCATCTCCCTTAATGCCCTTTCTATTTCATTGTCTAGTATGCCTGGACCTAAGCTGTCTTCCTCTACATCATTTTCTTTTTCAATGTCTAACTTTGTTGGTCTGAGTTCTTCACCATACAGTTCTTCTATATTCTCCTTCCATCTCTCTTCGATCTTTCCTGCGTCAACTATTACCTTACCCGCCTTAGCTCTAACTGTTAGCATAGATATTCCTTTCTTACTTCCCGATAACGATTTAACTTTGCTGTACAGCTCACCGATTTCACCCTTTCTCTGCAGACTTTCCATATCCTCGCACTGCGTCTTCCACCATGCTTCTTTTGCTTTATATGTTGCCCGCCTAAATTTATTGTTCAATTCTTTGTACTTCATTTTGCCTAATTCTGTATTTATATTCTTCCATTTTCGCCGCTCATCCATCTTTGTAATCATTTCATCCGTGATCCATGGTTTCCTAGTCCTTTTAGCGTTAACGGTTCCAATAGTGTCTTTTGCGGCTTTAGACAACCCTTTCTTGATCATTTCCCATTTTGCTTCAATAGTACTAAGCCCTTTGCCATCCTCCATGATTTTCTCTACACCTGTTTTTATTCCTTCCTTTTCAACCCATTTAATGCTTCTACATTCCATTTTCTAACTCGCCTCCCCGGCCTTATCTTTTCGAAAAGTACGCTACATTTCATAACAACTAAATTGTGGTCTGAGTCCGCATCCGCTCCCGGGAAGCTGTGGGAATTTATCACACTGTTACTAAACCTGTGTCTAACCAGGATATAATCTAGCTGATATCTTCCTGAGTCACCTTGCATTTTCCATGTATACCTGCGTCTTTTGTGGTGCCTAAACCAAGTGTTGGTGATGACTAACCCCTGTCTCCTGCAGAACTCAACTGCTTTCTCCCCGCGGTCATTCCTCGTGCCTAAACCGTAGCCCCCCACCTCATCACCATCTCTTCCTTCGCCTACCGTTGCATTCCAATCCCCCATCACTATCAAATGTTTCCCTGCAGGAACACACGCGATCATGTACTCTAACTGATCGTATATCCTATCGACCTCTTCTTCCTTATGGTTGCTCGGTGGCATGTATACCTGAATAATAACTAAGTTCGTCGGTTCCGCTTTTATCTCCACTAGTGGTATTCTATCCGTTACCGGCTCTATGTTGACTACGCTTCTTCCTACCTCTTCATTTAATACTATGGCAACCCCTCGTTGGCTCTCGTCTCCACCGCTGTATATTATTCTATACTTATCACTCCAGTAATCCCCGCTATCTTTCCATCTCACCTCGTATAGACCTAAAATATCTATTCTTCCCCTTTCCATCTCTCGCTTAAAATTCTCCAATGTTCTAGTTTTTATAATTGTCCTAACATTCCACGTTCCTATTCTAACTAATTTGGTCTTCTTCTCCTGCGTCTTCTGTCCTGCTGCTGCTGGTTTTCCCTTGCAAGGGTTTCGTGGGATGACGACCGCGGCAGCCTTGCCTCCCCCGCTGCCGGGCATGACGCACGGCCGATTGGGCCGAGCCCCGTGGATGCCAGGACTCAAAATATCTCTATTGTCCATCATATTTTTCTAGGGAATGATATTTGAGGTGGTTCCCCGTTGCATTCCTCAATAGTGGTTTTAACGTGACACCATCACTTACTGGCCGCCCCACTGGGGTCAGACGCCATTGCAGCCGCCTCACTGAGGAACAGACGCTGCGTGGACTACCTTTCGTCTGGCTCCTAACCTTCGACCTATCTGGCATGGGTGACCCTACCAGGAGCAATAATTATTACTCCCGCCAGCACAGCTCTGGGGGCCATGGGAACGCATAAGCCCTTCCACCACGTCAAGGTTGTAGTCCGTGGAGGGGATATATATATATATATATATATATATATATATATATATATATATATATATATATATATGTATATATATATATATATAGTACATTACACAGTAACAAACAATATAGAAACACAAAAAAATGTATCACTCACACGTTATTTCTTGATAATTTCGACGGTATTCCACTCCGTCTTCATCGGAATATAGAGAAGTAATTACTGCTGGAATAGCAGAAGTGATTTGTGCGAGAGAAAGGGAAGGGGGCCAGGGGAAGGGGAGAACGGGAGGCGGAGGAGGGGTGAAAGGAATTGTTGGGGAGAGGATGGTGAGAGGAGTGGCTAGAGGGGAGGGGAGATAAGGAAGGAGGGAGAGGGAGGAGGTTATATTGATACAAAATTGGAAAAGAAAACAATCTGCTCACCGCAACTATAGCAACATCCGAGACCCTGGTTTCAACTTACAAAGTCTTGATGACGACCCTGCAAGTCGAAACAAAGGCCACGCACACCAAAACACATGCGGAAAAAATAGTGTTCAACTCTCCGATATGCATCGCTTCCACAAAGGAAAAATTTTAGGCCACTCCCATCAGTGAAGGACATTGAGGCCCGGATGCTGATAGGCCATACAGATGTAAATGAATGCCATTTCAAGAGTTTTTAATTCTATAGGGTTATCGAATGTGGGAAGGGACGCTAGTATGGAAACATTGGAACACTGATTGAAAGGGGTATTATGATGGGAAGCTCTCATTCGCTTCCCCTCGCCTGAGCTTGCCTATGTGGGCACGCTATACAATATGGGATCAAAAAAAAGCAGGACTGATGGCACAACATGGTTATTTCGACGGATACAGCTTAATGGAACATGTCGCCCTCAAAGTACATGCCTTGGCTGACGACGCACCTTTGCCAAAGTTTCTTCCAGCTCTCGAACCCTACCTGGTAAGCCGCCTTAGGGATGCTCTTTAGGTCCGCCGTGCAATTAGTTTTAATGTCCGCAATATTGTCGAATAGGCGCCATTTCAAGGTTGATTTTAACTTTGAAAACAAAAAAGAAGGTTTTATGAAACTTTTGGTCTATATTGGCTTGCTCCAGGATTTCCTGACAAACGGCCACACTTCTTTGTCTTTGTTCATCAGTCAACACCCGCGGGACGAATTTTGATGCCACGCGCGTCATGCCCAAAATGTGTGCCAACATTGTCTGACATGATGCAAAACTAATGTACACTTCCCCGTCTATCTGACTTATAGTTAAGTGGCGATTTGCCCGATCCAAATCGTTCACCAATTTGGCATGGTTGGGGTCTGTGGAAGTGGAAGGTCGCCTCGTTAGCGAATCTCCATCCATCGAAGTTCTGCCCGATTTAAAACAACTATACCACTCAAAACACTGGCTTCGACTCATGGCTTTATTAACACAGCCTGACTGAATCATTTTAAGTGTCTCCGTAGCACTTTTTCCAAGTTTGAAATAAAAATTTCACGTACACATGCTGTTCATCTAGCTGCTTCATTGCTGCCGTTGCACGCGGCGACGAAGCGGTTCAGACACGCACCGCTGCTGCTGCGTAAAGGCTCGACGTAAAAAAATACATCTGGTTTTAGTCGTCAGATGTGTCGCCAAACTGTGCACGGTGTCTCGTTTCAATCCGTTGAACGGTTTGCACAGATTAAAATCAGTCCGGTCTTTTAATGATCACACCTTGTACATGTTTTGTTGACGTAAATTATATTATTTCAATACAGGTTTCCTTATTGAATTAGTCTAGAGCAGTTTCTTGCAAGGGCTCTTACGTAGCCCTTACACTGCGCCTTTCCAGCCTCCAAGGCTACTAAGGCGGGAAGAATTCTTCTGCGTTGTCAGTTGTTTGATTTATTCCCGCTCAGAGCAGCCTTGGCTTCTTCTTTGCCGGAAGGGTGTCTTGCTCGTCTTGGGATGCTATGGGGCGCTTGTAGCGGTCCCATGGCCAGACCCTTATGTCGCCAACCCGGCGAATTACTTTTACTTCCGCTTCTGCCGCTTTTCTGAAGAATTATCCAGATATTCTAGGCAGAAGGACGTCCAGGGTTTCCAGCTTTCCGTCCTCGTGCATCTCGGAAACGCGGGCGTAACGACCGCGTGCCATGATGTCACGAAGAGCAGAATTCTGCACCACCTGAATTTGAGCGAGACTCGTTCGCGACACTCCTGACCATACCGGAGCAGCGTACGTGATGACAGGCAGCACGCACGCTTGGTACAGTCTACGCTTCGTGTCCATACTCAGGACCGGCGGGCGGATAATCGGCCGGAGCCGACTAAGCGCCGCGAATGCCTTTCTGCGTACACGAAGCGCTTGGGCGTTCCAAAGGAGTTTCCGGTCCATCAGCACTCCGAGGTAGGTAACTTCGGATTCCCACGGTAGGGCAACTCCATTCACAGTTAGGTTCACTCCTGGTGGCCGACCATTTCCCGGATGGAAGATGATCGCCTTCGTCTTCTGTGCGTTAACAGCAAAGCGCCATCGGCGGTTCCATTCTAGGAGATCCGCCACAGCGCTCTGCAGTCTTCGCACCGCGGTCACCTTCTGCCAGGAGCAGCACAGGAGGGCCGTATCGTCGGCATAGAGAGACAGGATCTCGAGGTTCCCACAACGAGTTGGAATGTCGTGGGAGTAGATATTGTAAAGCAGTGGCCCGAGGACTGATCCCTGGGGCACGCCCGGAGGAGATCCGACGCAACCCTGAATTCGCCCCGAGTCACTGCACGGTGCATGTCCTGTCTCTCAAATAGGAGTGAACCATCCGCACAATCCAAGGTTGGAAATGGAGTCGTCTCATATTCAACAAGAGAGCCGGATGCCAGAAGCGATCGAACGCCTTACTGACGTCGAAGGCGTCAGGCCCCAGCAACCGCCCTATTCCTGTTGAAGCTGTCCGCGATGAAATCCGCCGTTCGCACCAGCTGATAGACTGTGGAATGCTGCGCACGGAAACCAAACTGCTCCTCCGGGAGGATGTTATTCTCCCGGACGAAATCAGTCAGCGGCCATTGCAGCAGTCGCTCGAATATCTTACCGAAGCCGTCGAGCAAGGAGATAGGCCGGGATTCTCCGGGACCCACCTCCAATTTCAGCGACTTCGGCAGGCAGAAGATTCTCGCTCTTCTCCAAGTGGTCGGGAAGTAGAAAATCCTGACACAGCCATTTAGGAGCTTTGTCAGGTACCTCACCGCCGCCTTTGGAAGCTCCCGAATGACCACATTGGGAATGTTGTCGCTTCCGGGGGCCTTCCTCGTGCGGAGGCGACGTATTGCCTCTTCGACGTCCTTCTTGTCGAATCTCGGAATTTCCGAGGCGTCTTTCAGAACGGCGTCTCCGGCTCTTTCAAACGCCTCGATTTCCTCTTCAATCTCGGCAGAAGCGGAATTCCCAGGATTGGGTGAAAAGCTGCAGACCAAGTGATCAGCGAGCAGTTCCGCCTCCCTGTCTCCGTCGGTAATAATCGGGTCCAGTCTTTGAGGGGCCCGCAGCCTCCGGCATATCTTCCACACCGACGGCAGGTCCTCGTTGCCGTCTTCCGAAAGGAGCTCCTCCCGCAGGTGCGCCTCCCAGTGGTCCGATCGGACCTCCCGGAGGGCATCCTGTGCGGTACCATGATTGCCCTCAAGACTTTAATGGATGTTTTTAATTTGATTACATTGAAACGAGTCAAGCTCTTTTTGAATAATTGTATTCTACTCCTACTATTTCAGTATGATTGATACAGTTAACTTTTGGGGAAACTATTTTACCATAATTGACCAGTAAATATTTTTCAAGGTAATTAGCCATGGCGATAAGAGAAGACGGAAACGAAAGATGCGGCTGAAAGCAGAAGTGACTCCATCTATGCGGAAAGGTTTCAATCAGGGTGAAATTCTGGTCCTTCGTCGCATTCGAATGAAAGACGGTTGCCTTCCACCGGAACTCCCGGGATAGCATCTCTTAGCGAAAGGAACGACTCGGGCCGAATGACGTCGAGCATGCGAAACAATTAGAAACCTATTCGTGGAAGAGCAACGGAGCGATGAGTGGTCACCACGCAACGGCGTTTCTTGATTCTTGGCCTTACTTCGCGGCGAGCAATGCGCCCTTACGATCGGAGTGCCCCCCTCGAGGTTCCCCGCCTTTACCCCACGGGTGAATGAATGAGCAAAGGAATTGCTCGCTGGAATCATAACACGATCACCATTACGCTTTTGCTTCCATTGTATGCGCGAGGAATTCAAAATGTCATTTCCAAAAGATATTACATTGAAAGATATTTGCGAGCAAGGATGTAGTTCGTCAAAACCATGGCTCTTGGCACTCTTATGGATCAGAGACAGGGAAATTGGAAAAGAGGATCTGCGATGAAAGGAAGATGGTTTTATAGAGTAGAATAAGTGCCGAAGAAGAATGTATGGGCACAAAAAGAGGAAGGAGAAAGTAAACGGATGAGGAAATGACGTTATGAAGGGAGAACTCTCGGGAGGAGAAGAACTGGATGGATCGGATACAGTGTGAGACAACCGGAAGCACAATGGATGGGCGAGGGAAGGGAAGGGCAAGAGAAGAGTGCAAATAGTACGGATGAAGACGGGCGTAAAACAGAGAAGTTCTCAAGGGGGTGAGGGGGAACAGCACTGAACGGGGAGTAATGGACGGCTGCAGTAAACCGATCTTAGGTTTAAAAGGATCTAGAATGAGATGAGAGGGGATTGACCTCTCGATTCCATGCTTCTGCGTGGATTTCAAAGCACTCACGTGGAGTGTGCATCCGTAGAAAGTTCACCTTTTACCTTGACCAAGTTACCTTTACAAGTGAGTGCATCCCCACTCACGAAATTCATCCGAAATACCTTACGTTCGCTCCATCTTCCCTCTACCGCACTTCTTAGGTTTTTCAATTGAAATGTTTCTGAGTAAGGGACAATAAAATTATGACAGAAGCTATTGATCTAATTTAAAATAGTTTTTTAGAAGTTGTTATGAGGCGAGGTGACCGACAACTGAGGTCATTTGTGCCATAAGGGATCGGTGAGCAATTCGGAAGGGTGGAGAGAAACCCGGCGTTGGTATTTACCTACTCACTTAAGGAAAGACGCCAGGGGGTCACAAACGTTTATGCCCATCTGAGGTGATAGGAGGCATACTGAATTAAAGTGATCTCCACACAGCACTCCACGTCGAGATACGGACACCGCTGAAAAATATGCCACTACCACCTTCGGGATTCTAAGCCGGATCTTCGAGGTGGGAAGCCAGTAGACGAGTATGAGATGCATCTCACTCCCCAATTGTTTTCATATTATGATTGAAGAGCCGCCAAAGAAATGCAGGCAAATCTACTCTGTATCAGGGGAACGGAGGATAAGGGTTTGAGATGTTTGCTACCAATATTTCATCGTGAGAAGTTAATGGGAAAAATTTGGAAGGGAAAAAACATAAGAAACATGCTGTAAAATATTTTCAAATAATCATAGCCGATTAAATTTCGTTTGAATTACATCTTAATATTAAAAAGCATGTATATGACTTCCCTAAGAGTCTGGAGGCGGAACTGCAACCAAGAGCAGCGATTACTTGAGGGTGATCTGAGCCATCACTACCTCTCTGTCTACGGTTGCTCAGGGGGACTGATGAGGAGAGCCAATTATAGCACGAGACATATTTGCCACTTAGTTTCCATGTGCAATTGATTGATGTTTCAATGGTGTGGAAAATAATTGGAGACAAACATCTCAATCAAAAGGAGGAAAGCTTTAGAATGACCACGTCCTTATTCAGTTTCAATGCAATCCGTATGCCTGGGCATGTCTTGATGACTTCAGAACTGATTGCGTAAGTCATTGTTAATTTATATTTAGAGAGAAGAGGCTGAGACGGTCACACATCAATAAGACGGAGAGTTAACTTATTGAATGCTCCTCCCGCTCGAGAGATTGGAAGGGCGCTCTGACTTCTAGGGGTGTTCCAACCTGAACAAAATCAAAGAGATATATTAAATGGCGGCACGGCATAGTTGCCTCGATCGGGGTCGCCAAACGGACGCGACTTATGCCCTCTTGTGCTTGCCCTTTGCCCCGGAGAAGATCGCGAGGGAATGCGAATATTTACTTTCGTGTGCGAGCGGATGCCCGATCGGGAATTACAGAGAGGCCAAGCCAACGGCGCTGTCGAGGCTTTCGACTGCCCCGGCGCTTCTAGTTACGGCCGTTCAATTTCTCGTTTTTGACACAGCGATAAGTTCGGAATTCATTTACACCTCCAGGGCCGCCATTTGACCCCGCTGCCCCTCGCATCGATCTCAAACGAACCTTTAAGCGGAAGACTGCGGGGTTGACTCCGATCCTGAACCCTAGACATTATTCACGCGGTCTCTTCCCCAAAGTGCACCCCCCCCCCTCTTCCGCCCTGATTGAATAACCCCAATCAACGCTCCCAGCCCCTGGGATCCGGCTGAAAAAGATTCCGAGGGAATTGGAACGACGGGAGCGGACTATTCAATACGGCGAGGGCGCCCTCCACTCCAAAGGGGAAGAAACCGTCCGCTCAGAATGACTCCAGCCGATGGTCTCCGGTTGCAATGACGCCGCCCGCGTAGGACGGCGGCATTCACGACGCCCCCTGGAGTCGGGGAACAAAGGAAAAGCGATGAGCGGGAGGGAGGGGAAATAAAATGGTCGTTAGCAAAGGGGGGCTGGGATCTCTCCGAATTGTTGTTCTGCTAATGCCCTTCTCCCTCTCTATTCGCCCCCTCCTCGGGGTTTAGTTCCTCCGTGGAGGGAGGCGGAGGCGGGGGCAGGGAATGGACATCAAGGGGGCCGGTATTTAATGAAAGGAGGGATCTTTTTGGAAGGTACGGCCCCAGAAATGTTCCCCAACGTGCCCGGCCCGGTGGTTTCAACCCGATATCCGAAAAACCGTTCCAACGACCCACCCCCTATATGACAACCGTTGCATCGGCTAATTTCGGTACTGCAGATACTTTTGTTTATAGTCTCTTTTTACCCAAAAACTAAAATAATTGGTCAACTTAATGATTGCACCAAGCGATTACTCATTTAACCGTAGTTATCGATTAGCAAAACAAACGCCTCTTAATTGTAAAAAGTGTTGGAAACCTAATATCGCAGATGAAATGAAGAGATTTGATCTAAAGAAGCGATAAATAAGTAATTACAAGTTTGGTGCGTAAGCTATTGTGATGGCTTCCAATCCCGAAGGCCGGGATTTGAACCCCGAATTTGAATTTTCCTGAGATATCCTGATCCAGAGTCGAGGGTCTGTGCACTTCAAGTTAAATACGCCGTACTGTCGCAGCGCTCCGAATCAAGGGTTGAGGGTATCAATTAAATAACAAGAGCGGTCGTCGGTACTGGTATTTTTATGTGCGTAACAGAAGGTTTGACAGTATGGCGGTATACACCTCATGAGACAATGCCGCGAGAGAGTAGGAAAGTGAAGGGAAGACTTGGATAGGTACTTATAAGAGGACAAGAGGATTGACCGGGCTGAAGGGTGACCAGAGGTGTCGTCGGCGTCGAGTCGTCGGGAGGAACCGGCCGGGGGATGGGATGTAGACCGGCAACTCGAGCGAGCTGGTCTGGAGGTATCGGTGAGGAAGGGACCGAACCCTCACGTAGCGAGGCTGGTTCGGGGAAGCGGGGATAAGGAGCGGGCGTGGACCGAATTCCGAGCGGAGCACGGCTGGTCCGAGGTTATGGGCGATCAGGATTACACTGGCGGGCCGCCCCGTCTGCCGAGGATGGTCACCCTTTTATCGGAGCTCAGGGTACAAAGGGTAGTCTCTCTTGTGACGCACGGCAGGGCCGGGGGAATCACTCGTGACTCCGCTCCTGACTCACAACGTTCTCCCGGTATCAGCCCCCGGACTGATTAGCCGGTGGTCGCGGTGGTGGGTTCCAAGAGTCTGATTGTGCTGACGCATACCCCTTGCAACAGTACGTCGGAAGGGACGTTTAACGTTTTGACCCCTTGGCCTTCTCATTAAGGCTAACCCAATACCAATGCTATGTTTCTCTCCAACCTTCCTTCTTATATTCCCTGAAAATACGACCTCTGCCAGATTACCCACCCATGATTAATGGCGCAAACGCCTCGCCTAATTACTGAAATTAATCTAACCTAGTTGCAATGTTTGAATATTTGTAGTTCATTTCCACCGTGACTTCAATTTGTATTGGCTACATTAAAATAGATATAGAATGAGTCAATGAATTAATACACTGAGGACGTTTTTATCCGTTAATATCTCGGATGACATTTCCTGAATGATGTGCCTTAGCTAATCGCTATACTTGCAATAAACCAGCTGGCCAACTGGTCAACCGTCATTAGCTAACAGATAGATTTGGTCCATTGGTCAACCGGCGAGGGCATTTACTAGGCTAACAGAAATCGTTTTGACGTGTCATTCGGAATCGAACCTGATCCACCGGCTAGAACAGTTATTTGCTGGGCAGGGGGTCGTGAGTTGAATGAATACCTAGGTCGTCTGGAATGAAAGGGCGCGACGCCTCCTTTCCTGGAACTCCACTTCCATCCCTGGAGTGTGCCCGGGAAGCGCGCCCCTGAGAGCGGAGGGTGGCCGCGACACTCCCCCATCCATTCTAGGAGGGAATTTGCCGATAAATAATATCGCCCACTTCCTCCCCCTTCTCATTCTCCCCCTTAAGGCTTTGCGTCCCCGGGAAGCCGTTACCTCCACTTGGGTTTTCCACCAGAACTACTTGCAATATTCCTCCCTACTGAGTAGGCCTGGAGTGGTGATCGCCAAGAGCTTTTGTGGCCAATAAGAGTCGCAGCGGTGCGTCCCAAACTCTTCGGGGAAGACAATTTCTAAGAGCACCCCGGCGCATTCGCCTTCGCTGCGCATGGATTCGATGATTAATTGTCATTAGAATTGAAGAAAATGCTGCGGCGTACTGCTATTCATGTGCCTGGAAGAAATAATTTGCACTTAATTTTGTCCTCACCATTACCAGCTACTACATTATTTTCCGTTTTATTTGAATAATAAATCGATGTATTGTTTGCAATTTTAGTTAGAAAGGTATGTAATGAATTCGAAATTTGATGCATATACCTTTTGAGTGTTAACTTGGCTGCCATTACTAACATTCTCTTATAGGGAGTATCCTCATCAATTAGCAAGACATGTATGAGATCCTTGAATTAGAATGATCATTTATTCATTTAAACCCGGAAATACGGAATGCAATTCAGATCATAGAATAAATAGTGACTGAACCTTTTATATCAAAGTAATTCGTGTGTAATGCGAATCATGGATATTAATATGGCGAGAACGTAATTACTTTTCACGCGTTTAAATTGATCGAGTAAAAAATGTCTAATCCGTCAAATAAAACGCTCGCAATTGTGCGTAAAGGATGAAACCCAATTTGGACCTGTAGCAATCGAAACGTGGAATATCCGCGTGAATACAAATTGCAGAATTTTTTAAATACGTACTTAAGCGTTTTCCTGAGGGCCACTTCTGGGAAAAGTAAAACCAAATGTGCAATATTTGGTTACATTAGCAGAGGCCAAAAGAATTACGAGTGTACCAAACATTCTGGGGAAACTTCCCTTTCTTGTTCCAATAAAATTTAGAAGCCATTAGTATTCCCATTACACTTATTTTTATAGTCATTCACCGGGCAGATTTTTTTATGCCCACAAGAAATGTGCACTGCTACATATCTAACCAACCCACGCCCAATATTACAGCGAACACACGAGCAGCTAGCACTGCAGTGCACCCTTTTCTCAAAAACATTCTTCCTTCCGCCCGTTCGAAATGCATTCTTCCTTCTTTTGCCTCGCTTAGCACCATTCAATTCTCACTCCAATGCATTACAATCGTCAACGTTTCATTTCGACTCAGTATTCCCTGCATTCATTTTTTCTTACCTCCTTTGAGTGTAACCCTTCCCTCTTCCATGCCTAGCACCCCTTCCTTTAATTTTGCTCCACCCGTTCTCCTTTGCCCATTCTCACTTTCACGAACACGTTCAAGAGCGCTGGCAACAATGTCCAACTCACGGCTTCATAATTCTATTCTTTATAGATTTACATGTGGTCACTGACATTAATTTCCTTCTCTTATTAATGCGTCGCATTAAATCTTTCCTCCCTCCGTAATAAAAAGTTTTATTTCATTAAATTCAAATCTAGTCCGTAAAGTTTACAGGGTACACGATCAAAGATATTTTAAAGGAGGAATTTTTATCGTTAATACCTCTTAAATATCTATATAAACGTCCACATAGGAATCGGAAATATGCAAAACAAGAAAGTTATTTCGAATTCAGGAGTTAAATCCCTGCCATTAATGCATTTCACTTCTGGAGAGTCCTACCGAAAGACATTTTCCTTTGACATCTAACTGTAGAAATCATATTCACACCAGATTAACCTGAAACACAAAGTTTCTATATTATTCTGCTATGATGCCCCATTTTGTTTGACGGCAGTGTATTCCTGGCTGCGCATTCCGTGCGACCGACATGAGCCGACGACGCAGATTTCGGGATTTCATCTTGAGTGGATCGCGCACTCCGTGGTAGCCAAATCATTGATCAGTTGGTTTGTCACGGTAACTGCGTGTTTAAAAAATATTTCGATTGGATACCGCAATAAATAAGGGCTCCGATACAACTGTACCGTCCCCGGGTAAAAAAAAATATTTTATCAACATTGCCAATTTTCGCACTTACATTTCACCATTTCCCTTATGTTTTTTCATCGATCATAAAGTGCCCTCATTTCCGCTTTTATTAACTTGTTCGCCACTGGCAGTTTTAGGTCGCAAGGAAATTCAGTGCGGAGTGAGACTCAGGGAGTGAAAAACACATTTTTGAGACTGAAGGAAGGAACTCGCGATTGGGGAGATGGTCATAAATAATCCCACTGCATAATGAAAGGCCCCGAAGCGTGCCCCGTTCCTTCCTTCCTGCCTCTGCCAAGGGAGGGGCCCCTTCCAGCGAGGTTCGCCCCGGGCGAATGTGAGCGGGGGAAGGGAATGCTGAGTGGGAAGCCCAAGGTCTCTCCCACGTATCCCTAACGCCCCTCTTCTTCATGCGAGCGCGTTCCCCCGGGGGGTTAGGACGCGCTTCCATCGGCCAGGGATCGTCAACCCTCAAGAAGACGTTTTTAGAAGACGTCCTTCGAAGGGATGGCAGAGCGGAGGAAAGAGGGAATTCGCGGAAGGGAAAACAAGCACTAAATTTGTTCATGGTGGGCTTGCGAATAGCATTTTCGAATTTGCATATTCACAAGAAAATTCGAAAATGAAACCCAAAAGTATGCATGTGAACCTCAAATATTAATAATTACTGTTAAAACAACAGCCGCTATAAACGATGGAAGTCACGTACTCTAAATTCTCCTCACTTTACTTGTGTTTCGCCGAAGCCACCGGTCATGAATTTGATCCTGAAGATGCCAGCAGTTTATATTACCAAAACGTTCGTACAGCAAGAAATAATGTCTTAAAAATCCAAAAAAAATATTCAAACCTCAAGATACACTTCCACAAATAAGAGGCTGAAAACCGCTAATACACCGACGTAATTCAGGTTAGCGTGTAACAAAGTGACGTAAGGAATGAACATTTGGTCACAATGGCATTTCAGAATCGCCGGCAATGCGCATAAATTCAAACCACGACCCCAAGTTAATGAAACTAGTTTCCTTTAGCAGAATGAAGTGATGTAACTTGAACGAAGAAGAATGGGAAAAAGAAGTTGGAACGGGTGGAATTTAAATGAAGAAGTTTAACGTGTGTTGTGTGAAGAGAACAAAGTTGTTGAGGGAAATTCGATGAATAAAGAAAAAGAGGGAGGGGGAGATTTAGAGAGGTAGAGCGGGATGACGATGTAATGCCTTGCATGAAAGGCGAATGTAAAATAGGCGGGGTAAAGGAAAAAAAGCTTCCATGTATCACATGGACGGGTGAATTTTTATGATTTGCAGAAGGAAATGATGTATGGCCAATACTTGAGGAGGCTATTCCAATATCTAGACGATAAGGAGCGTCCAATACCTTCCTATAAATGAGCGGCGTAATGCATAGCATAAACGAAATATTCCTCAAAGTTCAAGCGACCCATAAAGGGAACAGTTTCGTATTCTCAGCATTGTGCGAGGCAGTTGACCAAAAGTGTCGAGCAAGTGCGGAAGATTAATAAAAAGGGTAACGATAAAAAGCTCTTAAGTGTGTGTGGCGGATTTGCGATGCGTCGCTAATCTGAAAGGATAGAGTTACCCCGCGCGACATCGCCAGTGATACTTCATCTGTTTCCCGTTGACGTCACTCGAGAGAATGAAATGAGGGCGAGAGAATACACGGGTGGGAGTGGAATGGATGTGAATCCGGAAGGCAAGGGCAGCGTGGTGGTTAGGGCAGAAAGGGCGAAATTTTAGGGTCGGAAGTTCTTCGACCCTCGACGACTCCATGGCAGGGCCCCCGAGGGACGTTCCGGGCTAAAGAGTTCAAACAGTGGGCCCGAGAAACGTGGAATCCACGAAATCCAGCAGAGGAGGAGGCAGGAATCATTCATTCTTCCAAACTCCCAAACTTTCGATGGATCCTTCGTGCGGCTCCGCCCGCTTGATCGATATACAAATGGGATTCGCATTATTAATTACTGTTTTTATCCCAGGCTCATTCTAAGTTTCTCCATGCGTGAGGAGAAGAGGGGTATGTACCGTTTGCATGAAAATGTCGACTTCGGAATGACGACGGGGATACATTGTGGTTTCACGTGTTCTGGATTCAATCTTCCTGTCTTCACGTCATAGTAAACATTTCTGAGTGACGTACCACAAAAAACATTTGTCCGAGAGTTGAAAACTTTGTATTTAGCATTTTCATCAAAAGTAGAGGGACTGGCCGAATTTCAAAATAAATTTACTGGAAGTTTATTGCTTACCTCTGTTCTACGTGTTTCAGTGGCGGCTGCCGATAAATATTAAATAAATAGAGCCATTGAACCACTTTCATACAAGATCTAATCCAAATCTCCGTGCACCATTGTAGTTTCCTCAATGAAATATGAACAATCGTGTAATTGACGTGGGACCATCGATCGGTGAATGAATTACAAGGGAAGGATAATCTGTTCAATTCTGAGCAGAAAAGTTTTCCATAATTTTATAAAACGACATTTACATGGTTGGCCCTTAAATATGTGGTCAATATATAATTCCCACAGTCAGGGCCGGCTCATTTGCCTTATTAGGGATAATTATCCGAATCCAAATTTTCAGGCACCTGACTAATTTAATGCGTTAGCGCGATTTATTGAGCGCTGCCCTCATCTTCGGTCATGCACTGAAAATTCACGTTGGCAAAGTAATGCTCTGGCCAAATCATACTTTATTTTTTCTTTAACTCTGTTGACAGACAGAGGATGGTCCGTATTCCGTTATGCTTTTAACGAATGATAATTCTCGCGTTAATTCGTCCGCATATCTCCCGGGATTCCAATAGTCGTGAGAAGACAGATCGGCGCCTAGGCCACGGCCCTCTTCCGCTATGTACTACTTTGCCTGCTTGTACGCGCACGCGTCTGCTGGCTCGTCAGCCGAAGGGTCTTTGCGGGCGGAGGGGGGGGGGGAAGGCGGGAGCGATAAAGGGTTCACCCGGGCGAAGGGATAAAGTCTGGACCCCCGCGAAGGCGGTCTATGGGAAAGGTGGCGGGGGATGAAGAGGGCGAGGGGGGCGCTCTTTATGTTCATTCTAACTGCCTCTGATCAAAGACAAAAGCGGAATTTCTTTTTAGTTTCTCCGGGAAACGTTTGAATCCATATCTCAAGTGAAGAGTGTTAGGGTAATCATCCATTAACTACTGATATAAACTACTATTATCTAGTGAAGAAAGACCATAGTTTTAAGAAAAAGCATTTTTCCAGTACAGGAAAACATTCCTTTTTTTAATTTCGAGAGAAAATATTGGAATACTGAAACCAAAAGTATCCCGGAGCCCTCCCCTGAGTTGAGACGTATCAGACTAAACTGAGGAAAAAGTGGAGGTATTTTTGTGAGAGTATGCTGTTTATGTTTCGGTGTATATTTTTCATTTCTTTTAACATTCGTATCACTTCTCTTTTGCCACTTCATGTGGCAACCCCGACCAAATGCTTACGAGGGTACCTGGTTCAAACTCGATGCCTCGCGTAGAACACTGCCGGCCAAACAAAAGCTGTGAAAGTTCCTGCGTGCCAGAACCATAGTTCTCGAGAGAAGAGATGCTTGGAGGAGGAGAGGAGAAAGAGGACTCCCATGGCATCATCATTTCATGCTTACAAGTCGCCAGGGTCACTAGCAACTCAAGTGTGGCCTTCCGTGTTTCAACAGCAATTTGCTCACCGGCATCAGCTTGATGACACCGTTCACCCCATCTCATTTGTATTCTGGCGACATTTCGTATCACTTATGTTCATTAAATCAATATGGATATTGTACTTACTTTAAATTTAGGTTGTGGACGCTCCGTAGAGACTATTTATTACTCAAAATCGCGGGAACTTCCCATTTCTTTATTCATTCCTTCGTAACTTCCGCTTTCCGTCATGTTGCCAAACTCTCACCTTTCCTCTTCCCGCTTATCCCCTTTCTACTTTCCATCAACTCCTTATCAACTTATACCATGTTCCCACCCACTTTCTCTGCCTTTCCCCGATTTTCCCCAAAGCGATCACCTCTCTCCGCGCCCCATCCTATTTAAAACCTCTCCCTTCTTTTTCTTTTTCTCTGTCCGACTTCATCTTTCCATTCTCTGCCACGCCACATCTCAAAATCCTCCTATCCATTCACATCCTCTTCCCTCGGAGACCTACTCTCACATCCACAAAGCAACACGCTCTCCATTTCAAGTCTTTACGAATCTTTTCTTCACACATGCTGCACCCGTCATCAATTCTCTTCCTCTTACTGTTTCTTCTTTCGATCACGATATTCTCCGACATGTCCACATTAGGGTGCCTCTTTTCCTCTTAAAATAGTGCTCAAGTACACTAACTGCTACATCTTTAGTATTTATTCCCTCTTACTTTAATATTTAACCTCGATTTTATAGTTCTCGTTGCATTTTGTTTATTTTTTATTTTATTCGTTGACCTACAAGAAGGATGAACTTCTGCCCCTCCATCATGTCTCGATACTGTCGAAGTCGGAGTTGTACCCACTCCTCCTTCCCATCGCTGTGCACACAAGAGATAATATCATTCCTCCACCTGAGCGCTCCTGCTAAGGCCCCAAAGCAGAGCCCGAGGTCATGGAAATATACGACCTCGAAATCGGCCTTAAAAGCACCTGCCCTGCTCTGTCAAGGGTCAAATTTACTTTGCTAAGCACGAGCATTAAACCCCGCAGGAGCATTTTTAGGTCACTCGGTTTGTGTGGATAAGGGTATTAAGTTCTTCAGATTCGTATTTAAAACTCTCGGCCGGGAATGCCGAGCTCTATTGGCGGAATCTCGGGAGTCCATCGTTCCCAAAAGAGCCCAGGTCCCAGAGCAACGAATTCCATTTTTGCAGGTCTTCGTGAAAGCGCTGCTTGCCCACCTAATGTGGCGATTCACATTCCCCACCCGTTTCTTTTGGAGTGGAGACGATAAGGTGCATCTCAATGTTACCCTGGTAGAGTTTCCCCTCCTTGTTTTTCATTTCTAATTTTCACGTCACTGGATAGATTTTTACTACATTTGTAAGTGGATGAGTGTATTGATTGATGGGATATGCATTTGCATGCCTGGGGGTCATGAAGGCTTTTGTACGAATACAAAGATTGCGGAGCGGATGAGAACTCTGACAACATTTAGTTCTTATGCAATGTAGCGTCCGTTTCAAAAAGATAAGGCAGGGGCGGCGAGTTAGAAAATGGAGTGTAGAAGCATTAAATGGTTTGATAAGGAAGGAGTACAAGCAGGCGGTGGAGGAAATCATGGAGGATGGTAAAGAGCTAAGTACTATCGAAGAAAAATGGGAAAGTATCAAGAAAGGGTTGTCTAAAGCCGCAAAAGGCACTATTGGAACCGTTAATGCTCAAAGGACTAGGAAACCATGGATCACGGATGAGATGATTACAAAGATGGATGAGCGGCGAAAATGGAAGAATATAAATACAGAATTAGGCAAAATGAAGTACAAAGAATGAAACAATAAATTGAGGCGGGCAACAAATAAAGCAAAAGAAGCATGGTGGAAGACGCAGTGGGAGGATATGGAAGTTTGCAGAGGAAGGGTGAAATTGGTGCGCTGTAGAGCAAAGTTATATCTTCATCGGGGAGTAAGAAAGGAAGATCTATAATAATAATTAGAGATAAGGCGGGTAAGGTAATAGTTGACACAGGAAACATTCAAGAGAGATGGAAGGAATACATAGAAGAACTGTATAGTAAAGAACATAGACCAACAAAGTTCGACATTGAAAAAGAATATGACGTAGAGGAAGACAACTTGGGTCCAGGCATACTAGACGATGATATAGAAAGGACATTGAGGGAGATGAAGCTAAATAAGCCCGTTGGGTTGGATAATTTTCCCACGGAACTATTGAAATGTTTTGGTAAATGTGGGAGGAAGTGGCTTTATGGGCTGATTCGGAGTATCTATGAGGAAGGAATCTGGTCGGAAGACTTTGAGAGATCAGTTTTAGTTCCTATTCCGGAAAAGGTAAAGGCTACATCATGGGAGAACTACAGGAAAATAAGTTTGATATCCCACGCAGCTAAAGTGGTTCTCAGGATCATAAACAAAAGGATAGAGAGTGGGGCAAAAAATGGCTTTGAGGATGATCAGTTTGGGTTTAGGAAGGGGAGAGGTACGCGTGATGCCGTTGCAGGATTGTGAGTATTAATCGAGAGGAATATAGAACACAACCAGGAGGTAATTGCCTGTTTTGTAGATTTCGAAAAAGCGTGTGATAGAGTGAATTGGGAAAAACTAATGAGTATTCTGCAGAAAATAGGAATAGATTGGAGGGAAAGGAGGCTAATCCGCAACTAGTATATATCTCTGACTGCTAAGGTTCGGGTGGGAAACGGGGAGTCCGGATGGGCATTTACAGCGAGAGGTGTAAGGGGCGTAACCCATTATCACAGTTACTGTTCAACCTGTATGCAGATAAAATGATCAAAGAGGCATGGGAAGAACTTGAGGTAGGAATGAAAGTGGGTCGGGAATTAGTAAAATCAGTTAGGTTTGCTGATGACCAAGCTTTAGTTTGTCAGTCAGCCAAGGGGTTGCAAGCATTGCTGAGTAAATTAGAAATTCAGTGCGAAAGGTATGGGATGAGAGTCAATAATAATAAAACAAAGGTTATGCGATTTTCTAGAAAGAAAAAAGGCTAGCCTAAACATTAAAATAGGAGGGCAAAAACTAGAGCAGGTAGAACAGTTTACGTATCTCGGAAGTGTTTTGGACCAACACGTTCAAAGCAGTAGGAACATAAGGAGAAGAATTGCGCTAGGCAAAGAGGTTTTCACAAGGAGGAGGGAGTTGGTGACAGGGACGTTGAGTAAGGATGTTAAGAAAAGACGCGTAGCTATGTACGGCGCGGAAACGTGGTCAATGAAACAGGAGGATAGACGTAGATTGGAGGCTTTTGAAATATGGGTGTGGAGAAGAATGGGGAAGTTGGAAAGGACAGAGAACAAAACAAATGAGGAAGTACTTGGTATGGTGGGCGAAGGGAGGAGTTTGTTGGGAGAAATCCTATTGAGGCAAGAAAAGTGGTTGAAGGGGGTGTTGACCGGCAGTGGGATGTTGAAGACGGTGATAGAGTGTAGGTTGCTGGGCAAAAGAGGAAAGGGAAGGAACAGGATAGGGATGTTGGACGGGATGAAGGGAGGAAGAAAGTACTCAGAGATGAAGAGGGACCTGATATAGAGTAGGATGATGGATTTTGTGTTTTGTTAGGAGTAATAAAATGTTTGATTGGTAGTGATGCCCATCCAAAAACCTACCTTAACCGGCAGATTACCTTAAAAAATATATATATGGCATTCTGCAACGTACCAACGATATTCTCACCCAACGATAACGTTTAGTAAAGTTAAAAGTATCGCCCGTAACATTAATCACACCAGTTAGTATGACTTCACAAGTAATGACCATTATCTCTGTGATGTACGTAGCACGGGCGGGTGAAAGAAATATCCCTACCGCCCGGTCAATGCGACGACATCTAGTATTTCGAAGGGGGGCATGCGTCACGTGAAGGGGCGGGCGAAAATTTGGACGGGGCGAAGATGGGCCACTCCACCTCTCTCCGCCGTTGTATCCCGGGTGTGCTCGTAAGGAGGGGGGAGGGGTGCTCCAGCGTGTTCATGGAGGTCCGTGGTCACCGTTGTCCAGATACCTGCGCGGTCTTGATTCGCCGATGCGCCGCAGAGAGTGCCAGGGTCACTCCATCTCTCTCGAAGCAGAACACGCTCTCAATGACCCCTGACGGAGAGGGGTCACCCGAAACGAAAACCGTCGCATCGTCGTCCATTTATATATGAGCATGGATACACAAATAGTAGTAAATGGGTTCCACGAGGTACACAAGGAAATTTGCATAAAATGAAATAAATATTTTTCAAAGAAGTGGAGTGCAAATTAAGATCGTCCCACGGACTCCAAAATTCAAATGTTTTACTCTTCTTTCAGCTCTCAAAATCACATTCAAACTGATTTGAACGTTTCTATTAATATATCATTAAAAATTAGTTGAATTTCCTCCCTAGCGACGCACTATCTCGTAGGGGCCGACAAATGCAGAGTAGCATTCACTTGGAGGCATTTCCTATATCGCCCTTCCCCGTTCAATCACAGGAAAACGCTTTGACCACACCAGTGAGGTCGCAATGGACAGGAAAATCCAGCTGCCAAAAACACATTAAAATTGGATTTCTTTAGTTTTTTCCAGTGAGGTATGCTAAAGAGTAAATTGAGAAAATAGAAGTAGTAAACTTTGAATTTTGAACGGCTTAGTTTAAGTCTCTCGGCAGCAGCTCAATTAATCCATATTTTAATGAGTGAAATAAAATTATGTGCCGGGAAACTTTTCGTTTACCCCATTCATTTACACGAAATGAAATACGCCTCTGGTCTCCATTACCGGTGCAATTTATCTCTCGCTCAGCCCTAACGCATTATTTCGTATTATGGGTTTATTAAACGTGCTTGGATGGTTTCTTCGTCGGGGTGGCATCTGTGAGCACGCAATTTCGCAGATTCTTCGAACAAAACGCGATTTGATTGAGGAGAGCTCTGAATCCATCTCTCTTCACTCTTATTTAGATTTCTCCCAAAAAAAACCCTCTCTCCCCTTCCACCACCCCCTCCACTCACTTTCTCATTCGCTTCCCTTCGCATCAACTTTACCTTCATTCTTATCCACTCCCACACTTGAAAAGCCTTCAATCTACGCCTATCATGTCACCGGGCTGCACAACAAATACAATCATTAAAATATGTTTTGACAAAAATTTAAGAAAGATTTAATTTTTGATTGCAAATGTTTAGCGTGGCCGGCAGTAACCATGCAGACAGAGGCCACCCAACGGCATCATCGGTAATAAACTCAGGCCCTCCGGTCGGTAGCTCAAAGAATTTACATCAGAAGTAATTATTTCATATGAATCTTAAAAACACTGGCAATTTTACCAAGCAATTTTCTCTCCAGAAAATGGAATCGTAGCCACCAGCATCGAAAATTTGAACTCAATCGATTGATGGTGCAAATAAATTCTTCGAAATTGAAAATCAACACTGAAATAAGGACAGACTCTCGATAGCCTATAAACCTCCGTGATGGAAAAAAAACTACAACCGAGAGGAATTTTACTCAAATGGTATAATTGTACGTTTAAGTTTGGAACATTCGCCTTTCGTAAAGAGTAGGCTAATGCCGACGCCGGGTTTCTCTCCACCCTTCATCCTTTCCTGTCCATCCCCTATGGCGCAAATGACCTCAGCTATCGGTCGCCTCCCCTAAATACTACTACTGCCGTTGTTCCTGCCAATTTTACTTGCCATTTCTGCCCTTACCTTCCTTGCTAATTAGGAAGCCGTACTTCAGTTTTACTTCAAGTGAAGGTATTATTTGTCTTTCAAACGGGGTATGTGTGGTACTTTTGTGAAAGTCAATTTCAATGTATACATTAGACAAATGTCCTTCGAGCGAGAAGTCAGTAAGGTAGCATAAGGTCATCATCATTGCCGCTGCCAATAGTAATTAATTAAATATATATGCGATAGTTGTGCAAGTGACTGGCGTTCGAAGGGGATGATTGACTGAGGAGTAAGTGGCTGCTAATTGATCGGAATGTATTTCAAGGCCGATAAAGTCAGCAAATACCTCTGGTCGCAGATGTATGCATCAAAATAAAATATGAACCACATTTTTGTATATTATATATAAATAATACAAACACTATACAAAAATCAATTCTCCTGACGAAGGATAAGGATGATTTTCGTATAGATATTATATTATAAGGTAATCTACAGGTTGGGGTAGGTTTTTGGATGGACACAGCTACTAAATAAATATTTAGTGATTCCTAGAAAAACAATAAATCCAGCATCCTACTCTATATCAGGTCCCTCTGTATCTCTGAGTTCTTTCCTCCTCCCTTCATCCCGTCCAACATCCCTATCCTGTTCCTTCCCTTTCCTCTTTTGCCCAACATTCTACCCTCTATCACAGTCTTCAACATCCCACTGCCGGTCAACACCCCCTTCATTCACTTTTCTTGCCTCCACTAGATTTATCTCAACAAACCACTCTCTTCGCCTATCATAACATGAACTTTCTCTTTTGTTTTCATCTCGGTCAATTTCAACTTCTCCATTCTTCTCCACACCCACAATTCAAAAGCCTCCAGTCTACGTCTATCCTCCTGCTTTATTGACCACGTTTATTGACATACCTTTCGCACTGAATTTCTAATTTACTCAGCAATGCTTGCAGCCCCTTGGCTGACTGACAAACTAAAGCTTGGTCATCAGCAAACCTAACTGATTTTACTAATTCCCGACCCACTTTCATTCCTACCTCAAGTTCTTCCCATGCCTCTTTGATCATTTTATCTGCATACAGGTTGAACAGTAACTGTGATAATGGGTTACGCCCCTTACACCTCTCGCTGTAAATGCCCATCCGGACTCCCCGTTTCCCACCCGAACCTTAGCAGTCAGAGATATATACTAGTTGCGGATTAGCCTCCTTTCCCTCCAATCTATTCCTATTTTCTGCAGAATACTCATTAGTTTTTCCCAATTCACTCTATCACACGCTTTTTCGAAATCTACAAAACAGGCAATTACCTCCTGGTTGTGTTCTATATTCCTCTCGATTAATACTCACAATCCTGCAACGGCATCACGCGTACCTCTCCCCTTCCTAAACCCAAACTGATCATCCTCAAAGCCATTTTTTGCCCCACTCTCTATCCTTTTGTTTATGATCCTGAGAACCACTTTAGCTGCGTGGGATATCAAACTTATTTTCCTGTAGTTCTCCCATGATGTAGCCTTTACCTTTTCCGGAATAGGAACTAAAACTGATCTCTCAAAGTCTTCCGACCAGATTCCTTCCTCATAGATACTCCGAATCAGCCCATAAAGCCACTTCCTCCCACATTTTCCTAAACATTTCAATAGATATACATGATGGACAAAACATGTACAAAACATATACAAAACATATATATATATATATATATATATATATATATATATATATATATATACTAATATGTTTTGTATACCCGGCGTCGGCATTAGCCTACTCTTTACGAAAGGCGCCAAGGGGTCCGCGGCTTAGCGTCCCATCCGAAGGACGGTGTACTCACTTAAAGTGCCCTCTACAAAGCACCTCAAGTAGGGATCGAGACACCTATGACTCAACACCGCCGGGATTTGAACCCGGGCCTTCATGGGGGGAAGCAAGTACGTTAGCCCCCGCACCATCTCGATCCCCGGAATAACGGTGGTCAGGAAAATATCTAATGAACATATTTAGTCTCGTATCTTGTCTGATCGAACATATCTGAACTTGCATGAAGAGAGAAGTAACTTGTTTTTTCAATAAGTAAAGCGTGAGAGATACTTGATAAACAGCCCTTATTCTATGACCAACAACTTGATTTTGAAATTTAATTATTGCAGTTTTCAATTGACCGACGTGAGATCGACGCTTTTGAACGACTCTCAATATTAAATAGAAAGCTGCAATTATTCTTATCGGCGAGTCATTTATTTTTAAATATTCCCGCATCCTTTCAAGTGGGACCAAATTGACCTCTTTGCCTGCGGTTTTCATTCGTGTCCTCCGGGTGTTCTTGGCCTTCATCCTCTTTTTTCCTCGCTTCCCCCTTGCCACCTCTTCAAGATGAAATGCCTGCGTGTGCATGTCTAGGGAAGCCTTCTTCAGATTTACAGCATTTGAAAATAACGGTTAAGAGTTAAAACGTGGGTCGGGTTGATATTATTTGATCTTGGTACCTTTGCATAAGTTTATTTAAGTAATTCATTTGATTGCGATGGAATGTCACAAATATTTGAAAGAACTTACTTTATTAGGGCAGGTTTTTTAGCCATCGTTAACTTAGCTAGGGCAACAGTGATCCACGTTCATTGCCGCCCGTCAATCTCAGACCAATTTCAATAAAGAAAATATTTCCATATAAAACACTGATTGTGCATATGGAAACCGGTCCAAATGGCATCGTACAACAGAGGCAGTTAAGAAAATTAAGCGGGTGAGCGTCGTGGTTTCCAATTGCTCGCATCAGCAAAACATTCGGTGTTGTAGGGGATTGGGCCATTAAACGCCGAAAGGCGTGGGTGGGGGTGGTGGGGAGGGAAGGGAGGAGGGAATAAGGCCATCCGAGGGGTTATATGACCCTAATCGGACAAAATGCTTTACAAGAAAATCGCAGACAATTTCGCAACAAGATGAGCTCTTCACTCAAAAGTGTTTGATCGCCGTATTTCGCGGTCGTCGGAGTCTTTCAAGAAAAGAAACGACGATTTTTTCCAGTCATGTTTTCCAGCAAGGACTAGTAAACACTTAAACTTGCACACTAAAACTTTCTTTTTTGTGGGAACTACTCTCTACTTGGCAGAAAAATGATGAACAAAATACCACCGCCGACTCGGTGGGCGAAGCGCGTCGAATAGAGTATTTTCGCATTGCCTTGCCGGAGGTGTTCCAGAATCGCAGAGGAGTCAGTCGATTCGGGTCGAAAGGAAATTCCCGACCACGTGCGCCACGGATCAATCCATGGCATCCATTCAGATCCTTCAATGAGAAATTGCCGACTGTAAAAAAAAGGGCTCGCGGGACATCTGCAGACCGCCGTAAAACACGAGGGGGTATCTGGCTCATCGGCAACACGCCGGCATAAAAAAACGCACCCCCAGTGAAAGTGAATCCGTCAAAGTATTTATAGTCAACATAAAAACATATATGCCCAATCTCAATGCTTTCAAACTCAAGTTGATTGTTTCTTTGCGCATAAAACGTAAACTCAGGATCCAAGCGCTTTTTATATTCACGCAATAGTCAATGTGCTACTCATTGTGATTGAGTTCACGAAGACTTCAGCTTCAGGAGGTAACCCTCCAACTTCACTTAGATTTTTTAAACTAGTATGCATTAGTGGGTACATTCTATCAAAAAGAGTGTTCACATCTATTCGTATACTTTCATACAAAATTGTTTCGTCTACCTCTAAAAAAATAAGAAATTTGTTGTTGTCACCAAATATGCACTTTTCAATGAGCGACTTTAGCGAACTCTTCAAGAATTTGTTGTCTGAGGCGTAACTTTATGGAATTTGCATAACATATTGAATGTAATGAAATAATTGTCTTTGTAATTCCACACACTTCAAGAATTGTGATGCTAAAGACAATGTATTTTGTTTCATGTGCAACACATTTATTATTGGTATTGAAATCTAAATTAATGGGCAAGAACTTTAATTAATATAAAATACCTTATTCTCTCCCCACCGAAAACAGTCTAACATCCCACTCCGCAACATTTCCCACTTCATCTCTGAGTACTTCCTTCATCCCGTCCAAAATCCCCATCCTGTTCCTACCCTGTCCTTGTTTACACCTACATCCACATAATACCCCGCAAGCCGCCGCAAGGGCGTGTTGCGGGGGTGTTTAAATAACACTTTCCCCTCTCACGGTCTTTATCATCCCACTTATGATCAAATTTCATTTAAATAATTCCTCATCCATATTTCATGCCTCCTCTGGATTTTACACATCCCAACTGATCATCTTCTAAATTTTCCAACATAAATATATTAAAACACTACTCCGACATAAACGCAACGATTTAGTCCAATATTAAACTTTTTCCCACGTTTTCCGAAACCTTTTAAGTGGGTCCTTGAGAATATTATCCACCTCCAAAGCCTCACTTCATTTTAATCGCCTTAGTGTCCTTTCCAAATCGCCATTAAATATCCTCGGACCGACCCCATCCTCATCTGCGTCATATTCTCTCTCTGCTTCTAACCGTGCTGGCTGTGTTAATTCGCTGTACAGTCATTCCTTCTCTTTCTCTCTAAGCCTTCCTGGTTGAATTATTAATACTCCTGACTTATCTTTGATTTTTGAACCGATTTTCCCTTCTTCCTTCTTAAAATTCGTGCATATGTATTGCCCTCATTTCACGTTTTCTTTGCTAATTTCCATGGCCTCCATCTGCGTCCTCCTTCGCCCTTCCTTCCCTCTTTTGGTTTACCGACTCAGTTTCATTTTCAAATTTCTCTGGTATTTTACCTAATATATTTATAATAACATCATCTAAAATACATAACTCTCTTGTCCTTTTCCTATTTATATCTTATAGCTTCGTTTGCGCTTTGACTTCGATATCCTTTTTCAAATGCTCCCCTTTGTCTTCTATTTTACCCATCCTACCTTCTTCATCAATGATGTTATTTACCGCTAGAGCTGTGCTGGCGGGAGTAATAATAATTGCTCCTGGTAGAGTCATCCATGCCAGATAGGTCAAAGGTTAGGAACCAGACGAAAGGTAGTCCACGCAGCGTCTGTTCCTCAGTGAGGCGGCTGCAATGGCGTCTGACCCCAGAGGGACGGCCAATAAATGATGGTGTCACGTTAAAAACACCATTGAGGAAGGCAACGGGAAACCACCTAAATTATCATTCCCAAGATAAATATGATGGTCACTAACCAGATTTTGAGCCCTGGCAAATACCGAGGCTCGGCCCAAACGGCCGTGTGTCGTGCCCGGCAGTGGGAGAGGTGAGGCTTCCGCGGTCGTCATCTCACGAAACCCTTGCAAGAGAAAACCGGCAGCAGCAGGACAGAGGACCAAAAGAAGATCGAAAGCGTTTGATAGAGTGAATTTGGAAAAACTAATGACTATATTCTTATATAATTGGAAGGGCGCGGAATCATGTTAATTGAAGCAGGAGGATAGACGTAGACTGGAGGCTTTTGAAATGTGGGTTTGGAGAAGAATGGAGAAGGTGAAATGGACAGAGAAGAAAACAAATGAGGAAGTACTTGCTATGGTGGGCAAAGAGAGGGGTTTGTTGGGAGAAATCCTTTGGAGGCAGGAAAAGTGGATGAAGGGAGTATTGACCGGCAGCGGGATGTTGAAGACTGTGATTGAGGGGAAAATATTAGGCAAGCGAGGAAAGGGCAGGAGCGGGATAGGGATATTGGACGGGATGAAGGGAGGAAGAAAGTACGCAGAGATGAAGAGGGACCTGATGTAGAGTGGGACGTTGTGTTTTGCTTGGGGTCTCAAATTGTTGAATTATTATTTTTGTCCATCGAAAAACCTACCTTCACCGGTAGATTACCTAATAATAAATAATTTATATGTTTATCTGTTTATATATTTATATGTAAATTTTTAAGTATATTTATAATTTTTTGTAGACAGAAGCGGTAAATATATTATTGTATTCACGTGCGTATGCAAAACGAAAGAAAAAATTCTGATTCCTCCTCGTTCGACATAGATAGCATAGCTCTTAGAACGTAATCATTAATTTTGATCATTCTACGCCACTTTGGACTTGAGTTGAGCTTTGATGTTTCGGATTTTAATCAAAATTGCAGGAAATTTTGGCCTTAAAGAAATTAAAATGTTTGCATTTGGCGGTATTTGAAAAAACGGACAATTCATTAATGGTAGATGTTTTAAACACCGAATTTTCATGACCTTATATTTCAGGACACCATCTGGGTAAAAATACGTTGTATGGCTTCTAATGTCAGCTGATTACAAAATTTAGATGGTCAATACGTTTCTTCAGAAACAAGTCATTGATAGAAAAATTAATGTTCAAGTTTATTTGATCTCTTAAAGTGCCTGCACATTTATATCGCTTATTTTTCATACATTATATCATCGATTGTGTTGTACATCCTAAACGCGACGTGAATTTTTATTATGATTTTTAAAAGTTTTAAGACAATTATTTTTAAAAAGAATGTGCTGGAGTGTTAAATGGTTAAAGTTTTCTAGAAAAACTCCTTTTACTTTGCTCATTTATGCTTTATATTGTATCTAATAATGCAAGGTGCATTACAGAGAACGTTTCTGGTCTGTTTCTCCATATCAGTGAGTAACCCGGCGTCGGCATTAGCCTACTCTTTACGAAAGGCGCCAAGGGGTCCGCAGCTTAACGTCCCATCCGACGGACGGCGTACTTACTCAAAGTGCCCTCCACAAAGCACCTCAAGTAGGGATAGAAATACCTCTGAAGAATATTCAACACCGCCGGGATTTGAACCTGGGCCCTCTGGGTGGGAAGCCAGTACGTTTGCCCCCGCACCATCTCAATCTCCCCCTTATATATATATATATATATATATATATATATATATATATATATATATATATATATATATATATATATATATATATATATATATATATATATATATATATATAAAACACACACTCTTATAGATTTCAGAAACAGAGAAAGGACACTCACATATCCAGGTATTTATAGTTTTGATGTGTTTAGATGGCACGGCCGTCATCATGAAAATTCCGTTCCCTGGGGAAGAGCCGATAAGATATGTGTGGGGGCAAGAGTGAGGGGACTAAGCATCAACAACCGTCCATTTCTACCCGGCATCTTCCTCAGAATGCTTTTCTATATTAAAAAGCGTACGCTAATAAATATTTCCTAGAGTTTTGACACAATTTTAACATATTCGTGCGGTAATCGTGTAGGTGTGCATCGCGTTTCTTTTCGCCCGATTGAATCAACTAAATTTGCATTACACTTAGGCACCCGATATTCCGCTCCGTCGCGCCTTGCAATCAATAGGCGTAGTTTCCACAGAGGGGGTGTCGATGGTGCGGCGGCTCTTATTCTGCGCCGCGCGCCACACTGAAGTGTAGTTGAAACGGTATTGGCAAAATAGAACCAAAGTTTCATTCCTAGTCGACACACCCCAGGCATCCGGCTTTCAATCGACGGCGTGAATTCCCAGAATGCACTTGACTCTCTCTTCCTCGAGTTTACACCCGTGCAACATTGTCAGTAATGAAAATGAGGGACGCCGGACGCAGTCACACCTGGTATTGGGTGCGAGGATCGCGCGGTCGATATAGAACATACAGTGGAATCACAAAGTTACTGTTTTTCATGTCACTGGCCTTCTAAAAGTAAAAACCACAGTTATCACCCCTAAGGTTATCAACGTACAAATTAAGAATGAGTGGCGATGAATAGATACTCTGCCTTACACCTTTCTTTATCTTACTTGTAGCTTCTCTCCTGTTGTTGGCGTTCACACAGTATGTATTAATGTGGCCTAAGGAGTAATAAGACAAATATTTTATAAAGGCCTCTGACAGATAAACGTGAAGGCATTCTAAACCCAGTAAGAAATAAAACTTAGCTCAAGCCTTAAGATATACAATTTAACTGATTTGACTGGATGAGATGCCTCGGCGATTGATTCCACGACCTCCGACACTCGGCGGAAGCGAGGTGGGCCGAGGCGGCACCCCGGTTGACCCGCGGGGGGGGGGGGGTGAAGGTCGTCGGTTCGACCCTGCATCGCCCGGCGCCCGGTGGTTGTCGCACCCGATCAGGTTACACGCGCTGCCCTTTCTTAACGCGAGGGAGCAAGGGTAACTGAAAATACGACCGCATTCCAACCCCATTCGGGGAAAATAATGGTGCAAAGGTCCCATTCAGTTCGGCCGCTCTATGAATCCCGATGCGAAAACTGCTGCACTCGGAGAAATGTCCTCTCCGGTTTGAATGCAACATCTGCTTGACCCCAGGTTTCTATTTGTTGCCCGACGCAGTGTTTCGCGGGCAACGAGGACCATTTCCGAAGAAATTACGCAGGTTTCCTCCTGTCACTATTTTTATTTATATTAATGTCTCCTGAGGACTGCCGAGAGTATAGGAAACACCTGCAGTGCACACGTTTCATTGCCTCAGCCGCGCATATGCTCTCATTGCATTTCGATCGTAGTATTTATTATTCGAAAATATTGCACTTCACGGTCGCTTAACATAATACCACGAGGCGATGTGACCCTTCCTTTATCCTGTACTGTACTGTTCAAGGGGCTCACTACTGTTAGATATTCTACCTTTTCAATCTTGGTGCATATTTGACATTGCCGACTTAATTATTTTCCCGCGGGGGAAATTCATTGAGAATATTTTTTCCGTAGTACTCTACTGTATATCACCGCTGCACACAATTGGCTACTTTTCCACATAATTGATTGGAATTGGTTTTTCAATGAATAGTGTCACCGATCAGAAAAGTAATTTCCCTATCAATCATTCGAGATATGCAGATCTGAATAAAAATTCCAGGGTCGATGTGCGATCGCCTATTTTATAGAATAGCCTGAAAGAATGCTGAATGAATTTTTGTAGCTGTAAAAATGCTTCGAGGTAATAAAAATTGAGATTCAGGAAATAAATATTTTTTCCAATTGTTTAATTATCCCTCCTCAATCGGAATCGCGCACTTTAATGAAGGTGGATGAATTCGGGATTTTTTACCACTGCTTTTGAGCAGTGAGGAGAAGTTCTGAGAGGAGTGAAGCCGCTTAATACTCGTCTAAATGCGTGTGTTGGCCGGGCAACCGTTGCAACTAGTATTTACTCCCTATATTCCTTTTCTAAATTGCGGTTTTCATTCAGGGCAAATGAGTTCATCCCCAACTATTTTCATACCGTCACACAACATTTATTTCGTTTTCTCTGTGATTGGTGCTCCTTTGATCAACAATAAATACTTAGCATTCGATAAGAGTATTTTCTATGAAATATTTTTCTAAATTTTTCTATGAACCAGCACACAAAAAATTTATTGGTACATTTCTCATATAGTATGCAGTTTAAATTTCGGCCTCTCTCTCTCCTCTCAAACGACGTTTTCCTTTCCACTAGGCGTGTTTATCCCGGAGGGCAATATATTTTTGCTCCTTTCCCTCCCGAAATAACGGGAGCGGAAGCGGAAAGGTGGAAGGGGTGGAAATCATGGCGCCTCGAAGGAGTCCCAATGTCGGATTGCGAGGAATATGTTTCCATGGCGCAGTGATTTTTAGTGAAACTAATTCATCACGGGACTTCCCGTGCAGTGCCGATGCGATTAGTAAAATAAATCAAATAATAAGTGAATAAAAATATGGAAATAATATAAACATGATCTTCCACAGAGTTGACCAGAAGCCATCGAATACAAAAGATATGGAAATTCGACACGAAAAAACACATTTAATGGGTTTGGTGTTCCGACAACTGACGACATATAGTATTACATTCGGTAATTAATATTTGGAAATCAATCCGAAATATGACAAGTGAACATTCTTTTTCATGTGGGAGTCGAAACTTTGGAGTCAGTTACGAGGAAATTGTTACCTATTACTCCAACGGAGCGCCTTGAGAGTGAAAAAATCTCTTCATCAATATTTACATTTTCATCTCAAAGATGACGTGAGTGTATCTCCCCTGAGGCAGTCATGTTTTGTCATGGATTAGCAAATGTTTTCATCCTTGAACCCCTCACAAGGTTACATTGCAAACTCTTGGTAAAGTATACACACACTCTACAGCGTTATCTTCCATGTCGTGAGAATGCTGCACCGGAGGTGAAAATGCTATATCAACTTTAAGCCATATGTGTTCAGCGCAAGAATCATTTAGAAGAGTACCTTTAATATGACACCACCATTCAATGAAAATTGAAAATTTGATTTTCTCACATAATTAATTGATGAAATAAAGCCACGTCTCTGTTGATCATAGTATTGATTGAGAATTGAGAACCGTACGAGCAACAATAACAAACGAATTTATAAACGGTAGTCGTCCTGCAACAACTGTGCTAGGCATGGATGGCTTTCCACCGGTAATAATATCGCTCATTACTGCAGCTTTAGTCTAAGATTTTAGCACATTCTAAATAGGTGACGTAAGTCATTTGTATAGCCTAATAAAATGAAAAAAACGAGTTTTTAAATCTTAGCCTTAAAATCCTTTTGACTTCTGAATCTTACTCAGTAGTTTGCATATACCTAGCAGTAATCTGTCCGGAGGGTTAATGAGAAGGGGCGACCCATTTCGTACGCACACAAACGCACACACAAACGCACCCACAAACGCACACACACGCGCACACACTCGGGGGGGTTCCCGGTTTAATTACCGGACAACCACCTCTAAAATACGAGGTTATGGAGAGAATTAGCATAATCGAAGTCAAATCGGGCCAAGGCACAAAATACTTCAACTCCGAAATCGAACACAATCACGCCCTAAGCAAAAAACAATTAAAAGAAATACTCAGGGAACAAACAATTCATCAGTGGAATAAAGACTGGCTGAATTCCGATAAGGGTATTCACACTAAATAAATATTCGCAGACGTCATTGAAAGGCTAAATATAAAATTCAAGCTAACTAAGAAAGCGACGCAACTCCTATCAGGGCATGGAAATTTTGGACACTACCTCAATAGAATAGGAAAATCAAGGACTAATCTAGGTAGTACCTGCCTAACAGAAGACACCGCTAAGCATAGAATAGAGGAGTGCCTACAGTATGAAAAACCCAGGCATGAAATTTGGCACAGCATGACTTATAAGAAAACCGAGATGGGTGAGATTGTGCTATTTTGCCTTAAGCATAACAACGACCAATTATTTAAAATGGTGCAATGAAATTTGATAATTGTAGTGACATTTGAAGTTGGTAAATTAAAAGCTTGATAAATCTAGTAATTGTATTGCTCGTTTATTGTGTAAATAAAATTGTATGTAATTGCTATTTTAAGTTAACGTGTACTATTTTCCCTCGTGTACGATCAAAGGAAAAAAAATCTTGTATGACTCTGTAAAGTGTTATCATAGAATAATATATTTATTTCTTGTAATAATTATTATCTCTAATTATACTAAATTTGGGTTGTACATTACTTCTGTAATTTAATGCTACTGTGTCATCTTGTTTGATATTTATTTTTCTCATATTGTGTAATTGATTTTAATTATATCAGAATACTAAAGGGGGATTAAGCGAGAGCAGGAACCCCCTCAACATATCATGCTATTTTTCTGTATGCAATTTTTTTTGTATTTGCTTCCGCAATAAAAAAAAGGAAAGTTGTGATTGAGGAAACTCCTTCACCACCTTTCCTTATTATTATTATTATTATTAAGATAGCCACAAGTGAGGAGGAAAAGAATGGGACGCGGTGTTGGAAAAGGCATGAGGCCCTCATCCAAGATTTGATAAATATGATGAATAACAGAAATGCCAAAACTATCAATAATTGGCTTCGCGAGCAAAGAAGATCCGCAATTCGTTTTAGGAGATGAAGAAGTGTGAGAAACCGCCCCACAAATAATGTGTACCAGAGACTCCCCAGACAATGGCCAGGGCCAAAGAAAGCGCCGATGCTGGCGTTCAGCAGTCGATAACCACGGCGGGTCACCAAAACACACCCGAGGTTCGCTCAATATCGCCGACAGAAGAAAACAAGAAGAAGACCAAGATGAAGCAGGAGGAAAATGGTCCATCAGGGATTGAAGAAAACTGTTGTAAAATCGCTGGAAGAAACACGGGAGCAAAGGAAACGATGAGGGACTCCGGGAAATGGAAGCCCAGAACTCTGCCTAGTGCGCTACTAATAAGCGCCAAAGATGAAAAACAAAATTCCTCTGCCGACATCTTAAAGAAGGTCAAGAAAAGCTTACCCGAGGACGAAGCAGAAGGTGCCATTGAAAATGTACAACGAACGAAAACAGGTAAGCTTCTAATAGTCCTAAATCGGAAGATAGGGTATAAAATCGAACCCCTACATACCAAGATGGCAGATATGTTAAGAGATGAAGCAAACGTTGCTTGCAAGACTCATGAGGCAGACCTGGAAATCAAGGCCCTTAAGGAAACAATTACGGCTGAGGAAGTTTATTCGGCGCTGGTAAAAGTGAACGACGGAAGCCCAAGCATAGCAGTTGAATCTGTCAAGTCCTTGCATAAATCATACGGAAGTACGCAAACTGCATCCTTAAGGCTCCTAGTAGAAATAGCACGAAAAATCATCGGGGAAACGGGGAAAGATCCGAATAGGTCTGGTTAGCTTCCCCATCCGAGAAGTGAATAAGCCCCGCAAGTGCTACAAACGCTGGCACGTGGGGCACATCAGAAGCCAATTCAAAAGCGAAATCGACCGTTCCAAGCTCTCTATCAAGTGTGGAGATGAGGGTCACAAAGTGACACAGTGCCCAAACAAGGCAAGGTGTGTCCTGTGCAGTGAAAAGGAGAAACAATACGACTGTGACCACGCAGCCGGCAGTTTCAAGTGTTCGGTCGTCAAGGAGGAGACGCAAAGGTGAATGAATAAACGAAGATGAGAGTGATGCAGCAAAATGTGAACCATTGCGAGGCAGGCCAGGACCTTCTGGTCCAGACGGTGATGGAAGTGAAACCTGTCCTGTTGCTAATTTCTGAACCGTACAAGAAGCACGAGGGATGGCAATGGATTTCTGATTCAACTGGAAAAGCGACTATCTGGTCGTGCAATGGCCTTCCATTCCAGAGTACCAACGAGAACGCGCAAAGAGGATTCATAAGGGCTAAACTTGAAGAAATTTACTTCTACAGCTGCTATGCACCACCCAGTTACGACATGAGTGATTTCGCTGACTTCCTTGATAGGCTAACCGCAGACTCCAGTGGACACTCTCCCGTGGCCATTGCGGGAGACTTCAAAGCGTGGGCAGTCGACTGGGGAAGCAAGGTGACGAACCCCAAAGGCCAGGCGCTACTAGAAGCATTCCCCAGCCTAGATGTAGTGTTGCTTACACGGGGAAAAAAATGAACATTTGAGAAAGGAGGCAAAGGCTCAATTGTGGATCCCACCTTCGTCAGTGAATGTCTCGCTTCAGGCAACAACAATGACTGGAAGCTAACGGACATCTTGCACCTCAGTGATCACCATCTGATCTGTTGGGAGGTATTTACGGCCAAGTCAGGGAGAGCGCCACCTCCTGCAAAGACCAACTTGGTTGGATGGAAGGTCAGCGCTTTCGACCGCGAACTTTTTACAGCAGCGCAGGAGAGAGGGCCAGTCATCGCAAGTAATGCCACCGAAGTGGTGAAGGAGGTTATGAGTCGGATAACCAAGGCAATGCCCCATAAAGAAAAAGGAAATCGACAACTACCTTTGTACTGGTGGAATGACACAATGGATACGTTGCGTCCAGAATGCATTCAAACAAGAAGACAGGCTAAAAGGAATAGGCGTAAGCCCAATTACCTCCACCTGGGAAAGAGCTAAAAAGATGCCCAGAGTAAAATGGCTAGGGCGATCAAGACCAGCAAGAAGAAATGTTGGGAGGAGCTACTAGAAGAGGTCGATGGTGATCCATGGGGTAGACCATACAAGGTAATAATGAAAAGGCTAAAGATGTAATCAATGCCCTCACCCACGTGCCCGAAAAAGCTACAAAATAGCGTGACGGGGCTGTTTCCACAGCGACCGAATTTTTACGACCTGACTGAGCAATGTGACGAGAATGATATACCTGAATATCCACTCCAGGAATTAAAGAGAGCGAGCTCCAAGGTTGGGATCTTGAAAACCCCCGGGCTGGATGGTATCCCCGACATTGCAAGCAGCCATCGAAGAAGTTCTAGAAATGTTTCTCTCTATGTACAACAGGTGCATGATGGAAGGAACTTTTCCCACTGAGTGGAAACGGCAGAGACTAGTTCTCCGCCCTAAAGGAAAGAAGCCGCCAGTTGAACCTGCATGCTTGACACAGCAGGAAAAATTTTCGACAAAATAATCTATGGGGGAATGGAAGAAGTTTCGGAAAGCCATCTATCCGACGATCAGTTTGGGTTGCGAAAGAACCGTAACAATCACGACGCCATCAGCCTCGTCGTAAATAAGGCAAGAGAGGCATTAGTTGGCGAAAGGTGGAAGAACGGCGAGAAACAGTACTGCCTGATAGTGACATTAGATATCAAAAATGCATTCAACTCGGCCAGATGGTATCGCATTATGGAGGCGCTCTCTGAAATGGGTGCCCTCGGATACATATTGAAGATGGCGGGGAGCTATTTCAAAGACCGTATCCTGAGCTGTGATACCAATGAAGGCCCTAAGAAGTATAATGTAACCGGAGGAGTTCCATAAATCTCGGTGCTTGGACAGCTACATTGGAATATCATGTATGATGGGCTGCTGAGAATTAAAGGCACCAGAGCAGTGACAAAAGTGGCCTTTGCAATGGTCATCGTGGCAAAGCATCTGGACGAGGTCACCCACCTTTTCAGTGTTTCCTTTGAGATTTGTAGAGAATTCATGGAGCAAATAGGATTAGAGCTGGCCGAAATCAAAACAGAAGCGGTACTAGCCACCAGCAGGATGACCCGAGAGAGCATAACTTTGATAGTGGGAGGACATCGAATTACAACCTAGTCATCTATACAATACCTCGGCGTGCAGATTGACTAAGCGTAGTGGTGATTGCTCATTAAAATGGATAAGGGGGTAATGCATTCGCCAATGAAAGAGGAAGTGCAATGTTTGCATGACAAAAGTTAAATACCGTTTTTGAGAGGCAATTAGCGTGGGAACGAGGTGGTATCTATATACGTGATCTCCATCGAGTTGTTCTATATATCCCCTCCCCTCCCCGGAATACAACCTTGACGTGGTGGAAGGGCTTGTGCGTTCCGATGATCCCTAGAGCTGTGATGGCGGGAGTAATAATAAGGCTCCTGGTAGGGTCATCCATACCAGATAGGTGAAGGTTAGGAGCCAAACGAAAGGTAGTCCACGCAGCTTCTGTTCCTAAGTGAGGCGGCTGCAATGGCGTCTGACCCCAGTGGGGCGGCCTATAAGTGATGGTGTCACGTTAAAAACACTATTGAGGAAAGCAACAGGAAACCACCTCAATTATCATTCCCAACAAAAATATGATAGACAATACAGAGATTTTCAGTCCTGGCATGTACAGGGCTCGGCCAAATCGGCCGTGTGTCGTGCCCGAAAGCGGGGGAGGTAAGGCTTCCGCGGTCGTCATGCCACGAAACCCTTACAAGGAAAAACCAGCAGCAGCAGGACAGAAGACGCAGAAGAAGAATACACAATTAGTTACAATAGGAACGTTGAATGTTAGCACAATGATGAGGACGGGGAAATTGGGGAATGTTAAACGAGAGATGGAAAGGGGAAGAATAGATATTTTAGGTCTAAGCAAGGTGAGATGGAAGGATAGTGGGGATTACTGGAGTGATAAGTATAGAATAATATACAGCAGTGGGGACGCGAGCCGACGAGGGGTTGCCATAGTATTGAATGAAGAGGTAGGAAGAAGCGTAGTCAACATAGAGCAGGTAACGGATAGATTATTACTAATAGAAATAAAAGCAGAACCGACGAACTTGGTTATTATTCAGGGATACATTCCGCCAAGCAACCATAAAGAAGAAACGGTCGATGGGATATACGATCAGTTAGAGGACATAATCGCGTGTGTTCCTGCTGGGAAACATTTGATAGTGATGGGGGATTTGAATGCGACGGTGGGCGAAGGAAGAAATGGTGATGAGGTCGGGGACTATGGATTAGGCATGGGGAATGTCCGCGGGGAGGAAGTAGTAGACTTCTGCAGGAGACTGGGTTTAGTCATCACCAACACTTGGTTTAGACACCACAAAAGACGCAGGTATACATGGAAAATGCCAGTTGACTCAGAAAGGTATCAGCTAGATTATATCCTGATTGGACACAGGTTTAGGAACAGTGTGATAAATTCGCACAGCTTCCCGCGAGGGGATGCGGACTCTGACCACAATTTAGTTGTTATGAAATGCAGCGTTCGTTTCAAAAAGATAAGGCAGGGTCGACGAGTTAGAAAATGGAATGTAGAAGCATTAAATGGTTTGAAAAGGAATGAATACAAACAGGCGGTAGAGGAAATCATGGAGGACTGTAAAGAGCTAACTACTATCGAAGAAAAATGGGAAAGGATCAAGAAAGGGTTGTCTAAAGCCGCAAAAGACACTATTGGAACCGTTAACGCTAAAAGGACTAGGAAAACATGAATCACGGATGAGATGATTACAAAGATGGATGAGCGGCGAAAATGGAAGAATGTAAATACAGAGTTAGGCAAAATGAAGTACAAAGAATTAAACAATAAATTGAGGCGGGCAACAAATAAAGCAAAAGAATCATGGTGTAAGACGCAGCGCGAGGACATGGAAAGTCTGCAGCGGAAGGTAGAAATCGGTGCGCTGTACAGCAAAGTTAAATCTTTATCGGGAAGTAAGAAAGGAAGATCAACGATAGCAGTTAGAGATAAGGCGGTTAAGGTAATAGTTGACACAGGAAAGATCCAAGAGAGATGGAAGGAGTATATAGAAGAACTGTATGGTGAAGAACTCAGACCAACAAAGTTAGATATTGAAAAAGAATATGACTTAGAGGAGGATAGCTTAGACAGCATACTCGACGATGAGATAGAAAGGGCTTTAAGGGAGATGAAACTAAATAATGCCGTTGGGGTGGATAACATTCCCGCGGAACTATTAAAATGCTTAGGAAAATGTGGGAGGAAGAGGCTATATAAGCTGATCCGTAGAATTTATGAGGAGGGAATCTGGCCGGAAGACTTCTTGAGATCAGTTTTAGTTCCTATTCCGAAAAAGGTAAAGGCCACGTCATGTGAGGACTACAGGACTTTAGTTTGATATCCCACGCAGCTAAATTTCTTCTCAGGATCATGTACAAAAGGAGAGAGATTAGGGCAAAACATTACTTAGGGAATGAGCAGTTTGGGTTTAGGAGGCGGAGAGGTACCTTTCATGCTATTACGGTAATGAGAATATTAATCGAGAGGAATATAGAAAACAACCAGGAGGTAATTGCCTGTTTCGTAGATTTCGAAAAAGCGTTTGATAGAGTGAATTGGGAAAAACTAATGAGTATATTGAAGAAAATAGGAATAGATTGGAGGGAAAGGAGGCTAATCCGCAACTAGTACATATCTCTGACTGCTCAGGTTCGGGTGGGGAAGAGGAAGTCCGGATGGGCAGTGTTAGGAAGAGGTGTAAGGCAGGGTTTCCCATTATCACCGTTGCTGTTCAACCTGAATGCAGAGGAAATGATTAAAGAGGCATGGGAAGAACTTGAGGTAGGAATGAAAGTGGTCGGGGAATTCGTAAAATCAGTTAGGTTTGCTGATGACCAAGTTTGTCTTGTCTTGTCTTGTGAGTTTAGTTTGTCAGTCAGCCAAGGGTTTGCAAGCATTGTGAGTGAATTGAAAATTCAGTGCGACAGGTATGGGATGAGAATCAATATTAATAAAACATAGGTTATGCGATTTTCTAGAAAGAAAAAAGGCCAACTAAACATTAAAATAGGAGGGCAAAAACTAGAGCAGGTAGAACAGTTTACGTATCTCGGTAGTGTTTTGGACCAACACGGTCAAAGTAGTAGGGACGTAAGGAGAAGAATTGCGCTAGGCAAAAATGCTTTCACAAGGAGGAGGGAGTTGATGACAGGGACGTTGAGTAAGGATGTTAAGAAAAGACTCGTAAAAACTTTGATATGGAGCGGAGCTATGCACGGCGCGGAAATGTGGTCATTGAAGCAGGAGGATAGACGTAGATTGGAGGCTTTTGAAATGTGGGTGTGGAGAAGAATGGAGAAGGTGAAATGGACAGAGAAGAAAACAAATGAGGAAGTACTTGGTATTGTGGGCGAAGAGAGGGGTTTGCTGGGAGAAATCCTTTTGAGGCAGGAAAAGTGGATGGAGGGGGTATTTACCGGCAGCGGGATTTTGAAGACTGTGATAGAGGGGAGAATGTTGGGGAAAAGAGGAAAGGGAAGGAACAGGATAGGGATATTGGACGGGATGAAGGGAGGAAAAAAGTACTCAGAGCTGAAGTGGGTTCTGATGTAGAGTGGGATGGCTGTGTTTTGCTAGGGGCCACAAATTGTGGAATTGGTAATTTTGTCAATCCAAAACCGACCTTAACAGATAGATTACCTAATAATAATAACATATGTATATATATATATATATATATATATATATATATATACATATATATATGTATATATATATATACATATATATATACGTATATACATATATATACGTATATATATGTATATATATGTATATATATATATATATATATATATATATATATATATATATATATATATATATATATATATATATAGAGAGAGAGAGAGAGAGAGAGAGAGAGAGAGAGAGAGAGGGCGATAAGGAGAGTATTAATAAATTTATAAAATGTGTTATTGAAACATTTATCCTTTATTGGCCATTGACATGAATTTTACAGTCATAAATTCGCAAATAAAAATATGTAGGTCCGCATTCTATTTATTTTCCTTCTTTCACTAATCAGATGAAAATATATTGTCAAAAATAGTTTTAAAGACAGACACAAATATGTTAAAAGATACATATTTTTGATCAAATATAAAGGCTTTTAACTAATCCTATGACGAAAGTTTTTGAAGAAGATAATTTATTGGGTGTTTAAAGATATTAAAACTTTTATAAAATTGGCCAATATTTACAATTCTCAAATTAGTAGTCGCATTAACTGAATGTGAAATCGCGAGAAAAATGAATGCTTGAGGATGTGATTTCTTAACATTGTTTTTAAGGACTAGTATTAAACGCATTCTATCATCGTTTGAATAGCCTAGCTTAATTATTAATTAAGGTTATTGAAATTTTATCTAGCGTACGAGTTTTCATTAAATATACCCCGCGTCGCAATTTTGCAGTCGTAATTTTCTGTTCCAGCCTTGCGAGATTATTTTATATTTACGAGAATAATGTTGAGATTCACTTAAAACTTTGATGCGCCGTACAAAATTTGAAATGGCATCCCATCTCGATTTGTGGTCCATTGCACCCTCCGGCCGAAGTGAATATCTCTCTGCTGTCGTCCCAGCACTTTTGTGAGCGCACACTGTGTATCCTTTGGACACCCCTCCACCGGAAATCGATTTTCATAGTGAGTCAACGCCTACCGCTGCACGGGGTTCTCAGTTGGCGCAGCACTAAGCGTTGAAACTAGCAGTGCGAAAATGACGAAAAGTTAAAAACAAATACATTGTGTTCTTCATTATATGAACATGAACTTCCACAAAGTTGAGCCAGCGACCATCGAGTGTATCGAATTAGGTATTTCCTCCATTTCCTTTTGATTATGACCTCCCAATGATTGATATTGGTAAAGATAAACAGTTTCAGGGTTGATATAACGTAAGGAATCCATAATAAAGTAATCTTATAGTATTTTTCCACGATATGAATAAATTTATTTAGAGGAAAAGTGCTACGTCTTTACTTTATCAATATTGAATCAGTTGAAGCAGCTGTACTGTGAAATACTTTTCCTCACTGCAATATTCGGAGAATACATTTTATGCCAAGGAATGAAAATTAAATAATATTCTTTCATGCTAAATATCTGGAAATAAACATATTGGTAGTTTCAATCTTTCAGCTACTAATGGTACACATTACCAACATGGTCATGTGAAAGAAAATTATTAAGATTTAGATGTGGAGGATGATTGTCAACAGCTGTGAGTCGTAAACGATAGGTACAGGAGAGAAGAGAAACTTGGAGGCTATGGACATGTGATTGCAGCGATCAGCTATGAAAATAAAATGGAGTAATCAATGCTGGAATCCTTCGAAGAGTGGGTGAAGAGCGAACAAAAACGCTAGGTCACTCACTAGAAGAAAACAGATGATAATTGGACGCGCTCTGAAGTTTACTGAATATCTTGCTGAAGATTATAATTGGAGGAACCATGGGAGGGAGGCTAGGAGGGATAGCATGGGCATGATTTATAATGTAAGGTCAAGGGTAAATATCGTAAGGTGGAGATGATTGAACACGTCGGCGAGAGGAACTGCGAGCGAATAAAGAGACTCTTAACTTGGAAGAGGACTGAGATTGAAGCGCTGACATAATCCTTGGATTGGCAACTCGTGAGTATTATATATGGTCGACGTTTATTTTGGACGTGATGCCGTGTTGTTCATTTTTTTTACTCTAATAGTTCATCAATTTTGTTTTCATATCTAAATGGATCGTCAAACGTTCGGTATGTACTCTTGCATCGTAGTTTACGAGTCTTTTGACCTAATTAAATATCATATGAACGCAAAAATAAAATCGGAATCCTTATTTCTAGAACCAGCGTCGTCCGTTACTAAAATAAGAGTCGCAGTGAACCACTCATGGCCCAAGTGTGATGCATGGATCTTTCTTTAAGAGTTTAGGGAAAAGAATAGCTGGATTTAAGAAAGGTGGCTGCAAGTTTTCGTTCCGTTTCAGCCTAAAACAATTCGAGCTTCCCTATTCATCACGCTGTTTCCAAGTAGGGATTCATTCTGGGGAATTCTCCAGCACAGAGCGCAGAATTGATCGGAGAAGTCTCATCACTTCGCACGACTCCGTTGCGTCGACGCCTGCCTACTTCAGGCGGGAAGATATTATTGTCTCTGGACCAACCAACCTCTCTCTGCAGCTCAACCAAACTCCCATAGGCCAAAGGAATCGAGTCGCAAGGGGAAAATGACTCACTTTTGTACATTTTTCTGTTGGAAATGGTATTTTTAGTTTTTTTAATCTGTATGAAATTACGGAGACGCTACGGATTGATACACATCAAACTCCTGAGATGGATGAACAAATGACAAGTAATTCAAAGTGATCGCTGCGACTGTGACTCATGGGAAACCTGTTCAAATAAGTTATCGAAGTTAGCAGTCATAGGTGCGCAGGTGTCCTGGCAAAGAATCCCTCGATTGTCCATCTTCGCCCTCTCCGTCTTCGCCGGGGGAGGTGCATGTTTTCGACGGTTTGCGGATCTTCTTCCAGCCGCTAGTCTAATCCTTTCACCCGGCACCTCTATCAGCCCCTCCCCACCCGGGCCGCCGGGAGGGGAGCCCTTCTCTCTTGGCCGCGAGTCAGGAGAAGGGCGAGGGAGTGTGAATCCGAGGGGATAAATCACCGGCCGGGAGAGGTAGGGTCTCCCCGGGGGGGGGGTTTCAGGATTGTGATATCCCTTCTTTGATATATTCGATGCATTCCTCCTATTGTATACAACGCCCTAGCCTCACTCATGATTTTCTCTGATGCTTCTAAACTCCATTTCCTCAATCTTCTTCTCCCTCTTTTATTCCCCTTCATTGTGATTCTACCCTTCATTATTGTCACGTAAGTTGTGATCCGAGTTCACATTCCCTCTCGGAAAACTAAGCGAATTAATTGCACCATTTCTAGATATGTTCATAAAAATGATAAACGAATAGTCTAACTGATATTTTTTTGAATCCGACGAATATCCATCCACACGTACGCCTTTTGTGGGATCCAAACCAAGTGTTCCTTGTGGTTATCTCGCTCCATTATCATTAGGCTTTTAACGTGACGTCGATGTAGTGCATCGAATATAATGGCATTGAATTTATTTTATGCGTTGAATGGGGAAGAAGATCCATCTGCCGAGTGCACCGATGCACTCTCGTCTCTTCGCGTCGCAATGCGGCCGCATGATGAACGGGTGCGGGCCAAAGTTAGACGGAGAGCCTGGCTCGAGCACCACCTGTCTACGAAAGGCAAAAGGGAGGAGAAGAGGCCCGACGAAAAATCCTCCGGAAATACGCACCGCAGGGCACGCACCGCAGGGCAGGCACCGCAGGCCATCATTGTCCAGCGTGGATTGATGTGCTTCCGTTGACCAAATGAATAATCTGTGAATTACAACCCCTGCCATTCAAAGTGCACGCATGACCAATGTGAACCCTTTAACGAATGAGCCCCTCTCTCAGGGATGTGCCTCGAAGTGTTGCAAAGGGTGCATCAATTCACCAGATTCTGAAACCCTTAAAATTCTTAAGAATAACTGTATGAATTCATGAAATTTCCGCAAGAATGTTACGCATCAAGCAGGAATAGGCTGAGCGTAAATGAGGGGGCTTTGTGGTCAAGGAGAAAATTGAAAGGTAATTTGGACAGACTGGAAAACATACGACAACGTTTGAAACGTGGCAGTTGAAGTGAGGATATGCTTAGGGGAATCCGACCTAAGATCTAAGGGGAGGCGGTGGAGGGGCGTGGCCGGGCGAGGGCTCCCAAGCAGAGGACGATCGTTGAAAGGGTGGATGTACCACTTGCAGCCCTTAAGAAATCATTTGGGGTGTGGTGATGAGCGGTTGGGGAACTGGCCCATCCTAGAATGGTGCTTGCAACCCAGACACTTGACCACCTCCCTTGCCGGCAAATAAGACGCTTGATTTTACGCCCACAGAAACCGTCCTCTCAATTTGTCCGTCTCTATCTTTGTGTTTTAGATATTCCGTGAGTGCGATGGCTCGAGAACTCTCACCACGAGCAGGCACATTTCATTTTTAATGAATTCACGTCTGAAGTGACAGTGTCGGCCTTCTTCCTACGCGCGACAGTGGCGCTGCTCAAACAAACATCGAGTGCAAAGAGCGAGTCCTGGGTGCTGCATATTATCCACACTTTTTATCACTTCCGCCGAGCTCTCTTTTATTTTTTATCCAAAAATGTTTTAAATATGTGAGTTAAGTATTAGTGTTACTCGAATGATTTACGGAAAAGAAATCGAACGTTATTTTTTTGCTAACCATTCACCACGCTTCCCTTAAAACATTTGCTCTGCGTAATTCATCGCAATATTTTATTTCGTTTCTGCCTTTTTGGAAGTGTTCATAGAAATTCATTTTTCGCCAATTCTCGTCAATATTGCGAATGCCGATTTCATTCCACCTGGGCAGGGAAGGGATTTCTAAAAAAACTACTCCCTTAAGAATGCACTGTAAGAGGAAATGAATGCGGCAAATTTCATTAAACCTTCCAAAGGTACAGAAACTCTCTTGGTTAACTTGGGTCACGCTAGATGTTACAGGATTTCATTAAATTATGTCCTTATATTTGATTCTGAGAATGAATAAAATTATTTTACAGGCCAAACCGGATTTGTTTCATACCATTGGGTTTGTAATACGTTTCAAATTTTCACTATTATTTTATGGCAACTAGTTTTGATACTTTTAATCAATTACAAGGGTAAGCTGAAGTAAATAGCTATCGCGATAAAATTCAATAGCAAAGTTGAGCACATGTTTTAATCAATATGATACATTGCCATCGCATAATACTTGATATCAGATCACGTGATCATTTCGCAAATTGATAAATTCAAGGAAAATTTTCGTAGTTCGAGAGTCATACGGGAATGAGGGTCTGAACTGTGACTCCTAGATAAAGGATTTCTCACGAGGACGAAAGGGCTTCGTTGCAGGGGCTTTCCAAACGTCCGCCAGAGTCCCGAAGAGTCCGAAAGTCCAATGCGCAGCAATTTGGGCGCAGGTGAGGGAGGGGGCGGCAGGCGTCCTGGGGGGTCGAGTCCCTTGAATCTTGAGACCCCTGGCGTCCCTTCTTGCTGCTACCCTCGCCCTACACCTAGAAAAGTGAAGACGAATCATTCACTCCTCCGATGGTCGATTATTACTCGCCATTACCTACGAATAGCACTTGCAATCCCACCGGAATTGTCACATGTGGAACTAAAAACACAATCATCAAAGGTTTGGCGAAATGCTACATGGATTATATAAAAAGTATCGGTATTAATTTTTCATTACAAGTGCGTGTGGAGTGCTGAATTCAGTCCGTCGGTTAAGTGTGCGTATGATCGCAGATATCGTGATGGCATTGATGAGAGAGTTACAGTGCACGAACGATCATCCCTTTAAAATTTGGAGACGCGAAAGATCTGTGCGCTTAACTCGACCCGAAGGTATTTGGACGGACGGCCAAAAGAGCAGAGATTCGAGCGTCTGCTTGCGAGGACCATACTGCAACGGCATCGCGACCATTCCCCAAACCCCTTACAGTGCCGATTTGGAACCAGCAGGCTATTTCCTATGCCCAAAAGTGAAATCCTCCCTCAAAGGACACCACCATGGGACCATAAGTCAAGCCGTCAAAGAAGCTTGCACGCATAGTACCCTTAAGGACCCTCCGTCTACCTGGGAGCCTTCCAGTCGTGAAAAAGCCGCTCTGGCAAAAGAGCGTGTCGGCGCTCTCAAGGGAAAAGAGCAATATCTGAAATAAACGTATTTTTCCGAAACTTTTCCCGATACTTTTTACAAATTCATCACACAATGAGAGTAGAATGCCGGTTAAGGCAAGCATTCAATGGACACAGTGATTGGCCAGCCACTGCTACATACAGCGAAAGTGCCGCCGACGTGCAGAATCGGTCCTGCACGCTCCAATCGTCGAGGAATTCTGCGGCGAGCGATCGATCCTCATGAGTTTCCATCTACATCTACACAATAGCCCGTAAACTGCGTAAAGGGGGTGTGGCGGGGGGTGTTAGATCACCAGCCATGCTAGCCAAATCTCAATAATGTACCCTCTACACAAATATTAGTTTGATCATGCACTCGAAAAATACTAATCACACGAAAGAAAGTACTCCCCTGCAATAATATTTATTAATACGATGCGTGAATTCAAATCATACTGAAGAACTATTAAAAAGATTTATTTTTTAATTAAAAAGAATAATATGCAGGAAAAAACATGTAAGGTATCGACAACTATATGTACACTTCACCAATTCTAATTACGTATCTCCTCCGCGATTGCTGCCATATTTCATTATTATGATCTGTAATGACTCGAGGAAAAATCGACTTTAAATCTATTTGTTCTACAATAAATCTCCCTGATTTTACGCACGTGATCTGATCTGCCATAATAAATGGGGGACTGTAATATATCCTTAACACCCTCAGATAAGTAACTTGCCTCAGATTTACGCAGTAAATTTAACCTGTATTTAAGCCTACAGTCAACTAGTGGCTCCCATCCTAATTCTTCCAATAGTGTCATGACAACTTTTAACTAACCTATCTACGTTGCACTCGATCTAGTTCCAAAAGTAATCCTACCTCGTTAGGACACCATACACTTGCAGCATACTCTAGGCGGTGCTCAACTAACGTGAAATAACAAAGCTCCTTGACCCTCTTATCAAATATCCAGAGTACCGCTTTTATGAATCCTAACTTTTTATTTGCTATTCCTACCATTCCCCTGTTTAATGCCAACTCTCCCTTCGTCCCACTCCCCGCAATCATTGGTCATCGGAAACACTCCCAAGATAGAGCACCACACTAAAACGAGACAATCGTCCACTCCGCATTCTTCATGCCTCCCTCCTATTCTCAGGCCTATTCTTTCCCTCCCTCTGCTTCTTTTACACACACTCAATACTTACTGAATCGCCTGGTTTTATGCGTTCTTCCTCTTTCTCCTCAAACACTTTCTTCCTTCCACACTACAACTGGCACTGACTACTACTCGACAGCAGCTCCTCTGTGCCATTTCGCTTCCCCTCTCCACTTCCTTTTCTCTCCCCACATCTACCCATCAAAAATCTCCGATCTGCTCTTCACTCCTCGTTTCTATCACCAAGTTTCCGAACCGTATCAAACTCCTCCTCATTCCAGTGTCTCCCCTGATCAATTCTTCTCCCTTGCGCCTTGTACTTACTCCGGGAAGGATTCCACACCAAAGCTGCTCGAACTTTTAACCTTTTCGTACTTTGTTACTATTTTTGACGGAAAGTAGCCAGGCTCTTCCAAAAAGAAAAGCTAATGCATTAATCATAAATAACGGACGCCTTATTGTTTTTTTCTGTGAGGTGTTACTATTTTGTGAATGCCTTTGTAATCCAAGTTATGGTTGTCTCATTAGGCTGGCGTAAGAGAACTTTAAAGGCGGCTCCTAGTTTTTTAAAGTTGGAAAATGTAGGTAGGTAAGGATTGCATAATGTGTGGGTTATAATGAGTACTTCCCAAACCTCTCTAGAATAGAGACACCCTATTTCCTAAAACTTGTAATGACCGAATATTAAGCGTCGAAAATTATAGGGAATACACGAGATGGGAGTAATGCCTGAGACGTGTTTGAAGGCGCGGTTTCTCACATTTGCATATAATGCATATTGGACGCTTAATTGCTTGTATTTAAGTAACAATTCAGATCATACAGAATTGTATTGACAGACAAAACCGCAGTGGAAAATTAATTGGCATGTACTCTGACACAAAACGGTATCATTTTCCCTAGGCATGGGCACAAAACTGCTAGTAAATTATTAACAATCATTTTTCTAAATTTCTTGCTAAAATTGCCGTTGCTAAAAGTGAATTTGTCCTCAGGATATGTTTCATCTGAACTTCATCTCTAAATTTGGTCCATTTGTGCGGTTCTTCTTCATTTAGCCTAATGTCTCTCTTCATCTGATCCTCCCGTGCCCCTCAGCCTCCCGTCTTCACAGGCAATCCTTTCGTCAAGTTTCCCGATTCGCATCCTTTTTTGCCATAGACCTCGTGGAAAATTATCGATTATTCTCCTCAACACCTGTTTATTTTTGCTACATTTTCCATTCTTGTATTCTTCTCCATTTTTCGCCACAGCCATATTTCTGATATGCTCTCTATCTAGATACTAGTCATCAGAATTCTGATCTACCATGAGTCGGAGTCGTACGTTATGCCACAGGATGCAGCACAATTGGCATTTATAATTATTTTGGCTCTTTAACTGTTTCCTTTTCCAACTCGTGGCTTCCCATTAAGTTTGATGGCCTGACTCTCCACGTCACGTGAACACACATCCCTTGTGGCGGCCCACTCGACTACGTAATGCGTGAATGCAAATGGGAGAGGCCACGAGTGCCGTGGGATGCCCAAGCGAGGGAGAGAAGGGCCGTACGGGCGGCCCGCGTGCCTCGCGTTCGCCTCTCTTGCTTTTGTTAGTCAATTTCGCTTTCTGGGAGAGCGAGTTTCCAGCAACGCTTCGCTCTAATCCCTCCGCTCGAAGGCGCGATGCTCCCGTCAGCGATATTAACAAGGGCGAGCGACGCGGAAGGGGGCAGGGGCAGAAGGGGGCAGGGGCAGAGGGGGGCAGGGGCAGAGGGGGGCAAAGGCAGAAGGGGGCAGGGGCGTGCAGGGCACGGAGGGCCTCCGCCCGATTAAGGAAAGGGATGATAATTCAAGAAACCATGTAAGGGAAAAGTATTCTAAAATTTACAAATTTGTCATTATTTTTAAAATTTTTAAGCTGTACATACGTAAATATAATTCCTCCAATTAAAATCGTGAGATGTCTTTTAATGAGCACATAGCGAGTAGTTATGCAGCACTTTCAAAGGTTGAAGACCTCTGGTGGAATGAATGCATAAGGATAAAATACATGACTTGGACATTTGTGAAGAAGTGAAAGTTCTCAGAAATGAGTATTTGTACGAAATGAATATGAAAGGAGAGGCAAAACATGCTGTGGTGAATCGTGGAATGGAGTTACGGATATTTTTTAGCTTTGGAGGTATTTCATAAAGATTGAATTACGCGGAGCCGTAGAAAGATTTTTTTGTGTTGTAGGGTGGTGATTGAGTGGTCGAAGATTAGTTGGAGTTGGGGAGTTTGATGTGAGCGAGTGAGAAGTTACGAGTTAGTTGCCGGCCCCAGTGGCGGCGGGGTGACCCCAGAGGTCGCGCGTTCGATTCCCACCTAGGTAGGTTTTCCTCCACTTACAATGATATTTCAATACAATTCTCAAATATTTCAATTTATTTCTCAAATGTTTATTTTTCTCATATTTTAATATTTAAATTATTAAATTTAATATACCCCATATAAAGGTCCGAGGGCTATTTTCGAGATAATGCAATATAAATAAACAACCAGGAGTGTAGCAGTAGATAGCCGTTTGTTCCACCAACTTAGGCGGTGGAATACTATTGGCAAGGGTTGAAGCGCCATAGTTTTCCATCCCCTCCGATATCAACCATTCGGCATCCGTCCTTTCCCTCGCAATCCGTCCCCCTTTCCAATATGAACCAGGGAGAACTCGGTGACCCAGCCACCCCTCAGCGATCACCGTGAGGATCGCCGGTTTGTTATGGTGACTTCTTCCCCCCCCCATCTGTTTCGCCCTCCTACCCCTCCCTTTCCACCCCTCCCCCACCACCCCCTCCCTCTTTCGTGATGGCTGAGTGCTCATGGCCCCTCGTCTCGCCTCGCCCGACAACAACGCAGCGGGGAAGTTCCCCAACTGAGATGGGGTGAGTGGGGCGGAGGGAGGCTGGCCCTGGAGGAGAGGGCTCTTCCAGGGGCGGTTTCGGTGCCGAGGGAAGGGGCGGGGGACGGTTCCTTTCAACCATCTCGCCTCCAACCAATCCAGAGATCCTTCCATCATCTTCTGATTCCCGATTATAAAAACTCTTCCCCTTATTTCTTTGGACCTAAATAAGCAGAGGGAGAGGAAAGCAAAGGCAATACTAAAACTTCCTGGACAATGGCTGTCTAGGGATTTCTTGAGGCGGGAACTCCGACCTTTTCCCGTGAGTGAGTGAGTGGCGGTTGCTCATTTATGGCTTGCGCCCGCAAGCTTCGGCGAGAAACATAATTTTCAATTTATATGAGTGGAAAGTAGCATTTTTTACTTTTTCATAAATTCCAATCCGTGTCAAATATCTTAATTTCTTATCTCTTCTCTATGACGCGATAAAAAATGCACCGTTCCAGTGGTCACTCACGCAAAGACACGTCGCCTCCAATTTTGAAAATTTCACGTTGTCTCGTTGGTGCTCTCCACAAATAATCGTGCATCTTAAAGAAAATGGCATGCCTCAATTGTTTGTCTCTGATATTAAAAAAGTCTTTAGCGAAATAAAGAGACGGTGATATACCAGTAATTGGGGCAGAGAGATCAGGGAAAAATATATTATGAAAACTACACGCATTTACTCTCGAAAGAAGTACAAGGGTGGTTTGAAAAGTTTCCGACCTCAAAAATTTCAGAAAGAAGGTCTTGTATCTTTGTTAGGTTTTCAGACCGCCCATGCACATATAGCATGGGAGGGAAGGGGAGCGACAGAGATGAGCGCGAGTCGATTGGCATGGCGAGGCAACGTACTGCAGCGAGGAAAGCTCATGAAAAAGAAGAAGGCAATGCGTGGGAGTATTGGCGCCTAAGGTAGCACTCTATGGATCAGAAACGTGGCGCGTTGGAAAATCGGGCCACAGAAGAAATCTTCAAAACCTCCCACTGGAAGCGGATGTAAATATATAGATCACATCTACATAACTTGTATTTACATCTTGCCTTCAATGTTTTTATTTATATTTAAATAAAAACCAGGTGAAATATTCAAACCTTGAGATATCATGGATTTGTTATGTGAATTTCCTAGTATTAGTATTCCTGATTAGGGTAGGTTTTTGATGGCCCTCGACACTATACACCAGTGCACTCATGAGCACTAACTAGCGCGATACATAATGTCCTCAGATGAATTCTATGGTCTCGGGCTCAACTCTGTCTTTAGATGTCATATCACAATAACTCTCTCTCTCTTCGTCCTTTCCACCCCCCTCAATTACATTCAAAATGTCTATTCTTTCCTTCCCTCTGCTTCGCCCTCCTGGCATTCTTCCTCCCTAAGAGGAGCGATACGACCAAAGAGGTTATAACACCTTAAATGAGGATCTGTTATGCCTTCATAATACACATCATGAGTGGGAACCACGCTCCCTTTCGCTCCCAATTCCGCACATAATAAAGGATTGTACTAATAATTCGGCTGCATGTGTGGCTGTAAGAAGTCTCAATATGTGAGGGGTGGACATTATTTCATGCAAGTGGAAATAGCGAATCGAATGGGGTAGGGTTCTAGTATGTTGTGGGACAGAGGGGGAGGAGATAAGGAGAGGAATGTGTCCGTCGATGTCGACACAAAATCCGCGAGGAAATGGAAGGGAGGAGCCATCCAAGGGAATGCTTCGACGCTCACTTCCCCACGTCCCTCCTGGAATCTGCCCGGTCCTAATGTGGAGTGGGAAGGGGGAGAATAATGGCGAGGGAAGGAAGGAAACACGGGGCAAAGACAAATATCAGCAGAGATGTTGAGCATTTTAAATTCTACCAACAAATCCAACTTATATCATTCGCTAATAAAACGCGAAATAACAAGAGAAAAATGAGGCTGTATCTGAGACTGACAATTGATTGAAGCGGATTAATCGTCTTAATTTAAAAAAATAATTTGTTCTTACACTCCACCCTATCGATGTGCTCCTTTGCGATTTAGACCGGAATAAGCATCTTTGGAGTCTATCAAAATTTTCATGTTTGATTTCCCGGATTCTTGTTGCTCTTTTACTTTAAATTTTACTGGTTGACCTCGGGTCCGTTTCTCTGCAATTCGATTAGCTACAAGTATCCTGAATAGACTTTTTCATATACCATACAACCTTCAAATTCGCTAATTCCGTACTGTAGGCAAGTTACAAGTTTGCATTATTTATTTTTATCAGCAGACAACCTGTTACAAAAATCAAGGACTTGTGAACTGACTTAACATATTTGATAAACGGGCCAACCTCCCACAACTGCATGGAATGCAATATTCCATCCATCGTGATATTTCGTAAGGGAATCTCTCTCACTTCAAGTAATTAATCTTTTCAACTGGTGATGCATCACAATTGGGTATGTACTGTGATTTTTTAGGTTTCTCGCGATGGTTTACGTCGCTTCAGCAACAGAGAGGCATAATTGCGCCATTAGCAGCAGATATGCTTTCCTTATTTTCTCTCAATTTTCCCTTTCTTGTGGATATGAAACGTCCTTGTGCATGTATCAAGAATTTGGAAACACGCTCAATAGGTTATGTGGGGAAAAAGAGAGGACTCTCAGAGGTACTTCTCTCCCGATGGAAGTGTTGAAGGATGATTGTGGAGAATTGATTGGTGACGAAATGAAAAGACGTCCGGCAGTTGAAACCAGTAGGCCTGTTATGTCGAAAGCTAATTTGGCGCCGCACGAGAAAGTGATAATTGCTCCTGACCTCATAGTGCCCACTGCACAACCGAGGAAACGTCAATGTAAAGTATATTTTTTATCTTGAATCATATGTTTTACTGAGGAAAAATACTCGCGAACACATAAATATAAATAATGACACGGGGAAAAGCTAGCGCGAGTGATTTGAGAGCCGTTATGCTTGCGCCTCGGGGTCGCGTGGGGCTCCGGCACATTTCCAAATTGTTTCATTTCCCGGCAGTTGGTGACCTCTACCCCTGAAGGATCGAAGCTCTTGATTCGATAACGCTCGACCCTTTTTGCAGGGCACTTTCAGTATTTTGAAATGGCGGGATAGCCCCAAAATGCACTTGAATCTTCAGCGATTGGATTACAGCAAGGAAAATGAAAAACCTAATTGAAATAAACGAAGTCGATATTGTGTGACGTGTATTAGCATGTTTGTGTGCGAGTGTGCTTATGCGTGAGTGGTATTTCATTTTCCTATTTATGTACGAGTGAAAATGTTTGAACCTAATTCCCTGAGTGCCCTGAAAACATCCCGCCGCAATTACTATCTGAGACTTGCGGAGGATTCTGGAGCTATAGATGAGGCAAATTAAGCATCAAGGATTTCATATTTCAATATTGCCGTGATGCGATTTCGTATAACGCGTTTCATGGATGCCAGTTCATATTTTGCTCATTCTTATCACTCAAACGTTGTTCCACCATCCTGTTTGGTTCTTGTAATCTCTGTCAACCAATAAAACAGATTCTAGCATCGCACCGATTCATAGTACAACAACAGTTAACTGGAGCTTCTACTTACTGCCCCGAAGGCCCATTCTCCATTTCGATATTTCATTGCATATCCAGTTCCTCTAATTTCCTTTTGCGGTGACGCTCTCAAAACTGCGAAGCCATTTTCAAATGCAGCGAGGCTGGAATGCAATCCCCTCAAACCGCCCTCTCCATGCAAACGCCCATTCATCAGCTCCTTTGCGCTCGCAGCCCCAGGGTTTCTAGGGGTGCGCTGTTTCCAAGGGGACAGGATATTTCCGTCCCCCCCCCCTAAATCCTCTCGCCATCATTCGCCTGCTCGTCCGTCCGTTGCGGGGGCAGAATGCAAGCGACGCGCAGGTGCTCAAACGCCCCCTCGATCACGCCACGCCTCGGTCCTTGCTTCCAGGAGGGCAAGAGGTTTTTGGCCAGGAGGCAACTGGATTGCTGGAGGGAAATGTCGCTCTGATGGCTCGGCGGGGAGATACCATAAAAAGATTCAGCCGACTTGAGTGTAAATGTGTATTCTCGCCGACCTGGAGGAGCATTGCCGGCAGTGGACGTGACTGACGGCCGAGGGAATGTCCGGCGTGGATCCCCTCAAGTGAATGTGACCCAACTGCGCGAGGGTTGGACTGTGGAGGCCAGTACTTTCTTTTATGGAAACGTATGTGAAATTAAAATTTATGGTCACAGTTGTTCCATTTTTGCTCGTCTTCCGCTTAATAATGCTTAATTTTAATTTTAAAATGTAGAAACAACATGAAACTATTGAAAACATATTCATCTTAAGACGCAGTGCACCTGTGCCTGAAGTGAGAGGCAAATACCTCTTTTCTCTCATTCAGTCGTGAAAATAAAAAGCAATTTTGTCAGATGTGGCGATTCTCATCCGTGGTGTCTTGAGGTGCTCATTTCGAAATGGATCATATAAACAGAGTTCAACTCGTAGATTGCGTAGTGAGATAAAATCTTTTTACGAAATTTTAGTATATTTTGAATTGAGAGTGAAACTTGTTTGCATAAGGAACCAGGCTAAGGAGAAAAAACCTTGGCGAAGGTGCTTCTCTGTGCTTTAATGCGTTGTTTTTGGATGAACTTCAGATAAGATTTGGCGGAAATAGTTTCATTCATGAAGCGAGTGTTCTCTGTACTTTGCTCCCGAACTGAAATGGAATATGCCCTCGACAGGGATTGATTTAAATGACCAGAGATGGATTAAAAAGGGGGCAACCCCCCTCTCCCCCTGTTTGCCCCTGGATACGCACGTTGTTAGTATGCACCGGGCCCCTGAAATACAGTACACGTCATTGGGAGGGTCGAATGAAAGTATAGGGGCGGCGTGTTATACTTCTCCTTGGTCAGTCCAAACTTGTAACAGACATCAAGTACATGGATCCATCAGAATATTTGGTATTTAAGTAGTTAGATATCTAAATCTAAAACCCGTAATTACCGTATTTAAAACAGGAAAGTTATATTGTACGAAAAGGAAATAAGAAGTGTGTAAGAGGGTTATTGAATAAACAAATTGTAAAATGTGTTTCCCTCCGGGATTACAGGAAACTAGCGAGGTATGACGGTGTGAAAGGATAAGTGTTCTCGAATTCATTTCTAGAAACTAATAGTGATGGAATCATCTGATACGCACAACTACTTCATCCAGTTAAATCAACAAAATGTAATGAGAGGAATACACGATCGCATTAACGATATGAGTGCCCGTTCTTCTCTCGTTTAATTTGCAATTGCGATAAGAATTGAAGATGGATCCAATCCAGGGAGGAGGTCATGAGGGCACAGGTTCGCGTGCCTTTGCCGTGTCCTCCACCAAGCCCACTCTCATGCATTGGCGGTAAGCGAAAAAGCGATACCTTTCTGTAATAGTGCTCATGGATTTCAAAATACTTGGGGATCAGTAGATACGTCAGCAATGAGTAATGAGTGGTTTATTAAAGGTTCGTTAGATGGAAGCACACTCCAGCATGGTGATATTCATACACTTATTCAGAAAGACTGTTGATTTTTTGGCCTGCGAAGCATCTTATCACCAGAATGAAATAATAAATAAGATAAATCTACACCTACACAATACCGCGCAAGCCGCCGCTTGGGCGTGTGGCGGGGTATGTTAGGTCACAATCCATATGTATTCAATATGTAAACGAAAACATACGGAAGTGAGTTGGTAGGGTAGAACTAAATGTTCATGCAGCAGCACAGAAAAGGAACGCATAGAAGGAAAGTGGTAGCGGACATTCCGCTGAAAATCCGCTATTAAGAGTGCCTCGTAATACATGATAAATATGCATAAACATTCACCGGCACGTTCTTCGGTCATTGTTCCTTCACTTAGCACACAGTTCTACAAAAATGGAACCCAAACACCCCAGAAGTTTTTACTCAACAGGAAATACATTTAATGCGCTCCTCAAACACGCCCATTATGGGAAGAGAGGAAGAGGTTCGCGTAAACAAGAGGAGTGCACGTGCTTATGCTTAGGTGCGAAGGCCGTTGGGTATCCACGTAGTGCACGGGGAAAAAGTCCGCTTTGGCGCAAACATTGCGCGATTAAGAAAGAAGTTGGGTGCGACTGTGAGACTATGAGAGAGACCTCGAGGGACGTAGAAGGGGTTTAGGATTTAAGTGATGGGATAAGTGCATATTATAATTGGAGATTAAACCGAAAATAAAAATGCACTTCTGTTATGTACATTTACATCTACATCAATACCCTGCGAGCCACCAAAAAGGTGTGTGGCATGGGGTGCAGCACCAGAAGGAAAGGGTAAGGGATGAGGGGGTTAGGGTTTTTCAAATGGAAGGGGAAAGGTGGGAACAACCTGCAAATATAATGTATAAATATACTACTACAACCATGCGCAGTCGCTACCTTGTAGGTTAATACTTATTTTGTCGAGCCGACTAGTGGGGGATTCGTGATTACAAGCATTCTGGTCTCTTGTTGTTCTTGGAAAAAATGACCATTTAAATCTGTCTGTCCTGCAGTCAATCTCTCTAATCTTACATTCGTGATCCCTCCGCCCGTAATACGTTGGGGTTCGTATTATGTTCTTGATGTCATCGGAAAATGACCCATCTTTAAATGTTTTTAATAATTTCAATCTATATTGTAAAAGCCGCTGTTTAAGGGAATCCCAGCCTAAATTTTCTAGCAAAGTAGTTACGCTACTGCGTTGGTCATAGCAATTTTTGACAAATCTAGCCCCCTGCGCTGAACTCGATCCAATTCCGAAATCAAATTTATTTCTTGAGGATCCCATATACTAACAGCAAAGTCTGGGTGGGGCCTGACTAGGGCAAGAAAACATCGTTCCTTCACTTTTTCGTCACATTTACCCAGCACTCTTTTTACTAATCCCAATTTTTTATTAGCACGACCGCATATTTCCCGTATGTGCTTTCCCCAGGACAGATCGTGATTAATTGTTACACCCAAGTATTTAAAGGAATCTACCCTCGCGATTTCTGTTTGTTTCACTTTGTAACTAAATTGGAGGGAATTACTCCTTTCCCGAAAATGTATTACTACGCATTTTTTCAAATTTAACTCCTATTGCCATGTATCGCACCAAGTCTAGCTGGCTTTATCTAAACTACTTGTTACTTTATCCCCATTTTCATTGTTCAATGAGTTTACGGTGGACTTTTTTCCCTGTTATGTACGAGTGAGTGACCTAAATACTGACTTAGCTCTAAAAAATTGTACAGAGAGACCGATAGCTACATTTTGAGATATCTTCCTAGTTAACCCGAAAGTTCAATATGAAGCAAATTTTATACCATTTCTCTTCCTATTCTTGCTTTCAACTAGCACCATTTTGCTCACTCAACAAAATCATGGCAACCAAGTAGAACACGGCAATAGGCGTAGGTATGCATGGATATTGAGGTTAGGCAGAGCGGAATTGATTCGCAAAGTTTCCCGGTAGCGGTTCGAGATTCAAGTCACTACATAGTAATGGTATCAGCAGGGAGTAGAGGTAATTATGGGTCAATCGTAGGGCCATCAATATTAGACATAAAAGGAGAATATGACGTGATGAGGGTACCTTAGGTGCGGGAATACTTGAGGGCGGGGTATTAAGGGGATTTAAGGGAAATCAAATAAGGCGGTGGTGGTTGATAACATTCCCACGGATCTTCTTAAGAGTTTAGGATAACTTTAAAATAAGAATTTTTCTGGACTAATTCGTGGCATTCACGAAGTTGGAAGTTGAACCTGGAAGATTTCGTCAGATTAGTGTTGGTTGCCATTCTAAAAAAGGCATGTGTGAGAACTATGCAACAAGATATATGATTTTGCACAAATTTAAGTGGTTCTAGTGATCACCAGCAAAGAAATGGAGAAAGGTTTTTACACTGCATTTCTTTATAATGCGCATGATACAATTTGGTATTTCTTTGTCTTATTTGTCATTCTCTCGACATTAAATTCCACTTAAGGTCACTTGAAAAAGTTACACCTTGATATACCTGTACTTACCAACAACCGGCTTGAAGCCTTTTTCCGAAATGTAATTATATTTCAACTAACTTTATATCAAAATCAATTATTTTGTTTTTCCTACGATTGGTATTCATTTTATTATTCCACATTAACGCTTTGAAGAAATTTAAATTATTCTGCGATAGTTCAAAATTGGTTTCATTATTTTTTGAATGCATATATTGCTCAATCATTCCCAAAGAGACGAACTTTCAACCGCAATTCAGTATGTAGGTTCAATTGATGTGCATTAAAAACAGCGTAGGTGAAAGTACGCTCCCTTGAGGTACACCTGAATGCATCTACGAGGGGGGACCCTAAAGTAACGGGAATTGGGCTGGTGTGGGGAGCGAGAGTGGGGGAAGCCTTTGTTTGGCCGGTCGTACGTCAGGCTCACGCCACCTGCGTCAGTATGCGCAGCGCCGTCGCTGTGACTGGATCGGTCCATCCGTGAGAGCTGTTTCAGTGAAACAACTTTTTTCATTTCGGCGAAAAACGTGATGGCGGATTATAAAGAGCAACGCGCTGCAGCGAAATTTTATTTCCTGTCGGGGCAGTCGGCCGCAGAAACTATTATAATGCTCAAGACTGCTTATGGGGAAGCTGCGCTAAGCAAAACCAGAGTCTATGAGTAGTTTACACGTTTTAAAAATGGTGAAATGTCAATGGAAGACCAACCCCATTCAGGCCACCCTTCAACATCCAAGAACTGACGAAAACGTCGACAAAATCAATGCTCTCATTCGTGAAGACCGTCGCAGAACCATTGATCAACTTTGAGAGATGTCTGGAGTGTCATGGAGTTCAATTCAGAGGGTTCTAGAGGAGATCTCTGGCACACAGGCACAGGGTTCTTCCATCATGACAACGCGCCGGCTCATACCGCCCTCTTTGAGATACAGTTTTTGACAGAAAACGGCATGACATAGATTGCCCACCCCCCCTACTCACCGGATTTAGCTCCCTGTGACTTCTTTTTGTTCCCCAGACTCAAAAGGGACATGAAAGGAAAGCGTTTTGACACTTTGGAGGAGGTCAAACAAAAATCGATAGAAGGCCTAAAGGACATCCCGATACATGAATTTCAGAAATGTTTCGAACAATGTTTGGGAAGCCTCGTCTGGCGAAGTTCGTTGTGGTAAATGGGGAATATTTTGAAGGCAAAAAAAATTCAATGTAAATATATTGAGAACTAAAGAATCTATAACAACATTCCTGTTATTTTTCGGTCCCCCCTCATAAATGACATCGCTGCTTTGTGTAATCAGTTTTATTGTTAGATGGTTTCTTCCGTTTTATTTTAGTAACCTGCGAGCCACCAATAGGGTGTGTGGCAGGGGGTAATTAAACAACAGACTACCCTTTGCCCAAAGCACCTTTCATTCCAAACGCAATCGGACATACCTTATTTTATTTTACTCATAACGAGCACCTAAAACACTCTATAATTTCTTCTCTTATTCAATTGTCAAACAAAATCTCGGAAATATGCAATCGCAATTGAAGTGGGACATAAAATGAAGTTAATGTCTCTTCTTACACAGCCCCAGCAAAATTTAGTCAAATAATGATTTGGGACGTCGAAAAGGTTAAGAAAACCAACGCTCCCGTTTCCTCTTTCAGGGAACCCTTGTATCTCCCGAAGGAAATTACCGCGCGAATTTTATCGCCCGGTTTTCCCAATGTAACGAGTGTTTGCTCTTCAGCGAATAAAGTTCTCCTTTTCCCGCCCCGCACCGACCGACCATGTTCGCCAGCCGTCACCGAGTGACTCTTTACCCGATTGTTCTGCCCTTCCGAGAGCAGTGGTGCGGGAGGGCAGTCGTAAACATCTCACCGAGCGGTATGGAGTTTATTGGACGGAGAGTGTGAACGACGAGACACTTCCGCTTTCTGCCCCGCCCCCCTCTCCCCCCCGTCGTCACTTCCAGGTGAGTGAGTCGTAATCCCCGAGTGGAGATGGAATCCATGGAGCTTTGTCCGGTCGTAATGTCGAATCCATTGTCGGGCGATTGTCAACAGACGTTTCACTTGCAGACGGAGAAAAATTTAATTCTCTCGTCCCTTTAGTCTGCCTGCAATAATTCGCTCGCACGACGGACACGAGTTTTCCATCGACTATTTTCCTGTGTTGTATTTCCGCTGTAAAACACTTGCACTCACAAATAAAAACCGGTATAGACGCAGCGCGAGAAGTATTCCGAAATAATAAGATTAAACGCATGTTTTCGAAAAAGTCATAACTATGATATCGTACAAAAACACCCGTGCACATTGCAATATTTGACATGAACTGGCGTAAGAAAGCGTTGTCAAAATAATAGGGCTAACGAAATTCCGAAATCCCGGCTTCAGTGGCGCTTGTGTTTCAATGAAATCTAGCAAAAGCTGCTGATCCTAGAAAACAGACCTACGAGTCCCTAGCAGACCACCGTATTCCTTCGAAGTGGGATATTAAATTGGTTCCCAGAAAATATCCCGCCCCCGCATTCTTATATGAAGGAGTGCGTCCGAAATAGTCGGGCCTGATGTGGTATGGTCAGTGATTTTGAAATGATTGAATGACATGTAATGATTTCAGCGTTTTTTTACTCCTCGAAGAGTCGGAGAAATGGTATTTGCTTCTTTAAAAAATGTTCTACAAGCTATCAAAAGAGATTTTTGAATTTCCTTAATTTTTATTTATTCTTTGTATTATAATTTACATTCCATTATATCTCATCCATGTGCTCAGATTCGATGGCTAATGAATGCAGTCAACATAAATGATGAAAATTCATGCTTCTGAATTTTTTTTCATAAATGTTAAAGAAATCTTTTTTCGCCGTTATTTATCAGTTGAGAGCATTGTGGGAATTTCAGTGAAACTCTTTTCTCTTGGTTTTTTATCACGGAGTTCCAACGAGGCATCGAGTTTTAAATTAGGGCTCTACAAGTCCTCAGTAATAATTATCAGTTTGAGACATAAAATTTTTATTTTGTTCCAAGGTTTCAGATGTTTAGTGCGTATTGCAATTGGTACAAGTATTGTTCAGTTAAATATTGAGCAGGGTCTAACCGAGTGGAAAAGTCACCATTCTAATTTTCCTTGTAACTGCGCACCAAACGCTCTGAAATATGTAGCCAATCTGGCTGTAATACATTTACTGTATCTCTTGGAAGTTCGGAAATAATAATAGATTTCAGCAGTGCAGGAAAGGGGACGAATAGAGGCCGAAATAAGAGGTCTTAAAAATTAAAGCCATCTAAATAATTTGAGTGAATACATTATATGCTCTGGGATTCTGCATGGATTAATTTTTTCAGCAGGCCATCATAGAAAACGTTTGCCCCACGAATTAGAAACCAATCAACAACATTGCTGAGAACAAAGGACAGAATTCAAAGAAACACCCTTTTAGTAGGATTCCTCAATATTTGTTTTGCTGAAAATGATGCCAGAGAAATAATAACATTTTAAATCGAAAATTTCACAAAACTTAAATCATGTAATCGGCGAGTATCATTAAAATATGTTTACTATTTCAAAAAAGTCGCGCATCACGAAATTATAACTTATGTTTAAATGTGTGGTTCTAAACTATCCGTTTATTTTTGTAGTTTATTTTACGAGAGAAAGAAATGTCGAAAGCCTTATGGATCGCACGGAGCGTATCGATGCTCTGCTGCTTTAACTGCGCGCGGATGGATCGAGGAGAAATAAGAATCCCCGCCCGCTTTTATCGCCTGCGCGTCAAACACGACTCGTCCACATTCCCCTTTGGGCGTCGAACGCCAATTTGGCGCCACGTTCGCCGAACCCGTCGCGTCTAATGAGAGGCCCTTGCAAGGGACCCAGGCATATCTTCTCTCGAGTTCCTGTTGTCAAGTCGTCAAGGCTATAAAAAAACCTCCCCCTTTCCGACTTGTTGCAGTTCCGCTTGGAGGAGGGAGACCTACCCGAGGAGAGGGAGCCATGGAATGCCGGTGGATTCTTTTATCTTAGGGGAGAAATATTCTCGAAGCGGAAAGAAAACTTGTGACCAGGCGGCTGAACATGGGGAGGTAGCCTCTTTGAAAAGATTGCCCACCTTTTCCGACTTTATCCTCAACGAAAATCGTCGTTGAAAAATATTATTTCACCCCTTTACCTCCCGAAGAACTCCACAATCAGCTTGACCCTAAAAACTCCGCCATAACGGCTCTTAAACGGAACGGGTCAAGTTGTTAAATAACTTGTTGCTTAAACCTTAGAGAGGCTGCGGATTGACGGGAGGGCAACAAGAGGGACGTTGTCAGCCACGGATCCCCTTCATACCGAGACTTCGCCAACTCTCTTTCATTCTCCATCTTGTGAGGACTGCGATCGACTAATTTCATGCCGGGATAACTCCGCCTCTGTAACTATAGCAATTGAGACGGGGTTATTTACTCACCCCATCGTGTTGAACGTGTTAATTCACGAGACAAGTTGTCGCTAATAAACATACACAAAAGATTAATATTTAAACATGCTTGTCAAATATATAGTAATAGCATACCAGGTACATTAATCATGCATTATTTATTCGGAAATCAATTGGCCTCCGATCCGGTTAGACAAATCTAAGATTTAAAAATTCCTTATTTTTATATCGTTCTTCTGGTCCAACTGCACAAAACCCATCGGGTTAGTCCAGTGGATTGCCCTCATCGGTTGCTACGAGGCATCAACCAATAAACGACTCCCAAAGGAATACTAGAAATCGTTCTATTAAATGGTTGGCCCATCGCCGAAACATCTTGGCCGGCCATTCGACCCTTGTCCAATCGATACAATTGTTGCAACAATATATTAAGGATATTAATGCACGATCACTTCCAATTGGCTTCAGTCGTGTTCACTTAGGAGCGAGTGAATACATTGAGCAGCGATTCTTGTGGCGGTCGATGAACATATGTACTTCGTCTATTCGTCTATTTTCCGTACGTGCGGGGTCCATACCTGCAGTGATGAGGATGCTGACCGAAGCGCTGCTTCTTCCCCACACGGGGGACGCCAATATTTCTCTTGAAGCCTCTCCTCTCCTTTCCTCAAGTCTCAGAGTAAAAAGTACCTGAAAGTTGAAGAAGAAAACTTTACGTCTTTGGATAAATATGCATTCGAGATATTGATAGTATTTCTGCGTGCAATTGAACCATTTAATAACGATATTGATTGAACCCTACAGGATAACAACAGTCGTGCAGTACTCCTTGTATCCGAAACACAAAAATAGAAATATGTTGCGTGTTATGGCATCGCCATTCATTACTTAATTTCCCTCTCTCACAATCACACACAAATACATACGCATGCGATGGTGAATGTAATAATAATAAGTGTGGAATAACTCAAATAATTTATTTCTGTCCTGAAACTCTGTTAATGTAAAACAACAAAATTTCAAAATACCTGTAAGACAGACAGTCCCCGGGAATGCGAAAAAAGTGGTAGAATGAAGGAAGTGAGTGAGAAGGGCCATACGGGGGCAATACTTCTACCATTCTATGATGGAATCCCATCTTTTGACGAGGGGTTGGAGGAGGAGAGGTAGAAAACCCTCAAACGGCTTCCATGATGCACATTTCGCGAAAACGAAAGTCTTTCCCCCTAACATTATTCTATTCTTCAGTTCTTCATGCATTCTTCAAACCGTCATTCCGTCCAATAATCCTTAATATCTCCATCATATTCCCATCTATTACGGCTTTACAGGAATCTCAATATTTATCTCGGTGAACCTATCTTCCATACACTCCCCATTTCCACCTTGAACCAAAACACCTTGTTCCACCATATTTATAATTCCTCATTGTTCTTCCCCTTTGACTAACTTATTTCCGCGTGTCTTCTTCTTACCTGCGTAATGTCGAAAAAGATGATTCTGCCACTGAGATATCCAGAATACAAAATTGTTTGTGCTTTTTATGTTTTTATTATGAATTATATTTATTTTATTTACCACTGGACTACCGCGACCCACACACACACAATATATATATATATATATATATATATATATATATATATATATATATATATATATAGTGTACCTTTTTGATGTCCATTCACTTCTCACCGTACACTTAATGGCGATGAATTTATATCAGAGAAGCAGTCGTCAGTTGGTTTCGCGATGCGGCAGGAGTAAGGTACGACGCCGGTATTAAAAAGCTGGTTACAAGGATGCAAAAAGTGATTCATTGTCAAGGTGACTGTGTAGAAAAATAGCTAAATGCTCAACCTTTCTTTTCGAATTGCCGTGGTATAATAATTGCAATGCCGAAGAAACCGTAAACAGATAAATAGAGAGAGTAGCAGTAGCATTTAAGGGAGGCGACCGGCCGCTGAGGTCATTTGCGCCATAGGGGATGGACAGGAAAAGATGAAGGGTGGAGAGAAACCCGGCGTCGGCATTAGCCTGCTCTTTACGAAAGGCGTCAAGGGGTCCGTAGCTTAACGTCCGATCCGACGGACGGCGTACTAACTCAAAGTGCCCTCCAGAAAGAACCTCAAGTAGGGATCGAGATACCTCTGAAAATATTCAACACCGCCGGGATTTGAACCTGGGCCCTCTGGGTGGGAAGCCAGTACGTAAGCCCCCGCACCATCTCGTTCCCTAAATGCAAAGAATACCGAACATTGAGCCTGGTGACTCAAACAACGAATATACTTACTCAGATAATGAACCGAAGAATAGAAGGAAGGATAGAAAGAAAACTCTCAGAAAACTAATTCGGATTCAAGAAAAATCGAGGAAGACGAGAGGCAATTCTCAGCTTGAGGGTACTGGCCGAAAAAATAGGACACGTAAATAAGCCATTACATGTGGCATTCCTATCGCTTCACACGCAACTTCTCACAATCTTTCATTCGACCAGTATTTCTCTCTTAGCATCCTAGAATCCCAACCCAATTCAGTCACCAATATAGAGGTGAGAAGTCGTGAATCCGCGTGTAAATCAGCTTTCTGATCTTTCAAAATTCCCACTCTTAACCGCCATAATTAATTCCCTTCCAAGCTTTCAATGCAAGACACCTCCTCTCCCCGCCCCTTCCCCTCCCCGCCCATACCCCTTTCCCCTCTCCGGCATATTTTCAGTCTTACTTGAAGAAGGCCTCTGAGAGGGCCGAAAGCTCGAATAATTTACCGTGTGAGTGTTCTTTTAAATATGTCTATTCTATTCTATTTGTGTTATATTGTGTCAGCCCATTATTGTAACACTCGTGTGAGTTTTTCCGTACAATAGTTATATATATATATATATATATATATATATATATATATATATATATATATATTTATATATACCCGACTCCAACTACAACCTTGAAGTGGTGGAAGGGCTTTTGCGTTCCGATGACACCTAGAGCTGTACTGGCGGGAGTAATAATTATTGCTCCTGGTAGGGTCACCGATTCAAGATAGGTCAAAGGTTAAGATCCAGACGAAAGGTAGTCCACGCAGCGTCTGTTCCTCAGTGAGGCGGCTGCAATGGCGTCTGACCCCAGTGGGGCGGCCAGTAAGTGATGGTGTCACGTTAAAAACACTATTGAGGAAGGCAACGGGAAACCACCTCAATTATCATTCCCAAGATTTAAATGATGGACAATAGAGTTTGATAGATATTTTGAGTCCTGGAATCTACGGGGCTCGGCCGAATCGGCCGGGTGTCGTGTCCGGCAGCGAAGGAGGCAAGGCTTCCGCGGTCGACATCCCACGAAACCCTTGAAAGGGAAAACCAGCAGCAGCAGGACAAAAGACGCAAGAGAAGAAGACCAAATTAGTTAGAATAGGAACGTGGAATGTTAGGACAATAATGAGAACAGGGAAATTGGAGAATGTTAAGCGAGAGATGGAAAGGGGAAATATAGATATTTTAGGTCTATGCGAGGTGAGATGGAAAGATAGCGGGGATTACTGGAGTGATAAGTATAGAATAATATAAGGCGGCGGGGACAACAGCCAAAGAGGGGTTGCCATAGTACTAAAGGAAGAGGTAGAGAGAAGCGTAGTCAACATAGAGCAGATAACGGATAGAATACTACTAGTGGAGATAAAAGCAGAACCGACGAACTTAGTTATTATTCAGGTATACATGCCACCGAGCAAACATAAGGAAGAAGAGGTCGATAGGATATACGATCAGTTAGAGGACATAATCGCGTGTGTTCCCGCAGGGAAATATTTGATGGTGATGGGGGATTGGAATGCGACGATAGGCGAAGGAAGAGATGGTGACGAGGTCGGGGACTACGGTTTAGGCACGAGGAATGACCACGGGGAGAAAGCAGTTGAGTTCTGCAGGAGACAGGGGCTAGTCATCACCAACACTTGGTTTAGACACCACATAGGTATACATGGCAAATTACAGGTGACTCAGAGAGGTATGTTAGGCAAACAAGGAAGGGGCAAGAATAGGATAGGGATGTTGGACGGAATGAAGGGAGGAAGTGTATGTAATGTGCGCTTGTGGTAGTGTCGGGTTGTTTTGTGAAACAATCTAGGAAAAGTATCAGTGTGCAGTCTGTGTACGTCCAAAACCTACCTTAACCAGGAAACAACTAGAAATAATAATTCATTATAAATAATATTGGAAGCAAATATTTTTGGGAAGTATATATTAAATACCAGTGCGAGGATATGGAAAGTCTGCAGAGGAAGGGTGAAATCGGTGCGCTGTACAGCAAAGTTAAATCGTTATCGGGAAGTAAGAAAGAAAGATCTATGCTTACAGTTAGAGATAAGGCAGGTAAGGTAATAGTTGACGCAGGAAAGATCCAAGAGAGATGGAAGGAGTATATAGAAGAATTGTATAGTAAGGAGCTTAGACCAACAAAGTTACACATTGAAAAAGAAAATGGCGTAGAGGAAGACACCTTAGGTCCAGGCATACTAGACAATGAGATAGAAAGGGCATTAAGGAAGATGAAACTAAATAAGGCCGTGGGGGTGGATAACATTCCCGTGGAAATTTTAAAATGCTTAGGAAAGTGTGGGCGGATAAGGCTATGTGGGCTGATCCGTAGTATTTATGAGGAGGGAATCTGGCCGGAAGACTTTGTGAGATCAGTTTTAGTTCCTATCCCGAAAAACGTAAAGGCCACGTCATGTGAGGACTATAGGACAAAAGTTTGATATCTCACGCAGCTAAAGTTGTTCTAAGGTTCATAAACAAAAGGATAGAGAGTAGGGCAAATGATTACTTAGGGGATGATCAGTTTGGGTTTAGGAAGGGGAGAGGTACGCGTAATGCCATTTCAGTAATGAGATTATTAATCGAGAAAAATATAGAACACAACCAGGAGGTATTTGCCTGTTTCGTAGATTTCGAAAAAGCGTTTGATAGAGTGAATTGGGAAGAACTAATAAATATATTGCAGAAAATAGGAATAGATTGGAGGGAAAGGAGGCTAATCCGCAACCTGTACATGTCTCAAAATGCTCAGGTGCGAGTGGGGAACGGGGAGTCCGGTTGGGCAGTGTTAGGAAGAGGTGTAAGGCAGGGTTGCCCATTTTCACCATTGCTGTTCAACCTGTATGCAGAGGAAATGATTAAAGAGGCATGGGAAGAACTGGAGGTAGGAATGAAGTTGGCCGGTGAATTCGTAAAATCAATTAGGTTTGCTGATGACCAAGCTTTAGTTTGTCAGTCAGCCAAGGGGTAGCAAGCATTGCTTAATGCATTGGAAATTCAGTGCGAAAGGTAAAGGATGGGAATAAATATAAATATAACAAAGGTTATTCGATTTTCTAGAAAGAAAAAGGCTACGCTTAACCTTAAAATAGGAGGGCAAAAACTAGAGCAGGTAGAACAGTATACGTATCTCGGCAGCGTTTTGGACCAACACGATTAAAGTAGTAAGGACGTAAGAAGAAAAATTGCGCTAGGTAAAGAGGCTTTCACAAGGAGGAGGGAGTTAATGACGGGGACGTTGAGTAAGAGTGATTAGAAAAGACTCGTAAAAACTTTAATTTGGAGCGTAGCTATGTACGGCGCGGAAACGTGGTCCTTGAAGCAGCAGGATAGACGTAGACTTGAGGCTTTTGAAATGTGGGCGTGGAGAAGAATGGAGATGGTGAAATGGACAGAGAAGAAAACAAATGAGGAAGTACTTGGTATGGTGGGCGAAGAGAGTGGTTTGCTGGGAGCAATCCTATGGAGGCAGGAAAAGTGTATGAAGGGGGTATTGACCGGCAGCGGGATGTTGAAGACTGCAATAGAGGGAAGAATGTTAGGCGAACGAGGAAAGGGAAGGAACAGGATAGGGATGTTGGACGGGATGAAAGGAGGAAGAAAGTACTCAGAGCTGAAGAGGGACCTGATGTAGAGTGTGATGGTGTGTTTTGCTAGGGGCCACAAATTAATTAATTAGTAATTACATCCATCGAAAAACTTACCTTAAACGGTAGATTACCTATTAATAATATATATATTATATATAATATATATATATATATATATATATATATATATATATATATATATATATATATATATATATATATATATATATATATATATATATATATATATATATATACACACACATATATTAACGCACACACATTGGGTTGAAGTGAATTTTTTTTTTCAAATGGGGGAAATGGGTTTTTTAAATTGTGTACCCGAATTTTGATGTCTCTTTATTAAGAAAAAATTTAATCATTATTTTCGATATGAAAATTCTTATCCGGATGATAATCAGCTCAAAATATAATTGTATCTTTTACTCGAAGTTATAGGTGCAACTTTAAAACGGCACGTAGCGCTTGAATAACGTAAGCGAACCGATGTATTTGAGAGAATAGTGTGAGAACTTATTGGAAGCTTTTCAGATGAGGGTGTGGGGAGGAATGCAGAAAATAAGGAGCTCGAAGTATAATTAGAATGGCGATGAAGTGTCAAAGAGGGTGGGCGACCAGAGGAAGATGCCCTTGACGAAATCTGAATGTCACGAATCATTATTGGAGCGATTTTGATGGTGAAGTTAGTGGCCATTATAATAGCGACCTTTATCGTTGGCCAATGAATCTCCATCAAAAATATAATTTCCATTTGGCGGATAGCATAGGCCGATGGATCGTTGGGTGGAAATACGTGTTGAGAGGCGGAGTTGAAGATGTCGCAATGCGAGAAGGGAGAGCGCTGAGTGAGGGGAGGGGGGATGGGATTGAAGAGTGTGTGCGCTGTGCAGATGAATTGAGGAAAGGGCAAACACGAGGAAGCTTAACTGCTACATAATAGCATTATAGTTATAAAAGATCATTCATAAGCACATTTTTATAAGCATTTAATATTTTACCTTCAACTTTTGATTTTGACTCGATATTCAAATATAAATATTTAAATTAATTTAATGTACTCGATTCGCACCAAAAGTGAACAAAATATCCTCTACGCAAATGATTATTTATTTTTCATTATTAAATATCACATGGTAACCTACAAGCCACCACCAGGGCATATGGCAGGGGTTTATTACACACCAGACTACACTTGAGCCAAAATACTTTTTCCTCCTGACCCGGTCGGACAACATTATTCTCAGGCAGTTTATGTCACTTATGTTTACCATATCATCCATCTCCGCGGGGGGAAGAGTGTTTTGTGTTGCATGTTGTATGGTGATGGAGTTTCGCATTCTTGATTGTTGTGTCCTGGCTTGCGTGTTGTAGGATGGCTTTCGTGCTGCATCCTGGGGTGCAGTTGTTTGTTGGTTTGCGGTACATGTGTTTGCATGAGTGTTGGACGAAGGGAGTTCTGCATGAGTGTGTGCGCTGCTGTGGGTGTAATTTTCCATGTTGGTATGTTTGCATGTGGTTTTGTTACTTTTAACGGTTGGTGACCTAACACCCCTCGCCACACGCCCTTGCGGCGGCTTGCGGGGTATTATGTAGATGTAGATGTATCATCCAGCCTATCCTGTAATCTGTCTTAAATCAATGTTTTACGATCTCTGGATTTTTCATTTGAGAACTTGGAACCTTCCTTGGAGTCCATTTGAAATGGAGATGGTCGCAAACTGGGCTTCCGTGTTCCAAGCTCTCTTTTATTCCAACGATGAGTTTTCCCGTTCCTGCTGAGAACGACGTCCGCGCGACTCCAATATCTAGACTAATACGACGCCTGCATTCGCATCCCAGCTTCTCATAAGCGATCTTTCATCTACGGCCTCCCTGATTCAGAAAATGAGTGGAAACTTCATCGCCGTATGCCGGGCCATGATATGCTCGCTCGCATAAGATATTGTGTGCCAAATCTTACACGTCAGGTTACATTTCAAATAAGGCGCGAGGAACGTTATAAGTGGAAGTTACCGACAAACAGAATGAGAAATACGATCCCGTTCCCATAAAATAGTCACGAGTGTGTTGCGACAGCGCGAGTGCCCAAAAAGAGCATTAAAAAAAAAGAAAAACAATTATTTGGTGAATAACTCCATTAAATTTACTTTCGCGGCTTCTCTCGCAATTTCTTGGAATTCATTTCCTATTTTTCATTGAAACAAGTTAAGTTTCTGGAACCACCATTCTTATTTTTTCATTGCAGCATGAAGAAATTGATATATTAATGAGAAAATTAAATTATTATCTTCTTCAATAATAAAATTGTTATTTTCTGTTTACCGTCTCGCGTTTTTGTTTAGAAAAGCATGAAATACCATTTATAATATATTGTTCAGATCTTCGGTCATTTTTCAGCCTTGGTGATTTTGGTCACCACATGAAACCCATTGTCGACAGATTCTCTCCAATGGTGAATGAATATCACGCGATAAAAAGAATGCCATCGAAAAAATGCATATTTTATAAACTTTTTTGTAGATTTGATGAGCTGATTCGAGACTATTCCTTATTTATGCTTTGCGGAGGAACCCAGGAAAACTTAAAGGAGATCTGTGAAATACTAGTACGCTGTGACTCGGATTGCTGAATTATAAGTCCTTGTGCGGGGCCCGGAAATGGTCAGGGGCGATGGTGGCCGCAGCAGAGGGGTCATCATCGCCGCAATTCTTGAAAAGGGCCGCGCGTCCCTTGATCGTCCATAAGCCATGATTGGACATGTATCCGAGGATATCCGCGAGCGTCTGTTGATGAGCGTGACAAGTGTCGAGTGATAGGGGCTTACGTTCGGTCGCGCAGAAAACTCCGAATGGTAACGGGAGAGGTATCATTCATCAGGAATGACCACTGAGCTTCGCGAAATATTGGCCAACATCGAATCACGCGAATTCATCCGCGAGGTTTAAATCCAGATGAAATGCGGTGGTAATTGGCTAAGAATGGTGAAACATCAACGGCTAAAAACGAAAAGACTCTTTATTCGGGCAATGGTCAGCATGTCAGTTCTGCAATTTGAATTAAGATTATGAAGAGTTGTTAGAGCGAAGTAAATTAGAACATAATCCCATTTGGTGACCCTTGAAAGTATGGCCTTTAAAATGTGATGAGGTTCATTAAAATATAAATGTAAATATCAAATTGGAGGATTTGTATCGCCATGTCTTTTTTACATTTGATGCCTCAAGTTCGACGTTGCAGCGAAAGTTGAAGCAATGCAAATCAAATCGGATATTATTTGAAGATGGAATCATATTTGTTGTTGGTGCACCGGCTCCTTTAAACAAATGTTCAATTTACACAAAAATTGTATCAATAACAGTGTATCTAAATTCCATTTAGAAAAGATAACATTTTTCGCAGAACGTTTTCATTAAAGTTACCTGAATGCTAAATTAACTCTGGCGTAATTCAAAACATATGTAAATGTATGTATTCGTTGGTTTCTGGCCCAACCATGTGAAAGTCCATGTTCATTAAATGAAGTAAACAATGTATTTTCCACTGTTCTTTATTTTGGTACCACTAGTTACAATACTTGAGCGTTTGGTACCTGATGATGACGCAAGAGCGTTGAAACTAGTAGTACCAAAATAAAGAATAGTGGGAAAATACATCGCGTTCTTCATTTCATATCTAATTGTATACTTGTTGATAACAAGGTAAAATCACAACGGCTTCAGGCTCAAGGCTACTCACTCTCATCTTCTTGATACTCATTCAGTTTTCATTGAATTTCATCAAGCCTTATTAATCGTGAAAATAATAGTCTAGAAGAAAAACACCGCACAGTATCTTCGGATATCCATCGCATGAACTCAATGTCCTCATATTCTGGACAAGTTAGACCCGAGTTTCCTTAAATGCCTTCAATGAATGGAAATTCCAGTTCTTCCCTCACACTTAAAATTTCCCTTCCACGCAAAAATATAACATTTTAAATGCATCAGCAGGGTGTATTTGAGCCCACCGTCAAGGTTAATTTACGGGAAATGGCGAGCATTAATATTTGAGAAAAATGTTTGAGGTAACATTTTTTTATTAGGGAAAAGGTTTTTTCCGTGGAAAAGGCAATCTTTGGTCGAGAAATACGTCTTGCTGATAGGTTTTGCACTGCTAAAGAGAGGAGAAGGAACATTCTGAGGGGAGAATTGAGCTTATTTATTCCAAGTTTTCAGAATAACAGATCCGGAGTTCATATAAATATATGAATTAAACATAGAGGAACTCCCTGACAACTCCAGGAGAATTAATTTCGTTAAAATAACGTTTTCACGGGCCTCATTTCGGCGTTCATGAACTTCCAGAATTCGATGCTACAAAACGAGGAGCACATACATAAAAATAATTACATAAATTCGATGCTAACTTGAAACCTCATTTATCAAAATTTCTCCGAATATAGCCAGAAGCTGGCACCAACAAAACGAGTTTCAACTTGCCTAGATGCCATGCTTCTTGTGACGTTGCGAGAATTATTGTAATACAATCATGATTTTTTAAAAACGAAATAACGTAATGGAGCTCACCAATAGCATAATATATTCCTTAGTGCCTAGAATATGTTGTTAACATTACTCGCACGATAACCTCGTATGTCAAGTTTGAATTTTGAATGACCCGTCGAGTTTGCATTTCGTTCGGATTATTGTCGCCTTTCCATTTTGAAGAGACTCTATTTCCCGTCATATAAGACGCGCATTTTCTCCGCAGAAATTGAAAAATATATTGAAATTCGTCTCTGATGATCAACGCCGGAGTCGGTTTTAACATATAGGTTGCCAGAATCCGGCAGTTTCTGAGTGTAATGGCGGCTAGGACATGTTGCTCCAAATCTAACTTAATAATTTTAACGGCACACGTGTAACAATGAGGCAGTTGATATTTACTTAATTTGAATATGTCAAAATTCTGGAATCTAGGAGAGCTTTCTTGTCTATTATTTTTCATATACTCCGTGTTTGACATTTATAAAATAACTGTTTTCTACAATCAGAAAAATTTTTGGATTTTACCGTGGCCTGGTGTAAATTAATTCTGCCTTAGCGGTGTACCTGAAGGCTCTTAAAACCTAATTGATTGATTTAAATTCGTGCATGTTTGGATCGGAATGGAAAAAATATGGAAACGATATAAGAAAAGTTACTACTTGCTAACCAAGATCATATTATGATTACAAGCAACAAATCAAAAATATGATCTTATTCTGCCCGAAAATGTCACAAAAAAACTTCTGATCGCCGTTTATTATGGGGAATCACTTCAGAAGTCACAATCACCGATCCGAAATCAGAGCATGCAGTTTTATCTTTTCGAAAGCGAATATGGCCACATCGAGTCGTCCAACTTGTCACTCCTAACAACTTCCCACGAACGCCTCCGCGGCACCCTATCCTGGGCGACGCCATTCCAACAAGATGCTCGGCAACCAGGCCGGGCACAGAATTGACGAATCTTATCTAAAGTGCCCCGTGGTTAACAAGACTTTAGTGGAACTCGGTCTTTTTGCACCTGTACAAGATCAACAGGGTGTATTTTATCCAGATTATATACGTAAAACTAGCTACAATGTCTTAGACTTAGAAGCATACATCGCGAATAAAAAGCCACTTCTTAATGGAGATCAGAAATTCGCGTACGAAACAATAATGGATCGAGTAGATAAACAAGAAGGAGGTATCATTTTTCTTGATGCTGCTGGTGGCACGGGAAAAACATTTTTAATAAATTTAGTTCTCGCTGAAATCAGGGTTCATGAAGAAATTGCTCTAGCCGTTGCATCTTCAGGTATTGCAGCGACATTAATGGAAGGAGGAAGAACAGCCCACTCTGCCCTAAGTTGCCACTTAATATTTCCCGACAAGAAAATCCCACATGTCATTTAAATAAAACAAGCGGCCAGGCACAAGTTCTTATAGAATGTAAATTGATAGTATGGGATGAGTGTACGATGGCTCATAAAAAATCTCTTGAGGCCCTCAACGCAACACTTCAAGATCTTAGAGGAAACTGCAGTTTAATGGGAGGAGCTCTGGTACTCCTGTGTGGAGACTTCCGTCAAACTCTCCCTGTCATTCCAAAATCGACTCCAGCCGATGAAATTTATGCCTGTTTAAAACATTCTGTTCTATGGAATCATGTCCAAGAAATTAGCCTTAAACAAAACATGCGAATCCTCTTAAGAGATGGGAATGCTCAAAATTTTGCAAATAAACTTGAGGAGATTGGAGAAGATAGATTAGTTATTGAAGCATCTGGTATGATAAAATTGTCATCAGATTTATGTGTATCGGTGAAAACTGTCCGCGATATGATACAATCAGTCTATCCTAACGTAAATCAAAATTATAAAAATTTAGAATGGTTGCGAGAAAGAGCCATTCTTGCTCCTAAAACGATGATGTTAATGAAATTAACAAGGAGATACTAGCCATGCTGCCAGGAGACGTGATTGAATATAAATCGGTTGATACCGTAGTGGATGCTGACGAAGCCGTCAATTATCCAACGGAATTCCTAAATTCACTTGATCCAGCTGGATTTTCACAACATCGCCTTATACTTAAAGTAGGATCTCCAATCATTTTATTGCGAAATTTAGATCCACCAAAACTCTGCAATGGGACACGATTGTGTGTGACAAAATTAATGAAAAATATAATCCAGGCAGTCCATTTAACTGGAAAAGGAAAAGGTGAAATAATTTTTATTCCACGGATACCTCTAATACCAACTGATCTTCCCTTCAACTTTAAAAGATTACAGTTTCCAGTCCGGCTAGCTTTTTCAATTATCATTAATAAATCACAGGGACAGTCTTTAAAGTTTTGTGGTGTTGATCTAAGATCGCCATGTTTTAGCCACGGGAAACTTTATGTTGCTTGCTCCAGAGTAGGTTCGCCTAAAAATTTATATATTCTTTCTCCTGGATATGAAACAAAAAATGTAGTTTATAAACAGGTGTTAAATAAAAAAGATTCTTAAATTTGTATGAAGTAGTGTATTATTGTACTTTATAATTTGTTGTTTTTATTTATGTAGTATATTTATATTATTGTTTCTCCCTAACCCGTGCAAAGCCGGGTATTCAGCTAGTTCAACATAAGGAAACAACAATAAAGCAAGCCACCCCGACTCTAACAAACTACCCCGATCTCCCCTGTGCTCAAGTATATTATTGTAATAAAAATGTGTATCCTCATTATACATTGGATATTAAGTTTTTCAGGGTTTTAATCAAATTTTAGTATCATACAGATTGAAATAATTAGTTTAAATTTATGTAATGCCAATGATTGTCACGACCAAATGCAACTGTGATTTCATTCTTGACCATATGGTAGCAATTCTATAAGTTCCTATAATATCGCAAGAAAATGAGAACATTATATACTACTTATGTGTGTGCCTTATGTACCAGAAAGACCTCTGCACCTCTATTTGTCTTCTCATCGGTGGATTGGGTGCACTAGTAATAGAAATACTCGAGTATGAGGGAATTGTTCTCACCTAGTTGGTTCATGTTGGGCGAGATTGGATGGCAGTGGAATCGTGGAAAGCAAGCAAGTGACAGAGGAGGAGTGGGAAGAGGGAAAGAGGGAGGAATGGGTCGTTGGGGAGAGGGAGTGAATGCGTACGCGAGGAAACTCTCGGTGACGGAAGATATTAGAAGTGACAGAGGCGAGCTCTCATGTTCCCCACACTATAAATATTGGAATTCTCGGAAAAATGTAAATTATCAAGGAAGGCAGGTTCCATTACATAAACTAAACTCTAACTTTGTTTTTATAATGCCCATCGCCGAAGAAAACGGGATGAAGGGCATCCTAAAAGTACGATAACTTCATCAAGCCAGCATATTTTGAGTTTTATTTCAGTTTATTCCACTCAACAAATATTGAGCGTCGGATTAATGCAAAAAGGGTTAATTATTGACCCTTTTTATTTATTATTGAAAATACAGGAAATGGTTCGCTTTCAATTCAGGTGAACAGATATTTCCAAGAAACGTACTGCTTGCTTTTATTTTTTGATCGTTAAGTGTCGGAAGTATGAACGGAAAAACTGTCCCCTCTCGCATATAGACGACCCACCAATATCAGAAATATTCTGAGATCAACCGGGCCTCTGGCGCCCCCCTCCCTGGCAAATTTCCTCATATTTCCCCTATTTGCACCGCCCCTATGTAAAACATGTCTACTTATCAGATCTGCACCCATCTCCCCACATCCCTTCATTGCTCCTTCACCTCGTTCCGACGCTAATTGCCTCTCAGAACACATTATCTATCTTTTGCCATTCAAACATTGCACTTCATTTTACATAGGCGAATGCATAACCCCCTTATCCCTTCGATTGAACAATCACCGCAACTCCTGTTACAATGCTGCCTCACCTTCTTCTCTTCTTATCCCTTCACCCGCATATTCTACCAACCTTCCAATCGATCAGTGTTTCTCTCTTACCATCACAGAATCCCTGCCCGATAAAACCACCAACATAGAAGGGAGAACCCGAGAATCCGCAAAAATATCTACTAGCTTTCCAATCTTTTAAAATTCCCACCCTTGACAGCCATCGTTAATTCCCTTCCCAGCATACCCCGCGCCTCAAACCCCCAAACTCCGTATTCCCTGTCCGAAACCTTTCACTATCACCTGAAAAAGACTCCAGAGGAAGTCGAAAGCTTAAACATTCCGAAAATTGAATGCCGTTTTATGCCCTTTATATTTTATCTTTTGTTGTATATTGTGCCGTCCAATGCATATATATGCATATAACCTATATATATATATATATATATATATATATATATATATATATATATATATATATATATATATATATATATATATATATATATACATATTTTTTATTTATTTATTGGGTAATCTACCGGTTAAGGAAGGTTTTTCCATGGACATAATTAATAATTAAATAATTTGTGACCCCTAGTAAAACACAACATCCTACTCTACATCAGGTCCCTCTTCAGCTCTGAGTACTTTCTTCCTCCCTTCATACCGTCCAATATCCCCATCCCGTTCCTTCCCTTTCTTCGTTTGCCTAACATTCTCCCCTCTATTACAGTCTTCAACGTCCCGCTGCCGGTCAACACCCCCTTCATCCACTTTTCCTGCCTCCATAGAATTGCTCCCAACAAACCCCTCTCTTCGCCCACCATACCAAGTACTTCCTCATTTGTTTTCTTCTCTGTCCATTTCACCTTCTCCATTCTTCTCCACACCCACATTTCAAAAGCCTCCAGTCTACGTCTATCCTCCTGCTTCAATGACCACGTTTCCGCGCCGTGCATAGCTACGCTCCATATCAAAGTTTTTACGAGTCTTTTCTTAACATCCTTACTCAAAGTCCCCGTCATCAACTCCCTCCTCCTCGTGAAAGCCTCTTTACCTAGCGCAATTATTCTCCTTACGTCCTTACTACTTTGGCCGTGTTGGTCATAAAAACTACCGAGATACGTAAACTGTTCTACCTGCTCTAGTTTTTGCCCTCCTATTTTAATGTTAAGCTTAGCCTTTTTCTTTCTAGAAAATCGCATAACCTTTGTTTTATTAATATTGATTCTCATCCCATACCTTTCGCACTGAATTTCCAATGCACTAAAGCAATGGTTGCAACCCCTTGGCTGACTGACAAACTAAAGCTTGGTCATCAGCAAACCCAGCTGATTTTACAAATTCGCCGCCCAATTTCAATCCTACCTCCAGTTCTCCCCATGCCTCAATGATCATTTCCTCTGCATACAGGTTGAACAGAAGAGGAGATAATAGTCAACCCTGCCTTACACCCCTTCCTAACACTGCCCATTCTGACTCCCCGTGTCCCACCCGCACCTGAGCAGTCTGAGACATGTACAGGTTGCGGATTAGCCTCCTTTCCTTCCAGTCTATTCCTATTTTCTAAAATATACTCATTAGTCTTTCCCAGTTCACTCTATCAAAGGCTCTTTCGAAATCTACGAAGCAGGCAAATACCTCTTGGTTGTGTTCTATATTCCTCTCGATTAATAATCTCATTACTGAAATGGCATCACGCGTACCTCTGCCCTTCCTAAACCCAAACTGATCATTCCCTAAGTAATCATTTGCCCTACTCTCTATCGCTTTGGTTATGATGCTGAGAACAACTTTAGCTGCGTGGGATATCAAACTTATCGTCCTATAGTCCTCACATGATGTAGCCATTACCTTTTTCGGGATAGAGACTAAAACTGATCCCACAAAGTCTTCCAGCCAGATTCCTTCCTCATAAATACTACGGTAGAGCCCATATAGCCTCATCCTCCCAAATTTTCCCAAGCATTTCAATAGTTCCGCGGGAATGTTATCCAACTCCACGGTCTTATTTAGTTTCATCCCCCTTAATGCCCTTTCTATCTCATTGACTACTATGCCTGGACCTAAGCTATCTATCTCTACATCATATTCCTTTTCAATGTCTAACTTTGTTGGTCTAAGCTCTTTACCATACAGTTCTTCTATATATTCCTTCCATCTCTCTTGGATCTTTCCTGCGTCAACTATTACCATACCCGCCTTATCTCTAACTTTTAGTATTCACCTCCCTTTCTCACTTCCCGATAAAGATTTAACTTTTCTATATAGCGGACCAATCTCACCATTTCTCTGCAGAATTGCCATATCCTCGCACTGCGTCTTACACCATGCTTCTTTTGCTTTATTTGTATCCCGCCTCAATTTATTGTTCAATTCTTTGTATTCATTTTGCCTTACCTTGTATTTACATTCTTCCATTTTCGCCTCTCCCCCATCTTTGTAATCATCTCATCCGTAATCCATGGTTTCCTAGTCCTTTTAGCGTGAACGGTTCTAATATTGTCTTTCGCGGCTTTAGACAACCCTTTCTTGATACTTTCCCATTTTTCTTCGATAGTACTTAGCTCTTTACCATCCTCCATGATTTCCTCTACCGCCTGTTGGTTTTCCTTCCTTTTCAAACCATGTACTGCTTCAAAATTCCATTTTCTAACCCGCCGCCCCTGCCTTATCTTTTTGAAACGGACGCTACATTTCATAACAACTAAGTTGTGGTCCGAGTCCGCATCCCCTCCTGGGAAGCTGTGCGAATATATTTCACTGTTCTTAAACCTGTGTCTAACCAGGATATAATCTAGCTGATACCTTTCTGAGTCACCTTGCATTTTCCATGCATACCTGCGTCTTTTGTGGTGTCTAAACCAAGTGTTGGTGATGACTAACCCCTGTCTCCTGCAGAACTCAGCTGCTTTCTTCCCTCGGTCATTCCTCGTGCCTAAACCGTAATGCTCGACCTCATCATCATCTTTTCCTTCGGCTATTGTGGCATTCCAATCCCCCGTCACCATCAAATGTTTCCCTCCGAAATATCACGCGATAATGTCCTATATCTGAACGTATATCCTATCGACCTCTTCTTCCTTATGGTTGCTCGGTGGCATGTATACCTGAATAATAACCAAGTTCGTCGGTTGTGCTTTCATCTCTACTAGTAATAATTTATCCGTTACCAGCTCTATGTTGAATACGCTTCTTCCTACCTCTTCATTTATTATTATAGCAATTCTTCGTTGGCTCTCGTCGCCGCCGCTGTATATTATTCTATAATTATCACTCTAGTAATCCCCGCTATCCTTCCATCTCACCTCGCATAGACCTAAAATATCTATATTTCCCCTTTCCATCTCTCGCTTAAAATTCTCCAATGTTCCAGTTTTTATAATTTTCCTAACATTCCATGTTCCTATTTTAATTAATTTGGTCTTCTTCTCCTGCGTCTTCTGTCCTGCAGCTGCTTGTTTTCCCTTGCAAGGAATACGTGGGATGACGACCGCGGAAGCCTCGCCCCAACCGCTGCCGGGCACGACACTCGAACCGAACAGCCGAACATCATAACACTGCCTGCTAAAAGCCAGAGGCTAGCTTTTTACGCATCGATACCGCCATCGCTGTGGTAGGAGAACTGCACAGTGGCAACTCACAGGTGACCTCTGTGTCCTTGTTGGTGCGCGGACTGGTCGCTGTAGCGGGAGTTTGGTTTTCAATTCACTGCCCCTCGTAGAATACATTTGATTGGATGATATATGCATACGCCTGTTTGGCTTTCTGAAACTCTTCACCTAGGAATTGCAATGGGCTCTGCTTTCTCTCGATGAAGTTAGAAATCTTGTTTTCGTAAATATTTATTGATACATATATTTACATGGTCCGCAGTCCTTATTGAGTCAACATGATAACGTGTAAAAGTAGTGGACCGGGACTCACACCAAGTATATACGAGATGAGCGGAAAATAGCGAAGTGGGTTGATCATCATTGGATGATTATCCGTCTCTAATGCATGTCATCGTCATCGTCGACACTGCCGCGATTTATTAAGCGTCACAAAAGAAATCACCGAACTCATTCGCTCTCCGACACTTCCGCCTTCTTACCGAATCCCGACTGGATCCCCAAGCTCTCTTCATGCGTATGCGCAAATTCACGCCTCGTCCCACGGGGCCCATAACTCACGATTTCATGAACAAGTTCGCCGCGTAAATACATATGGCGCCAATCGAGTGCTCAGCCCGCCACTCAACAATACAATAAGAGGAGCGAAGCGAGAGAGCCTGGGCGCGCGCTCACCCCCGGCCTCTCAAGTGTTTATGGACCCCTCTCGGAGTTAATAAGCTTCATTTGACACACCCCCGAGACCAGCAAAACCAGGTTCCCAGAGATAAGTGGCCCCGTCCTCCGCCTCTCGGGGACTGACTCCCCCTGCTGGTGAAAGCGAGGGGGTGCCAAACCATCGCACCCCCCCCTCTCCCCTTCCCCCGCACTTACGACCCCACCTATGGCCTCCCTCTTTCAACTCCGCCTCGTCCATTCGGAAAATAACTTCCCGAGGTACTACGGATACAACTTATCTAACAGTTGTTGCCACAACGAATACATTGCTCAAAAAGGTCACCGCCCCCATCGACAATCGACGAATATAATGATGCCGCGACTCGGAAGGGTTGCAAGTGCTTGATGCCTGGACACCGGCGTTTTCGTTTTCATTTCCGCGTCGGGCGAGGCTTGGATTCGCTTCAGTTTAACATTTTCCATTCCGAGTTGCAATCGAAAACGATCAAACATGATATGTAGTACTTAAATCGCGCTCAATGGTTAGCCACTCGCTTCTCTTTAAAATTATATTTGTGTTCTTAAAACGCCAATTTGTTTAAAAACACCCTTGTACATTTGATTTAACCGTTTTAAAAATAAACTTCATACTTGGCCCATTGTGTTAGTCATTCTCTTAGTAAAAGAACGCGACATTAAATATATATTGGGTTCATTTTTGGATTGACCTTGGTACTTGCGTCCTTCACTTGCGGATTCCGGCTGACCTCGGAATGGGGTGCACGGTGCTCGCTTGGGCGGCGGCGGCGAGCCATTTCGTGTTTCCGCTCTAAAACTAGATATGGGAAGCCGCTGTGATGATGAATTCATTTGCAAAGACTAGGCTGAGTGAATCCGGACGAGAATAAAAACACTGTCGATACACCGATAAGATGTATTTAATCGGAAGCCATGAGTGTGTCGTTTTAAGCGAACGGACGATGCATCATCATATTGAAATGTGATTGGGTGCCGCTGTGGAGTGTGAGGGGGGTGGAATGTGGTCAGCGACAGAGTGGAAGAATGGAAGGAGGTAATGGAAGGACGGCGTGGAGGGAGGAAGGAGGAGGATGGAGCCGAGCGTTGATTTGCTTTGGTGTTCATGCTGTCATTGAACACTTTGACCCCGTAAAGGGCCGCAGCGATGTTGAATGCTACAAAACCTTGAATACAGGTTTATCATATTCACACATACTGGCCATCACCCTTGTTAATCGGGCAGATAGTATAATAATTTAGAAAAGTAATTGCATAAAAAATATTTGCTTTTAGCTTCGCAATGTCTCAAAGAAAATATTCCCGAAAACTTGGATATGGAGTGTGTTGGTCCTGAGACTTCGATGTTGGTCGACGAGACTAAGGGAAGGGCGAATTTTGAGACGCAGCCGTGAGGAAGGAATGGGAAAGTAAAGTGGAGAGGATCGCGAAGAAGCCTCGATGTTGTTGGCAAAGCATAGGAGGGAGGGAGGGGCGCTGAAAGGAGTGCGAAGGCAGGAGAGGTGGACGATCCGGGGAAAGATGCATAAAGCGGCGTTTTTGGTGCAACAGGGGAGGGAATGCGTGGCAACCGAAGTGGGGGATACTTCTGAAGATCATCCGAATCCAATATCTGATCAGTATGACTATTATTTATAATCATATTTATTAATTATATTTATTAATTTGCCATTGGTACAAATCACTTCTGACCACATTCCTCTATGGTGTAAATATCTGATTTAAGATGAGGTTTCGTTGATTGGTTGGGCATAATATCAATTGAGAGAATGGTCAGTTTTCTGGTGGATTATGACACGGCACGCCCGTGCATGAATAACGACATGCGATACAGATTTGAACGAGGGTTGGAATATGATGCAAACGTTAATTTATATTAATATGGAAAAATCATTGAATGATTTTAAAATTCCTTTAAAAATCTAATCTCTCGTGAGAAATTAGCCATACCTGATGATGCATCACGTCGCAAAAATCCTGGCACACATTCACTTCGCATGGCCCAGACATTCGTCGAGTTGCCAAAATTTTCCGAAGCGCCGTGTCGTTTTCAAATCGATAAATAGTGGGGCGAGTAAGGAAAAACAGCTATTGAAATGAGAATTGAAAATAGTAGAATTGAAAAAAATGAAGTTTTTGTGACAAACGAATTTTAGATTCAGCGCGGAAAATTCTATTTGACGACTGACCCATTTCCCGGCGCGCGTCATTCATCCGTTCGTTATCTCTGCGCAATAACATGATACAACGATTCAGAGTGTATTTCAAATCATAAAAACGATCGTCCTAGATATTTTCGCAATATATTCAAATTGAAGTTGATCTATTAGATTCAAAAAATGGATTTTATGCAATAAAAGTTGATTTGACCTAATTACGCGTGTTTATTTCCACGTTTTTTTATTTGTCGTTTTTTATATGAAGTATCACAGTAGTATATATTTTCTCAGAAAATAAAATTGCAAACATTTGGTTTGCCAAAAAAAGATTGAAGCCGTTCACATTCCCGGATGAGACATTCCAATGTTTGGACATTGGCGAGCACTGCGCGAGTGCTCCAACGTCTTAAGATACCATTTTGCTATCCCGGATGAAACATTAAGAAAACCACGAGTAAAATTATGAATGACTGAAATTTGAATAAAATTGTGGAATCTCTTAAAAACAGAGCTTCTTAAACGACGACGTATGAGAGGGGGAGAGGAGCCAGAGCTTTAATTAACCTAAATTTATGGTTCAAGCGGAAATTCTAGCAATGGGTTCTAACTCGATGATGTGAAATTACAATTTGCAATAAGGGTCTTGAGAAAATGTGGGAAAATAAACACCAAATCGGACTCACTTTGAACATTTTTTGCACTGATACACTTTGATTTCAGAATTGAATTGAGCGTAGCGATGAGGAGATATGTCGTGTTAAATTAGCGGTGCGGCTTTCAGTGTAATTCTATTAGCAGGTAGGAATCAAGCCGAGGGTTAAAATTACATACTTAAAATATAAGCGGAGGGAGGGATCTATGATTGAACTAAATAAGTATTGCACACACAATTTTACGGTGAAAGGATAAAAATCATGTCTAAAAAATTTTTGTGAGTTGAGCTTAGAATTTTTTAAATGTCTTTTTTCACAAAAGATAAGCTATAAACAAAGTAGTGAGCGCCTTTTTGTGCTCATAAGTTTGCTTTGACATCGCCACGCATGTGACTCACCTTTTGTGTATGTGTCGCGTATAGTATATACGTTTCCGGTTTATATCTCGTATAAACTGGAAAAGAACGGTGCGAAGTTTATGTAGTCATGTGTAAAGGGACCGGCGACTATCTAAAGGCGGCGATCAGCCCTGCACGTTCAAACCGAGGAACGAAGGCGAGCCGAGGGCTAGAAGCGCACGACTTGATGATGCCACTTCTGCGATACCATGTCGACTCCGGGACTTTTCTCGATGGATATGAGGACGTGAGTTGCATGCGCAAGTTCAATAGGAAAGCCGACTTGGGAAAACACACGGGAAATACGGTGCCAGGCCTTTCTCCTGAGGAATCAATCGCCTTTCCTGGACGCCGACGAAGCGTCCATTGCACCTCCATTCGCACCATTGAGTGATGATCGATCTATCAGCTCAGAAGGAGCGTTTCCGATTTTTTCTACCCTCTGGTTTGCCGATAGCCTCCATTGGGAATCCATGAAAGGCAGCCTATTCAAGGGATTAAGCAGGATTTATGCTTTGTCTAATTCAACCGAATCTACATTAATCAGCTCTCACACTCCTGATCGGATTTCCCAAGATATACCCTACAACCGTATGTTATTCGTGAATGAAACTCGGAGTACCTGAATGTTCTGCTAGTAAAGGCTGCAATGAAATAATAGTTAAATGTAATTAGGGCAGCACACAATGTTACAATGTTTCCTTCAGTTAGGGTCTTCAGGAGATATTACAGCGCCTGAGGACTTGTCCCATCAATTTCCCTTTTATTTGTGAATCCATAGCCTCTACACTAATTTTCCGAAGTACTTAATCATTGGGTACTCTGTGTCCATCCACTTTACTTTCTTCTCTTTTCCTTGGTAGATCACGTTTCCACATCGCCTCCGATCTTCATATCTCTGCTGCTTCTATCAACCAAGTCCCACGTCCTTAAAAAAGTAGGCTCCAAATATACATTTCCACAAATCGCTTCCTTTTACACACGTAGTTATTCTAATGCGACTTGTCATTATGTGTATCTTCTGATGGAAGCCATCTTTCCCGTTCTTATTCTGCATATCCCTTCTATTCTTGCATCATATTTCTAGCGCGTGTTTCCCTAGCCCTATATGGAAATCGTCTTTCCTGTTTCGACTGCAAGCCGTTGTTCCATTATGTACAATTCTTCTTTATCTTGAATAAGACGTTGTCATCAAATAAGAGTGCGTTTTGAAGTAAGTTCCCTCTGATGCGAAGCTCCCTTTGTAGTACGGGATAATCATCTTGAAAGTAAGAATATGCGAATGGAAATGAAATCGGAGCGCGACGTCCATTAACCCTATGATTTTCCTTTGTATCCGTTCGCGTGATCGGTGTTATTTGGAGAGGCAAGGTAGAAAGGCGGGAAGGTAGAATGTGGGGCGGGTGGTTGTGCGTTGTAAGTAAGAATGAGGCAACAGAAGCGCCTAATTTCGCCTTTCCGTCGATGCCACACCCATAAGTTGTTGATTGGATAATGCGTCACCTCCAAGTGAATGTGTCCTGGGAAGTGCTATCCTGCAGCTCACCCCTGCAGGTCACCCCTGCATTCATCCCAACGTGGACAAGGAACACAGGAGAGAGTCGTCTACACACATTTTTTGTTGCATAATTAACCAAGAAGAGAACAATTTACGTTACGTTAAATGAGGCGGATGAGGGGGGATTTAATAATGTCCGCGTGTACTAGGCAACCACCGCGATAAAGTGTGTGGCAGGGGTTAATTTCGCAACAGGCGTACAACGTGTGTATTTGGCCAATGTGGCTCGTTTCCTTCTTCTGGCTATGTGTGTTAGGAATCACACTGTTCCTATCTTTTAAGACGTCGTAATATTACTTGACATACTATCTTTTTCTCTTTTCGTTGTTCTTTTCTCCTTTGGAGGATGAAATAGCTCCAGAACGCAATCTCTGGGTCAAAGAATCGGGGCACTTGGTTGCATAAATCCACTGCAGATGTTAGTGTAAATTATCTTTTCTCGATAGCTAGGATGTTCCTGGTTTTACCGGTGTCTGATTTCAACGGCAACTGAGGCATCGACCGCCGGGATTTAGAGAGCTGCACTGCCGGACTCGAGGTTCCCGTCGTGCTTTTTTCGGGCAGCGGTGGACCACCTTTTTCTTCTAGAAGCGTTAGGTGTGCCTCTCGTCTTTATTCCACCGGAAAGGCCATTCTTTCGTTATGTATATTGGTTTAAGACTGACCTTATCTTCTGGTGTAGATCTTAGGCTCCTTTTTTCTTACTACTGCCGGGTGCGCGTGGCGGGGAGGGAGTGCACACGAGTGTTCTGTTGTTTCTCTCTTTGGAGTGTTTCTTTCTTTTGGCGCACTCTCCTTTTTTCCCCGCGGGCGTGCTCAATTTGATTTTTTTCAAAATGGTCGTTTATCACGTAAACACTCTCGCCTTATAAGTTGAATAGAAGGCAAAGCCCTCTACTCCGTTGCAGGTTCTCTTCACGCTAGATTCGCTGGGCCTCGCCCCCGAAGAGATAGTGACGATCCAATTTGAATATAATTGCCTTTTATTATTCTTGAAGTTGGCAACCGAAGCTACAATTTATAGCATTCTAAATAGTACTCCGCGAAAACTACCGTTTCCATCCTTAAATGATCAGAGGACGATAATTACTGTTGACGAGACTTCCGGCAGTCCTTGTATTGTCAGAGTTCTTTTTTCCCCGTAGAGACTCCTCTGGAAGACATAACAGGCGAACTCCAACGTTTTGGAAAAATCCATCGCTCATGAAAGAGCAGGTGGGAGGGTGACAAGATGGCACGCGTGCTGACAGGCACCAACGGGGTGCGGATGACGGTTGAGAGCAATATCCCCTCGTACCTCCACATCGACAGCAACCGGGCCATCATCCTCTGCGAGGGTCAGCGCCGTTGGGAGAAGTCTATCTTTCTAATAGAGTACTCTGTTGAAATATAAGAAAATGTTTTTGAAAAAATGGTTTCTTCATTTCTAACACGGGTACTTATTGAACCACCCTCGTAACATTCTATCCAGGCCGGGCAATCTCACTGATGCACGGCTCCTTCGGAGCGATTGACGCAGTCCGTTCTTTCTGCGCCGGTCCCGCCTCCTTCACGAGATCAGGGATTAACTCTCGGACGCGGATTGACCTCTCTCTCTCGCCATCACTAAAGAATGATGTCCAGACAGTGGACACGCCTCCGCTGTCCTTCACAGATCACAATGCGCTGATGATGAGTGATACGCGCCCGGACACAACCCCGGCCGCGCGCGCCCATCGCTGCAGCACCGTATGGCGCATGGACCTCCGCGTGCTGGAGGACGCGCCTTGCCGCGACTCCATCCGCACCCGGGTATGCGAACTGATCGCGGCACTCCGTCCCGGTGCAGACCTCGCTGTATGGTGGGACGACGTTTTCTAACCCAGCATTGCCACCCGTATCAAAAGGCAAACTTTTGGGTGGCGCAGAGAAAAAAAAAATACACCACATCCTTCTAACGCTGGGCGCTGTAAGGGCTCATGTGTAAGGGTGTTGCGCCGCAGAGTTTCCACGCCCAAGCGTCGTCCCTAGAAAAAATTGTACTCGGCCGCTAGCCGCGAAGATTCGCTCCCCAAAAGTGGCAATGAGAACTGTGCACGGATATAGAGAGCCCCCTAACGCTATCCGAGCTTCGGCGCTGGATGAAATCCAACTCCGGCTCCGCAACAAACAGAATCCCTGTCAGAGCATCTGCCGCCAGCGACACTGAACTCCTTAGGGAAGCGGCCCGGCACTTTCAAAACACTTTTAACAGGTATCCTCCGTGGAAGGAGGGAGACACACCCCCATCTCCCTACGCTGTCCTCAGATCAAAAAGACAATTTAGGTCGAGGCATATGTTCAGACAAACTAGATTGCGTCTCTTCCATGTTCACAATGGGCAAAGGGGTTCCTTCCTTCTCTTTCTTGAGAAAGGTGGCTTGTGCCACCGAAAATTCGAAAACGTGTGAGTTTCGAGACATTTCCTTTTCATTTGTTTTTGTCTATGTTCGCTAGTGCTAACTTCATGTACATTATGTATGCATAAATACACACACAGATGCATATATTTTTTATTTGGCATTAAATATATTTATTATTTTTTTGGTATTCTAGGCGTTAAGATAGATTTTTAATGGGGTCCCTGGGTTCACAATGGTAAAACGACAATTCCCATTCCTCTCCCATCAAAACACAAACCTACGTCCTATCAAGTCCCTCTTCATCTCTGTGTACTTCCTTCCTCCCTTCTCCCCGTCCAACATCCCCAACCCTGCCATTTCCTCGTTTGCCTAACATTCTCCCCTCTATTACGATCTCCAGTCAATCTCCAGTCAGTATTGCCAATCAATATGCTTTTTATCTATTTTTCCTGCCTCCTTATGATTTCTCCCAACAATCCCCTCTCCTCCCTTTCACCGTATTTCCTCTCTTCTTACTTCCTTCCTCCTTTTGGTCCATTTCACCATCTCCATCCTTCTCCACACCCAAATTTGAAAAGACTTCAGTCTACGCCTATCATCCTGCTTCAGTGACCAGGTTTCTGCACCATAGATAACTACGTTTCATATCATATTAAATTCTAATTTGTTCTTGTCGTCCCCCTGTCGCCCGTGTACACTATCTTTCTCCCCAGAAGCTAGGAAGTGTGTAACTCATAGGAATTTAAACAAGAGTGCACTTCATATTTGTGTACATCTGTATGCAGTACGAATACAATAGGACGTGGGCGCAGTCACGTGTGGTCTGGTGAGAATCGAAACCGTCTCACGTCGGAAGGAACGGCGCGCGCAATGGTCACTCCCCCACGCATGCAATTTGGGCATCTCGCGAAAGAATGGAGTCATTATGACACGTGAGCAACCGTCCACGTTGGCTCCACACGCTGTGCCACCATGATGACTAATTAACACCCAATAAAATATTAACAATGGCATGCAATTGTCGCCGCCATATATGCATAGGCAATTATGATTCGCACAGCAATGCATCCGAGAACTTTATGGTCAAACCATTGTCAAACTAATGACCATTTCCCATAGAGAGAGTGAGAGAGGTGTCATTTTTTCCCTACAATACGTCACATTCCGGTGATCATCATGTACATAATCTTTACATTAATGAAGAGAAAATATGCGCCGCCAGTGACGGTCATAGTTCCTTTGCTTTGATTGTTTTTTTCATAATATACGATTACCATCACAAAACCTACCATACATTTTCCATCACACTTAATATTATTTCACCCCTTTACCTCCCGAAGGACTCCACAATCAGCTTGACCCTAAAAACTCCGCCATAACGGCTCTTAAACGGAACGGGTCAAGTCGTTAAATAACCTTTTGCTTAAACCTTAGAGGGGCTGCGGATTGACGGGAGGGCAACAAGAGGGACGTTGTCAGCCACGGATCCCCTTCATACCGAGACTTCGCCAACTCTCTTTCATTCTCCATCTTGTGAGGACTGCGATCGACTAATTTCATGCCGGGATAACTCCGCCTCTGTAACTATAGCGATCGAGACGGGGTTATTTACTCACCCCATCGTGTTGAACGTGTTAAATCATGAGACAAGTTGTCGCTAATAAACATACACAAAAGATTAATATTTAAACATGCTTGTCAAATATATAGTAATAGCATACCAGGTACATTAATCATGCATTATTTATTCGGAAATCAATTGGCCTCCGATCCGGTTAGACAAATCTAAGATTTAAAAATTCCTTATTTTTATATCGTTCTTCTGGTCCAACTGCACAAAACCCATCGGGTTAGTCCAGTGGATTGCCCTCATCGGTTGCTACGAGGCATCAACCAATAAACGACTCCCAAAGGAATACTAGAAATCGTTCTATTAAATGGTTGGCCCATCGCCGAAACATCTTGGCCGGCCATTCGACCCTTGTCCAATCGATACAATTGTTGCAACAATATATTAAGGATATTAATGCACGATCACTTCCAATTGGCTTCAGTCGTGTTCACTTAGGAGCGAGTGAATACATTGAGCAGCGATTCTTGTGGCGGTCGATGAACATATGTACTTCGTCTATTCGTCTATTTTCCGTACGTGCGGGGTCCATACCTGCAGTGATGAGGATGCTGACCGAAGCGCTGCTTCTTCCCCACACGGGGGACGCCAATATTTCTCTTGAAGCCTCTCCGCTCCTTTCCTCAAGTTTCAGAGTAAAAAGTACCTGAAAGTTGAAGAAGAAAACTTTACGTCTTTGGAAGAAAATACATATATGATTAATTGATTCTATCAGCTATACAATTAATCTTTCTAATTTTATGGACATTTTCTCTCCTACCATTGTATAATAGGGTAATAATACCTTATCAACATCACTGCTAAAGCGACGTCCTTCCAATCAATGCATGAGGTTAAGTCTTTATTTTAACCTTCGCTCCGTGAATGATTCTCAACCTACCTCCATTGCTTAATTATTTTGATACGCCACTCAGTTTATCGGGACTACGTTTCATTAATCTAGCTCCTCTACGCTGTACGTGATCCATTTCTGTAATCAATCAAGCTTCTAGAGTATCCCATATACTCATGTGCCATATATATTATTTTGGGCATCGGTTGACCGGCACGATTTGGTGGCTATCAGATGCACTCTGTGACATATTAGTGAAGACACTTTGAAAGAAGGAATTTAATAAGTTGACCTTTCCCGAACTGCTGTTAATCTTTTGGTGTTGTTATTTATTAGTTTTGAGTTAATTAACAGCTGAATTATTTTCCCTGATCTTCTGACGAACGACCAAAATGCTTTCGGAATCTCTTTCAAATTCTCCACAGAAATTTTCATTTGAATTCTCTTAACGCTCTCCCGAATTCCTTCTTGGTAGTCGTCCTGGATATCTTGTAATCATAAGTGATCTCAATTCTTTTATCGCTAGAGATAGCATCCCTAATATTATTCTTCTTCGGCGTGACATGTATGCATTGACTCCGCATGATTTTATAACATCCGCGTAGTACCATCTAGGTTCCGTATTATCTTTTATAAATTTTCTGGGAATAATCCTGTGCACAGTCGAGCGCGTGATCTCCGCCACGGAAGTGATAATTCTATGTATCCTCGGTGTTTCGGTGATCATTTCTTCCTTAAAATTAGCAAATAAACTTCGCAACAAGTGCGTTATCCATATTTCCTCCGTTTTCAAAACAATTAACAAGATGTTAATGGAATTGAAATGCAAAATATATTGTTTCCAATTAGTGAGAATCGTCTTTTATCTACATCTACATAATCCCCCGAAAGTCGCCGAAAGGGCTTGCGGCGGGGGGTGTTAGGTTACCAACCGTATAGAGGAATATATCACATACAAAACCACAACATGGAAAACTACACCCACAGCAGCGCACACACTCATGGAAATATCCCTTACACATGCAAGCACATAAACAATGAACCAAGAAACAGCTGCCCCCCCACCCCCGGGATGCAGCACAACCACCATCCAACAACGCGCAAGCCAGACTATAAGTTTAATAAGCTAAAAAAGGCAACAGTTTCAACCCGGAACTCTCCACTTTTCCCTCCTGTCGGCGAACTTGGCGGTGTCCGGGAGGGGGGGGGGGTAACCACCCTATGTATATTGGGAGGTATCATACCTCCTTCCTTCCCTCAATCAGGCGCACCAATACTTAAAAATAAGAAGGGATAGACCAGCGGTAATGACGGAATCGCGCCATTTATGAATGAATGTCTACCAATCGGTCCCAAAGTGAAGAGAGGGAAAAACTGTTGGATCAGAGAGAATCAAACAAACAGGGGCAATGAAGTCTGAATATGGCGAAAACTATACACTCATCACATGAACATGACCTTCCTTCGCCTTCTAAGGTCATTAATGAGTTTGCAGTTGCAATATTTATCAAGGATATTTTCTTCCTGCATTTTAAACGCGCAATTTATAATTGTTTCGGCACAATCCGTCACCTGCATTCGTTTTGGGTTGAAATACACAACTTCCTTAACTATAATGAATAACTGACGATAGATCGCAAAGGATTCGATCTGAAAATAAATACCACTAATATTAAGTTCAGTATATACATACGGACGGACATAGGGACGCACCCAAAAGTGGTAGGACTGATTGTCTCTGGCGCGAACGGAGCAGTGGAGGGGGGTCTACCTGGCAGGGTAAGGTGGTGGGGGCTCTTAGCAACAGACTAACACCAACCTCAGTAGCCTGCGGGCTGTTGTTGAGTGAGGACACCGTTTTTAGTGCAGCAAGTTTTTTGTCCGCGTCGAAAAAGAAAATGAATCTGAATTTAGAGCAACGTTATTCCATGAAGTTTTGTGCGAAACTCGGGAAGACGGCAACTGAGACCCTCGATATGATCAAGCAGGCTTATGGGGACACTGCCTTGAGCCGTTACACAGTATTTGAGTGGCACAAGTTGTTTAAAGAGGGTAGGGAGCTCGTTGAAGACGACCATCGCTCCGGGTGGCCGTCGACGGCAAGAACCGACACGAATGTGGACAGAGTGAGGACACTGCTGAACACAGACCGACGCTTAACCAGTGAAGAAATTGCAGACCAGTTGGGTCTGTCTGCATCCAACGTCCAACGCATTATTTCACAGGATTTGGCCATGCGCAAATTGTGCGCCAAGGTGGTGCCGAAAATTCTGCCATGGCGCGCTCGTCGTCAGAGAGCTCCTGGCCAAATATGGCGTTGCCACGTTGCCGCACCCGCCCTATTCTCCCGATCTGGCACCACCGGACTTCTTCTTCTTCCCCCTGATGAAAAGATAGCTCCAGGAGGACGTTTTGACTCGATAAAGGCCGTTCAAGAGACTTCGACGAGGGTCATCAACGGCATCCCCAAAGAAAATTTCAAGCGGGCGTACGGGGAATGGGGGCAACACATTATACTAAGTGTGTAGCAGCTCAAGGAGCATACTTTGAAAATTATTAATTCGATGTAAGTATATCGTCAATAGAATTCTTGTAAAAAATATCAGTCCTACCATATATATATATATATATATATATATATATATATATATATATATATATATATATATATGCTTTCGTAGACGTAACACGGAAGTGCCGCATGGTACATTACAAAGTAACAAACAGTATAGAAACACAGAAAAAGGATCACTCACACGATTTTATTGATAATTTCGAAGGAATTCTACTCCCGTCTTCATCGGAAGATAGAGAAGTAATGACTGCTGCCATAGTACAGGTGAGGGGTGCGAGAGAAAGAGAAGGGGGCCAGGGGAAGAGGAGAATGGGAGGCGGAGGAGGGGTAAAAGGAATGGTTGGGGAGAGAAAAGGGAGAAAAAAGGCTAGAGGGGAGCGGAGATAGGAAGGAGGGAGAGGGAGGAGGTGGAATTGACACAAAATCGGAAAAGAAAACAATCTGCTCACCGCAACTATTGCAACATACGAGACCCTGGTTTCAACCTACAAAGCATTGATCAAGACTTCGCAAGTCGAAACAAAGGCCACGTACACCAAAGCTTATGCGGAAATACACAGTGTCCACCCTCCGATATACATCGCTTCCACAAAGTAAAAATTTTAGGCCACTCCCATCAGTGAACGACATTGAGGCCGAGATGCTGATAGGCCATACAGATGTAAATGAATGCCATTTCAAGAGTTTTTAATTCTACAGGGTTATCGGATGTGGGAAGGGGCGCTATCACGGAAACATTGTAACTCTGGTGAAAGGGGTATTATAAAGATATATATATATATATATATATATAATTATATATATATATATATATATATACATATAAATATATAAGAGTCTCTCTTGAAGAAGGCCCCTGAGAGGGCCGAAAGCTCGAACAATTTACCGTGTAAGTGTTCTTTTATATGTGTCTATTCTTTTCTATTTGTGTTATGTTGTGTCAGCCCATTATTGTGCCGCTCGTATGAGTTTTTCCGGACAATCGTGATATTAAGCTACCTAGCTACTGTTCCTGTCTCTTCTGTGTTCGTCGTGGGATCCAGCACCAGGTTTTGCGCCGCGGATTCTGCTCTATTTTGAATGTGCTATCCTTTCCCTCACCACTGTCTTCCTTCGTTTCCTATTTATTTTCCACAACCTTCTCAATCGCCTAAACATGGACCACCCTCATCCCATTCCGTCTTGGATCCGAAATTTTCGCCGTCACGCATATAAGCTCGCCAAATACACAAGCCACACCGAGTTTCTCACCTCCTGCCTGTCCTTAGGAATCGTTCCCAACGGTCTAGTCATTTCCCTACCACTATCTGCTACTCTTCCCGATATCCACCCCATACTTAATGCATTTTCTTACCAAAAATCTAGAGTCTCTCTTGAAGAAGGCCCCTGAGAGGGCCGAAAGCTCGAACAATTTACCGTGTAAGTGTTCTTTTATATGTGTCTATTCTTTTCTATTTGTGTTATGTTGTGTCAGCCCATATATATATATATATATATATATATATATATATATATATATATATATATATATATAAGTAAGACCCTCCCCGGACTACAACCTTAAAGTGGTGGAGAAGCTTGTGCATGACCACAGCTGTGCTGGCGGAAGTAATAATAATTGCTCCTGGTAGGGTCACCCATGCCAGATAGGTCGAAGGTTAGGAGCCAGACGAAAGGTAGTCCACGCAGCGTCTGTTCCTAAGTGAGGCGGCTGCAATGGCGTCTGACCCTAGTGGGGCGGCCAGTAAGTGATGGTGTCACGTTAAAAACACTACTGAGGAAAGCAACGGGAAACCACCTCAATTATCATTCCCAAGATTTACATGATGGACAAAACAGAGATTTTGAGCCATGCCAACTACAGGGCTTGGCCGAATCGGCCGTGTGTCGTGCCCGGTGTCGGGGGAGGCAAGGCTTCCGCGGTCGTCATCCCGCGAAACCCTTCCAAGGGAAAACCAGCAGCAGCAGGAAAGAAGACGCAAGAGAAGAACACCACATTAGTTAGAATAGGAACGTGGAATGTTAGGACAATGATGAGGACAGGGAAATTGGAGAATTTTAAGCGAGAGATGGAAAGGGGAACTATAGATAGTTTAGGTCTATGCGAGGTGAGATGGAAGGATAGCGGGGATTTCTGAAATATTAATTATAGATTAATATACATCGGCGGGGACAAGGGCCAACGAGAGGTTCCCATTGAATAAAAGGAAGAGGTAGGAAGAAGCGTAGTCTAAATAGAGCAGGTAAAGGATAAATTATTACTAATAGAGATAAAAGCACAACCAACGAACTTGGTTATTATTCAGGTTTACATGGTACAGAGCAACCATAAGAAAGAAGAGGTTGACAGGGTATACGATCAGAGGACATAATCGCATGTGATTTCGGAGGGAAACATTTGATAGTGATGCGGGTTTCGAATGCGATGTTGGCAAAAAAGGGATGGTGATGAGGTCGAAAAATACGGTATAGGCACGAGGAATGCCCGCAGGGAGAAAGCAGTTGTGTTCTGAAGGAGACAAGGGTTAGTCATCACCAACACTTGGTTTAGACAACACAAAAGACACAGGTATACATGGAAAATGCCAGGTGACTCAGGTATAACCTAGATTATATCCTTGTTAGACAAAGTTTTGGGAACAGTGTGATAAATTTGCACAACTTCCCGGGAGCGAATGCGGACTCTGACCACAATTTAGTTGATATGACATATAGCGTCCGCTTCAAAAAGATAAGGCAGGGGCGGTGAGTCAGATAAGGGAATGTAGAAGCATGAAATAATTTGAAAAGGAAGGAATAGAAACAGGCGGTAAAGAAAATCATAGAGGATGGGAAAGAGGTAAGTACTATCGAAGAAAAATGGGAAAGTTTCAGGAAAGGGTTGTCTAAAGCCGCGAAGGACAATATTAGAACCGTTACCGCTTAAAGGACTGGGAAACCATGGATTACGGATGAGATGATCAAAAAGCTGGATGAGTGGCGAAAATGGAACAATGTAAATACAGAGTGAGGCAAAATGAATACAAAAAATTGAACAACACATTTAGGCGGGCAGCAAATAAAGTATATAAAGCATGGTGGAAGACGCAGTGCGAGGATATGGAAAATCTGCAGAGGAAGGGCGAAATCGGTGAGCTGTACAGCAAAGTTATATCGTTATCCGGACGAAAGAAAGGAAGATCTACTACCTTGATCAAAAATTTCCCGGAATTTATTCAGAAAATTAAAAATATAAGTTTATTCATCTAAATCTATATTGTCCCCTTCAAAGTAATCCCCATCGACTGCAACACACTTATGCCAGCGCTTGATCCAATCCTCGAAACATTTTTTATATTCGGTTTTCGGTATGTCCATCAGTGCTTCCTGCGATTTTTCCATTACTTCCTCTCGGCTGCTAAAACGCGTTCCCCGTAATGGTTTTTTAACTCGATTGAACAGAAAGAAGTCACAGGGAGCCAAATCAGGTGAATTCGGTGGCTGTTGGATGGTATTTGTTGCATTTTTCGTCAAAAAATTACGAATAATGATAGCACTGTGCGACGGTGCGTTATCATTGGTGCAAAATCCACGAGTTTTCTGCCCACATTTCTGGTCTCTTTCGGCGAATTGCTTCACGCAAACGTCTCATAACGCCCAAATAATACTCTTTGTTTACTGTCTGGCCTTCTGGCAAAAATTCATGATGCACTACACCGTTGTAATCCATGAAAACCGTCAGCATTGCCTTCTTTTTTGACTGAAAACGACGTGGTTTTTTTGGTCTCGGCTCTCGGCTCAACGCCATTCATTTGCCTGATGTCTGGATTGCGTGTCGTACTCATAAACCCACGTCTCGTCTCCAGTAATGATCCTTTTGATGAATGTGGGATCGGATTCAGCCTCGCAAATCATGTCTTTTGCGACGTCAACACGGTCTCTTTTTTGCATGAAATTGAGGTCTTTTGGAACCAACTTTGCTGCTACACGACGGAAACCCAAATCATTAACCACAATGTCTTGGGCGGATCCATAGGCAATGTTCAAGTCCTCCGCTATTTCTCTGATGGTTAATTTGCGGTTATTGACCAACATTTCTTTTACTTTATCAATTTTTTCACCGACTTTCGATGTCGATGGTCTGCCACTGCGTTCATCATCTTCGATTGACTCACGACCACTTCTGAACCGCTCGTGCCACTGGTAAACGACCGTTTTTTTTAGAGAATCGTTGCCGAAACACTTTTCCAACATTTCCAACGTCCGTGCGCCACTAAATCCGTTTTTTACGCAAAATTTAATACAAGTTCGTTGTTGCAAATTTAAATCCATTTCTGCAATTGTAAAAAATCGCCAACACACACAGAGATACATGTACTCTTGGCTACGTAACTTTTGCAAATGTCAAGTTATGACACTAAGATTTAAAGGGAATATCAACAACAGATGTACCAATTTAACAAAAAAAACAGAACTCAAATCGGAACGATGGGAGCGCCACACGGTGGTTATTCCGGGAACTTTTTGATCAAGGTAGTATGCTAACATTTAGAGATAAGGCGGGTAAGGTAGTAGTTGACGCAGGAAAGATCCAAGAGAGATGGATGGAGTATATAGAAGACCTGTATAGTAAAGAACTTTGACCAAAAAAGTTAGACATTGGAAAAGAATATGACGTAGAGGAACACAGCTTAGGTCCAGGCATACTAGACAATGAGATAGAAATGGCATTAAGGCAGATGAAACTAAATAAGGCCATGGAGGTGGATAACATTCCCGCGGAACTATTGATATGCTTGGGAAAATGTGGGGGGAAGAGGCTATATGGGCTGATTCGTAGTATTTATGAGTAAGGATTCTGGCTGGAAGACTTTGTGGTATCAGTTTTAGTTTCTATCCCGAAAAAGGTGAAGACAATATCATGTGAGGACTACAGGACAATAAGTTTGATATCCGACGCAGCTAAAGTTGTTCTCAGCAACATAAACAAAGCGATAGAGAGTAGGGCAAATGATTACTTAGGGACTAATCAGTTTTGGGTTTAGGAAGGGGAGAGGTACGCGAGATGCCATTGCAGTAATGAGAGTATTATTCGAGAGGAATATAGAACACAACCAGGAGGTATTTGCCTGTTTCGTAGATTTCGAAAAATCGTTTGATAGAGTGAATTGGGAAAAACTAATGAATATAGTATATTGCAGAAAATAGGAATAGATTGGAGGGATAGGAGGCTGATCCGCAACCTGTACATGTCTCAGACTGCTCAGGTGCGAGTGGGGAACGGGGAGGCCGGATGGGCAGTGTTAGGAAGAGGTGTGAATCAAGGTTGCCCATTGTCACCGTTGCTGTTCAACCTGTATGCAGAGGAAAGTATTAAAGAGGCATGGGAAGAACTGGAAGTGGGAATGAAAGTGGGCGGGGAATTCGTAAAATCAGTTAGATTTGCTGATAACCAAGCTTTAGTTTGTCAGTCAGCCAAGGGGTTGCTGAGTGAATTGGAAATTTATTGTGACAGGTATGGGATGAGAATCTATATTAATATAACAAAGGATATGCGAATTTCTAGAAAGAAAAAGCCTGTGCTTAACATTAAAATAGGATTGCAAAAACTAGAGCAGGTAGAGGGCAAAAATTAGAGAAGCCAAAACAGTTTACGTATCTCGGTAGTGTTTTGGACCAACACGGTCAAAGTAATAGTGACGCAAGGAGAAGAACTGCGCTAGGCAAAGAGGCTTTCACAAGGAGGAGAGATTTGATGACGGGGACGTTGAGTAAGGATGTTAAGAAAAGAGTCAGCATGGTTTGCAAAGAGAGGGTTTTGTTTTGGGAAATCCTATCGAGGCAGGAAAAGTGGATGAAGGGGGTATTGACCGGCAGCGGGATGTTTAAGACTGATAAGAGCTTTTGAACAAAGCGCTCCATCCCATTCTCACTCTCTATCCGTGGCTTCCGTCTCTGCAACAACACCCCCTCCCAACAGAAATACTTGGACCAGCTGCATGAATCCCTCAGAAAATGTGGGTACCCCGAAAAACTGCTAAACAGTAAAATCCTCAAACCGTCAACACAATACACTCCCCTCCCCAAACCAAACCGCCCAAAATGCCCTAATCTTATTCTTCCCCGGAACACACAAAATTAAACATCTAATCCGTGACCTCTTCCCAATTATCAATAACGCTCAGTCCACATCACTTTTGTTCCCACACTGTCCCTCTGTTTCGTTTAAACGCCCGTTGAACTTGCGAGACATCTTTAAGTCCACAAATCCAACTTCAAGCACCCCCGTCTCTCCCCCGCCCCTATCCGCACCATGCAACCACCCACGCTGCAAATGCTGTCATCTTTTAAGACCCTCCCCCTCACTCAGTACCAACTCCCAACCACTCGCCACCTATACCTCAAAAAATATCATATATCGCCTCTCCTGTAACTTCTGCCCGGCCTTCTACGTGGGCGAATGCACGACCGCACTTTCCCTCCGCATGAATAACCACCGATATTCCACCAAATCTCCCACTTTTCTTAATTATCCCATCCCTACTCACACCGCTTCCCACAATCAATCTTTTGACGACTGCTTCTCCGTTTCGGTGATTGAAATCCTTCCCAAATCTGCAAGTATAATAGAGGTGAGAACCCGCGAGATGGCACATATCTGGGTGGCCCAATCATTCAAACCGCCCGGGCTGAACCAAGCCCACTGAATGCATCAATTGGCTGCCTACATATCCCCCCCACCCCCTTGTTCATTTCCTATTGGTCCCTTTACCTCTCCTTCCCCCACCTCTCCCCCGCACATCCTCTCCGCTCTTCCCCGAGAACGCCATTCTGAAGACGACAGCCGTGCTGTCGAAACGTCAAATAACAAATTGTGAGTGTCCTTTCTTTGTGTTTCTACATTCTAAAAATCTAAATCTGTGTTTTTACATATTTGTGCGTCGCTGAAGAGCGTTCCATTTCGAAGATATTTTATATAGTATATATATATATATAAAATATCAGCGTTCCATTTCGAAGATATATTATATATATATAATATTTTTATATATATATATATATTTTATATATATATATATATATATATATATATATATATATATATATATATAACACTTTTTGAAAGTCTCGCGGACGTGAATAATTATGTATAACACTTAGCACTAGTGGACACAGACAAAAGCCCAGAAACACACAAAAAAGAGACTCACTATTTTACGAATTTTCGGTTGTCGTGGCCACCTTTATCAAGGAAGAGAGGGACAGAAGGTTCTCTCCCTCTCTTCCTTGATAATGGCGGTCACGATCACCGAAAATTCGTAAAATTGTTAGTCTCTTTTTTGTGTGTTTCCGTGTTTTTGTCTGTCCACTAGTATTATGTATATATATGCACACACACACACACACACACACACACATATATATATATATATATATATATATATATATATATATATATATATATATATATATATATATATATATAATTTATAAGTGTTACTTTTAAATGATTGATGTTTTCAATCAATTAATATTATACACAAATAATACAAAGTAGTTTTTCCTCAATTTTCTTCAAAATTACTTTTCACGGCAACTCATGCTCCAAACAGGCACTGGGAGCGCCAATGAACATGGCAGTGCTGTGAACGGGAATACCGAATACGATGCTGGATGGAGCCTATTATATTTAAACGACGGGACTAAACATAAATTAACTAAATGAATCTAATGCAACTTTGCTGATATGGATGCTTTGAAGCAATCTTTTCCCCTTCCCTTTCTGGGAAACGTCGGCCGAATGCGGAAGGGGAAGGCGCGGCGTGTTCTTCTGTTATATAAGCCCCCCCTCCTTGACCCCCCCCCCACCACACCCCCTACAAAAAGGATTGGCATTCTTTCCGAAGTTGTCGGCGGCTCGCGAAAAGGGCAGCAATCGACTGTCGCAGCCGTTATTACTCCGGTCACGTTGGATAAGGGGGCGCCACGTTTGGGCGGCGCTTCCGCCCGTGCTCTAGGGGGAGGGTGGGACGCTACCCCTCGTCGTTCGAAGGAGTCTCGAATCACCAGAGGTCCATTATCGGCGCAATTAATCTGTTTTCGCGAGGACGTCTTGCGATTGGCGAATGCCATGGAAATGGATTCGGAATAAGTGTGCAACCGAGGCTGAATGCATGCACAACCGGATTCGTAGGAGTAGTTACAAGGGGTGGCGATCGACACCTGAAGTCAGTAATATAATACAATCTCAACCACAAAAATCGATAGTTGCTTTTTAAAATGTAGGGAATAGAAATGTAGAAAATAGAAATGGCAGTAATGAAATGATCTGGAACGTCTTATTGTGGCTTTGAGGTCACCGCCTTTTATCGCCATAGTAGAAAACACACAATTCATTTCACTTAAAATATTTTCCCATTATAATGTACAGCTTTTTTTTGGGTGAAATCATTAAAAATAGAATACGCGTTTCTATTCCGTGCTTATACATTTGTGCGTGGGAAGAAGTCGTGTTGCGACACTGTCAAAAACTTAATGCTATCAACGAGTGTCATATCGCTAAAACGGCGCTTTCCTTCGGCCATACATTTCCTCTAGAAATTGCCGATAGCACTTATCGCATCCTAATCCACATTGACTATATAATTTAAGTGCCGTTTAAAGTTTTTGCAATAAATTTATAAATGCCCCGAAAAGTATAACTTGAGGGTGGGGTTCAGTTCCAGGGGGTTGGAAAACAAGATGAGACATGCATTCATTTGAGCAATGACTACTCCACCGCAATGTCATGGAAACCCTACATCGAATCCCACGGCACCTATCTTCTATCATTTATTGGGATTCTCACCTCGTCCCATATCCACATTGGCCCCTTTGACCGTATCTCAACTCTTCCGTTTCCTCGTCTTGGGATATCCTGCATTTTCTAGTCTGTCGACCATTTGCTGCAAATGGTCAACAGACAAACGAATGGTCAAGGCATGGGGCCCACTGCAGATGAATCTAGGAGGACGATCAGTATTTGAGGAGTTGGACACTCCTTCGGCGAGAGTTCAAAGAGTAATCTAAGGGAGAGGTCAGTTTCCTGCTCTCCACTCTTGAGCACGCGATCCTGTTTACGCATGATTACAGGCGCCCGCGAAACCCACTCTCCTCGGCGGGCCGCAGTCTAAACATGGACTGGCCACAACCAACGTGCCATTCGGAGCGCATGGCACGGCGTACCACCCCTCCTCCTGCTAACTCCCCCTCCCTCCCTCCTGCCTTCATTTCTCTCCGCTGTGACGTCTTCGCCCGGGATGACCCGAATGGAGCCACCCTTGTCCACACTGTGTCACTTCATAAAAACATACTCCATTCATTTAATTATATTTTTACGTGAAAATACATCAATTTCTACTCTTCCTATTCACGGCATCGCATTCAATGTGAACATGGAAAACAAATTGAAAAATATCAAGCTAATTGCGTGGATCTTAGCAACTGAATTATCTGCGATATGTACGCACAACAAAGAACAGCCAAAATACGATATGCACCCTCCTTGCAAAATCGCAGGAATATTAATACTTGTAACAGTTGACCTTCGAAAGTATTCGAGCGGTATGGGGTCGCCGTCAATTCAAATGCAACCTCAAATTCCACGTGCTGACATCTTTTGCGTCGGCAACTTAGCTTGAGGTGGTCATTCAGAATCCCCGTCCGTTGAAATGGCCGGGTGTGGGCGATTCGTGTGATTATTCCGGAGGCCTGTCGCAGGCGGCTGGCGGAGGCCCGGGGGCTGCCGGCCTCCTAAGGGACGCACACGGAGGACGCAATCGGCGTGGGTCATGCCTGACCGCGCTCGACCCGTTATGTCGCGAATCCGTTCTCCCCCAAACTCCCAGCGTGGTTGTAGCCTCGGCATCAAAAGCCTTCCCCTCCGAAGGCCGGAAAGACCGGTCGGACGCGACCCCTCCCCCCCCCTCTTGCAATCATCAACATCTACGAGACGGCTCCAGGACTGCTTGTCGGCTTGTTGACGAGACTCACATGTACGGCCTCCTGCGCCGTTGCCGGAAGGTATTTCTTTCGCCGCGTCTGCATGCGTCCTCACTCTTCGGACCTGTGTATTCCATCGAACGGCCGATCTCATAACGAATCCTTATCCATTGGGAGTTTGCACGCACTTTCCGAGGTAGACTTCCGAGAATTCGCCCTAAAGGGAACATTCAGCATCATTAAGAGTCAAGCAGATCATTACGGGTGTGTCTTAAATCATTTGCGAGTTTAAAATAATCCTTTAATATGTGAAGCCATAATAGAGTATTAGTGAAAAACTAACTATTAACATTTGAAAGAATGTTTTGATTTAGCGTTTAAAGAGATGTCTGTCTACTTTATTTTAGGCAAAATTAATGTAAATAAAGTACAGCTTTGATAAAATATATAATATTAATAATGAAGGTATACCACGGCTCTAAAAAAATACCCTACAGAATTTCAGTAAATATGAAGTGTAGCATCCGATTCAAAAGGATAAAACAGAATTGACGGTATAGGAAACGGAACGCAAAAGCATAGTAAATGGATTAATGAGGAAAAGTTTATCAGCAGGATGTAAAGGAAATCATGAATGAGGGAAAAGATGTGAGTACTATCGGGGAAAAATGGGAATGCACCAAGAAAGGGATATCGAAAGCCGCAAAAGGCCCTACGGGAACCGTAAAAGGGAAAAGGACAAGGAAACCATGGATCACGGATGAGATGGTTACAAAGATTAATGAGAGGAGAAAATGGAATAACGTAAACACAGAGTTGGGCAAAATGAAGTGCAGAGAGTTTATTAATAAACTGAGACGGGCAAAAAAGTAAAGCAAAAGAAGAATGGGGGAAAACGCAGTGCGAGGATATGGAAAGTTTCGAGAAGGAAGAGTGAAATTTGTGCGATATACAAGAAGGTTAAAACACTATGGGGAAGGAAGGAGGGACATTTTTATCCAACAATCAAAGACACGTCAGTTAAGAAAAACATTGGTTTAACCAGAGAAGATTGAGCAGAGATGAAAGGAGCATATGATGGATGAGACATAATAGGAAAATAAGATATGTTCAAGGACATTTTAAGTCCAGCAATTCTCGATGGTGAGATAGAGAGGGCATTCGGGGAATTGAAATTAAATAAGGCCGTGGGGGTTGACAATATTCCTATGGAACTACTAAAAGATTTAGGGAAATGTGAGAGGAAGAGTGTTTATGGACTAATCGTACTATTTATGGCAGAGGAATCTGGCCGGAAGACTATTTGAGATCAGCGTTAGTTCTTATTCCGACAAAGGTAAAAGCTACATCAGGTGAGGACTACAGAAAAATAAGTTTGATATCCCATGCAGCTTAAGTTGTTCTCAGGATCATCAAGAAAAGGATAGAGAGCAAGGCAAATGATTACTCAGGGGATAATCATTTTGGGTACAGGTTTGCAGTAATAAGGTCACTAATAGAGAGGAGCAAGGGATACAATAAGGAAGTGCACGTCAGTTTCGTTGATTATGATAAGGCGATCGATTGAGAGAATTGGGTAGAATAAAGTAATTTATTGCGGAAAATAGAAGTAGATTGAGGGATAGGAGACTTGGTGGCTTTTTATTATTATTAAAAATACACATGTGCTGATAGATAGATAGACCAAGTCCCAAATATTCGCAAAAGATAATAGATAAAATCAGACTTCAAAACACAAATCTCTTTAACAAAACAAGCGAATCCCCATCCCATTTACATCCATTAATCAGCGAGAAAAAAAGATAAATTAAAAAAATTAAGCTATTACACAAAATACAATACATCACACATCAATCAATTTATTGCATATATTCCTGACATCTATTCTTAAAAGTATACACTCTGTTAGGAAAGGGCTCGAATATTTTTGCAGGTAATGTGTTCCAATCAACAATTGTTCTATTTAGAAAAGAAAATTTTTTTTATTTGTTCTCTGTGTCCGGCATTTTACCTTAAATTTGTGATCATTTCTGCCTATAAAATTTGGGTTCCCCGCCTCTTTCCTAAGATCTGCCCAAGCTATCTCCCCCTTCAGAATTCGGAACATTCCACAAAGTCTGCTTACTTTCCTTCTAGTTTGTAGAGGTTCCCAGCCCAGCGTTTCTAGCATGTCAGACACACTCACCATCCTCCTATGCTTCCCAAGTTCATATCGGGCAGCCTTTCCTTGTACCTTTTCCATATGTTTGATTTGTCCTTCTTAATGAGGGTCCCATACTAGAGATGCGTACTCTAGAATTGGTCTTACCAGGGTCTGATAAGCCTTCTGCTTGGTTGCTCTAACGTTCCCTTTGAGGTTTCTCATCACCCAATGAAGAGTTTTGAAAGCTTTCTTAAAGATGTACTCCACATTTAGCCCCCACCCCAAGTCCTTAGTTAAATATACATCTAAGTATTTGCAAGTATCACTTCTAGGAATGACATTTTCTGAGAATTTACATTCCCTATTGTTTCCATTTACCTTGTTACTAAAAGTGATGGATTTGCATTTGCTAACATTAATATCCATCCCATTTTTTGTCACCCAATCCGCCATTTTATTGATGTCCCTTTGAAGTATGTCGCAATCACTGTCATTTTCGACTTTCCTGTAGATAATACAGTTGTCTGCAAAAAGTCTTAGCTTAGAATTAATACTTACTGGGAGATCATTTATATATATTAAAAACAAGAGCCGGCCAAGTACGCTTCCTTTTGGGACTCCCGATTTTACCCTTGTTTTTTCAGAATACACTTCTTCTAATTTGACCCTTTGTGTTCGACCTTCAATGAAATTTCTGACCAAAGAGATAACTCTTCCATCTGTGTGTAGTGGCAATTGGCCCATCTTAAGCACTAAGCGATCGTGGTCAACTTTGTCAAAGGCTTTTGACAGGTCGACTATTTTAGCATCCACTTCTATTCCCGCATCCATAGAGTCGAATATTTCTTGGCAGAACCCTTATAGCTGAGTTTCGCAAGAGTGCCCTTTTCTAAAACCGTATTGGCGACTATACAACCAATTCTCACTCTCCCACAAGTCCCAGAGATAATTAGCCATTATCTTTTCTAATAGCTTGCATACAACTTATGTCAAGCTTACCGGTCTTTAATTATCAACTAGTGCCTTATTTCCTCCTTTGAAAATTGGCGTAACATATGCCTCCTTCCAAGCATTTGGCAGGGCATTATTGTTTAAGGTAACATTGAATAAATGATTTATATAATTTGAAACGACACAACCACCCAATTTAAGCTAGTCAATTGAGATACCATCTGGCCCTTTTGATTTATTTGCCCTCATTTTCATATTTTTTTAATAAATTTCTGCACTCATCGTTTTAATACTTTTGGTATTTAATATTTTTTCGCCTCCTTGTTGACTCAGAGATGTATCCACAGAATCCTTTTTATTTACCATAACCTTAAATACACTTGCATACCAATTATTAAACGCATTCGCCTTTTCCTTATTGTTAACGATTAGTGTTCCATCCTCTTTTTTTAAAGCTGTTATGTTTTCCCTGTACGGTACTTGTAAAATTTATTTCCATTATCTATCCCGATTATTTTCTGTAGAAAACTTTCTTTGGCTATTTTCTTTTCTCTATTCCATTCATGAACTAATTTTTTGTATAATATGAGCCATTCCGAGCTCTCGTTCCGTTTTTTGTGAATCACTCAGGTTTTTCTTCAGGGATCTAATTTTGCGGTTGTAGAACTCTGGATCAGAATTTTCTTTAAGAATTTTTTTCGGGACAAATTTATTTTATCCCTCCTCCATTATCTTCTTAAATTTTTTCCAGATTTCTTCTACATTCTGCCCACCACTTACCCATTGCAAATACTTTTCCCTTAAAAAGGTCTGGAACCCTTCCCTATCACCACGTTCATATTGCCAAACTATCTTTTTGTTTACTAGCCCCTTATACTGAGCCCTCTCCCAGTTTAGATACAATCGCACGGCTGAATGGTCACTTATCCGCAACCTGCACATGTCTCTGGCTACTCAGGTGCAAGTGGGGGGCGGAGGGTCTGTGTATGGAGAAAATGGCCAAAGAAGAATGGGGAGAAGTAAAGATAGGGATGAAAGTTGGTGGGGAATTCATAAAATCAGCTTCATTTTATCAGCCAGCAAAGTTCCGGCAAGTATTGTTGAATAGAATGGAAAATCATTGCGATAAATTTCGGTGGAGAATAAATGTGGAAAAAAAATCACTTTTATGCGGTTCTGCGAAAGACAGAAGCCAAGTTCAATAATAAACTAGGTTGAAAGACTCTTCATTCTCGGGATATAAACGCGTAGGTAGTTTTTCTGACAACAGTTTCGCCCGTGTTTCAACGAGCGTCTTCAGGTCGAAGCGTCTTCGACCTGAAGACGCGAAACTGTTGTCAGAAAAACAACCTACGCGGTGACATCCCGGGAATGAAGAGTCATCTGAACGCCGCGAAAATCTACGATCCCATAATAAACTAAGTTGTCATATATATATATATATATATATATATATATATATATATATATATATATATATTTAAGCAGCTGGAACAGTTTACGAATCTCGAAAGTGTTTTAGACCAAAAAGATCAATGGAGACATTAGGAGAAGAGAGTTATATTAGGCAAAGAAGGTTTCACGAGGAGGGAATTGACTATTGGGACGTTGAGTAAGAATATTAAGAGGAGGCTTGTTAGAACTTTGATATGGAGCGTAGTTATGTACGGCAAGGAAACGTAGTCACTGAAGCAGAATGATAGAAGTAGATTGAAGGCTTTTGAAAGGTGGGTGTGGTAGAAGGATGGAGAAGGTGTAGTGGACAGGAGGGAAAACAAATGATGAGTTGCGGTTTATGGTGGGTGAGGAATTATCTGGTAGCTTATGTCCATCCAAAACCTACTTTAACCGGTAGATTAACTGTGACATTAATTAGTAAATAGTTTCTCTCTCTGTTACTCTCCAAGGAAAGTAGACTCGCTGTTGGGCAATTGTTTTATTGGGGATATTTATCCACTATAGGCAGGTTTTCATTGGTCCATTACTCTGCTACATAAGCTTTCCCCGTTTAGGCATAATTTTAATTAGCCTGTCGGTAAATAGACTAAATGCTGATCTGCATTAAATCGGTCTTGCACTATCTTTATTCAATCTAAAAGTGCTCTTCTTTTCCTGCATCCACTCCGTCTAAATAACGTCCCTTCATATGACACTGTCAAACGCAATGCTCCGCACGTCTTCCCTGGCTGCTCTCAATTTCTGCCCACAATCCCCTCTCACCTTGCACACATTCCCCATTCTCCGTCTCCCTTTCTGTCCATTCAACATTCTTCATCTTTTCCCTCACCTCAAAAGCTTCCATTTAACCTCTTCTATCAGCGACTACGTATCCGCACCGTTAAATTAACGCTACGCATTACGTTTTTGACCATGTGTAAGGGCAAGATAATTATTGTCCTAATTCTTTTATGACCACTGGAATACCACATGCACATTTTAAAGATCTCGCAAATGTAACTAGATTCCACTGGCAATGGATATCACAAGGAACTAATAAATATGAATATTTTGTTTTTTTTATCTGCTTTTTCCACAAAACTACAGAATAGCTACTAGCTGATGATCCTGTAGCCAATATTGATTATTTTTGGGACTCTACCGATATTTCGGCCAAACAGGGGATCATCAAGAGAAACTAGATTTTGACACCAGAGAAAACAACCGTTAAAAAGTACTTCCCGTGGTCAAGTGGCAACGGGCATTACTTCGATGGAGTCCCGCAAAATATCAATGTTGACATTACATTACTCACAGTCTTATAACCCGGACTATGCCTTGACGTGGTGGAAGGGCTTGTGCGTTCCGATGACCCCTAGAGCTGTGCTGGCGGGAGTAATAATAATTGCTCCTGGTGGGGTCACCCATGCCAGATAGGTCGAAGGTTAGGAGCCAGACGAAAGGTAGTCCACGCAGCGTCTGTTCCTCAGTGAGGCGACTGCAATGGCGTCTGACCCCAGTGGGGCGGCCAGTAAGTGATGGTGTCACGTTAAAAACACTATTGAGGAGGCAACGGGAAACCACCTCAATTATCATTCCCAAACTTTAAATGATGGACAAAACAGAGATTTTGAGTATTGGCAACTACGGGGCTCGGCCCAATCGGCCGAGTGTCGTGCCCGGCAGCGGGGGAGGTAAGGCTTCCGCGGTCGTCATCCCGCGAAACCCTTACAAGGGAAAACCAGCAGCTGCAGGACAGAAGACGCAGGAGAAGAAGACCAAATTAATTAAAATAGGAACATGGAATGTTAGGACAATTATATAAACTGGAACATTGGAGAATATAAAGCGAGAGATGGAAAGGGGAAATATAAATATATTAGGTCTATGCGAGGTGAGATGGAAAGATAGCGGGGATTACTAGAGTGATAATTATAGAATAATATACAGCGGCGGCGACGAGAGCCAACGAAGAATTGCTATAGTAATAAATGAAGAGGTAGGAAGAAGCGTAATCAACATAGAGCTGGTAACGGATAAATTATTACTAGTAGAGATGAAAGCACAACCGATGAACTTGGTTATTATTCAGGCATACATGCCACCGAGCAACCATAAGGAAGAAGAGGTCGATAGGATATACGTTCAGATATAGGACATTATCGCGTGATATTTCAGAGGGAAACATTTGATGGTGATGGGGGATTGGAATGCCACAATAGCCGAAGGAAAAGATGATGATGAGGTCGAGGATTACGGTTTAGGCACGAGGAATGACCGCGGGGAGAAAGCAGTTGAGTTATGCAGGAGACGGGAGTTAGTCATCACCAACACTTGGTTTAGACACCACAAAAGACGCAGGTATGCATGGAAAATGCAAGGTGACTCAGAAAGATATCAGCTAGATTATACCCTGGTTATAGACAGGTTAAGGAACAGTGAAATATATTCGCACAGCTTCCCGGGAGGGGATGCGGACTCTGACCACAATTTAGTTGTTATGAAATGTAGAGTCCGTTTCAAAAAGATAAGGCAGGGGCGGTGGGTTAGAAAATGGAATTTTGAAGCATTAAATAGTATGAAAATGAAGGAGTACAAACAGGCGGTGGAGGAAATCATGGAGGATGGTAAATAGCTAAGTACTATCGAAGAAAAATGGGAAAGTATCAAGAAAGGGTTATAGAAAGCCGCAAAAGACACTATTGGAACCGTTAACGCCAAAAGGACTAGGAAACCATGGTTTACGGATGAGCAAACAAAATGACAAAAATGGATGAGCAAAGAAAATGGAAGAATGTAAATACAGAATTAGGCAAAATGAAGTACAAAGAATTAAACAATAAATTGAGGCCCATAACAAATAAAGATAAAGAAGCCTGGTGGAAGACGCAGTGCGAGGATATGGAAATTCTGCAGAGAAAGGGTGAGATTGGTGCGCTGTATAGCAAAGTTAAATCTTTATCGGGAAGTAAGAAAGGGAGGTCAATACTAAAAGTTAGAGATAAGGCGGGTATGGTAATAGTTGACACAGGAAAGATCCAAGAGAGATGGAAAGAATAAATAGAAGAACTGTATAGTAAAGAACGACCAACAAAGTTAAACATTGAAAAAGAATATGACGTAGGAGGAAGATAGCTTAGGACCAGGCATACTGTACGATGAGTAAGAAAGGGCATTGAGGGAGGTGAAACTAAATTCAGTGCGACAGGTATGGGATGAGAATCAATATTAAGAAAACAAAGGTTATGCGATTTTCTAGAAAGAAAAAGGCTAAGCTAAACATTAAAATAGGAGGGCAAAAACTAGAGCAGGCAGAAAAGTTTACGTATCTCGGTAGTGTTTTGGACCAACACGGCCAAATTAATAGGGACGTAAGGAGAAGAATTGATTTAGGCAAAGAGGCTTTCACAAGGAGGGAGTCGATGACAGGGACGTTGAGTAAGGATATTACGAAAAGACTAGTAAAAAGTTTGATATAGAGCGTAGCTTTGTACGGCGCGGAAACGTGGTCAATAAAGCAGGAGGATAGACGTAGACTGGAGGCTTTTGAAATGTGGGTTTGGAGAAGAATGGAGAAGGTGAAATGGACAGAGAAGAAAACAAACGAGGAAGTACTTGGTATGGTGGACGAAGAGAGGGGTTTGTTGAGAGAAATCCTATGGAGGCAGGAAAAGTGGATGAAGGGGGTATTGACCGGCATTGGGATGTTGAAGACTGTGATAGAGGGGAGAATGTTAGGCAAACGAGGAAAGGGAAGGAACAGGATAGGGATGTTGGACGGGAGGGAGGAAGAAGGTACTCAGAGATGAAGAGGGACCTGATGTAGAGTAGGATACTGGATTTTCTATTTTGTTAGGAATCAGAAAATATTTATTTAGGAGCTCTGTCCACCCAAAAACCTACCTTAACCGGTAGATTACTAATAGTAAATAATAGCCAGTAGAAATCTAGCTTCTGGAATTAAAAAAATGAAACATATTAAAAAGGCATGTCTTCTTAATTGCTTATTTTTTCTCGATCGATATTTGGAGTGAATTACGGCCAGACGTAAATTATTTTCGTTTTTCAGTCACCTCTGGGGATTTGTCGCAGTGGTTACGCTCTGCTTTTGACAGTAAATCGGCCCTTAGTGGAGCAGGATGTTGTTTCCGACTCTCTTCGTCGTCAACATCACCATTGGAATTACAATGGACAGTGGAAATTAGTTTCATTACATATCGAATGATATATCTCATGACTCCACCGTGAATGTACGTGGTCGGGAAATCTTTGATGGGCAAGCATGCAAACAGATAATACAATATTAGTAATATTTAATGCGCCCATGAAAACCCTGAACCAGAACCTCACCTACTCTCGCCGGAACGCCCTTAATGTCCCCAAGGGAAAGAGCGAGGTCATTCAGGGAGTTTAAACAATGGTCCTTCATCCAAACTGCAGTCATTCGGACTTCTGTCAAATTAAGCTTTACTCAACCGTGCGCCCCCAAGTACACCCTCTGGTCAGTCTGTCCCTTGATTTGAACGACGTCTTCGTTGAAGATGGCATCAATTGGGATCAAACGACAAATGTTTGGAATGGACCAAAGGCGGAATTTTTTAGCTAATAATCTATAAAAACTGTTCACAAACCAGAAGCTCGAGGGACTGGGTGTATAGTTTATAACTTTATTTATATTTTTATAACAATTTATATGGTGTTGCTTCCAAGCGGTGTAAGGAATATGTATGGAAACGGTAACTCATCACATGTAGTCGACGCGAATATACTTAACAGCAAGTAGGAGATTACGAGTCACGTAACTACGCTACTTTATTTAAGATATAGGCATTTATTATAACCTCCCATATCCTCTCGACTAGGTTGACAGCTTCGGTTAATTTACTGAGTCAATTTCACGCGGAACGATTTAAATTAGCGTTTGATCAGAGTTTCACCTGATTGCAAAATAAACTCTCATGCGTCTGTCAAGTCTTTCATGGAACTATCAGCTCGTCTCGTATGCGTGTAGAAGTATTACTACCTTGGATCACGTAGCATATGTACCTGTAGTTTACATTATCTCAATTGCTTCAATTCTTTAAAACAGTTATTGATAACTGACACTTAAGAAAGAACTTAATTTTTATTATTAAACTTCCGGTGCTGAATCACCTCCTGCCAGACATCCTAACGGTGTGTTGCAGATTATCACGTAGAACCGTTTGAAATCGTCAAACGATTGTATCATTACAAAAGATAGATAAAGACCGATCATAGTTAAAAGAAAGAGCTTAAGATACTCAACAATAGGAAGACCCAAGTTCTAGTAATACCACGGAAAATACCTATGAAAATAGGAGATCAATTGGAATTACCCCAACTGGTAGAGATGAGGAGGAAGAATTGGACACAACTTGCATTGCGGAAAACAGGCATAGTATTAAATCCGTTTAAAAAAACATTTTCAAAGGGACAGAATTTAATGACACGACTGTTGGAAGGCGATTGAGGACTTTGAAAAAGGGCGGAGGGGAATGTTGGAACGCTTGACAGGGGTGTGAGGGTTACGAGTACTCTAATCGGCATGAAGGGACGTAGAATTCATGTGAAGTTCGAAAGATTGTTTACTGCAGTGAAAGTTGCTAATCCCTTATTTAGTTTGACGTTAAACAAGGGTTTGAAGTTTAAAAGTAATACTTTTCCAGGCGCTCCAGGACAAAGCGTTATACAATCGCTGGTCCACTGTAAATACCCCCTCCGATCGGTAGTCAACTCAATTATGATAATAATCGTGTTTATGTGATCATTAGGCGTGGAATGAAGAAGCCTTACTTTCGACAAGGATTGATCAGGGCTTCGATGTATGCATACGCACTCTTCCGAATAAAACCGAGCATTTATAATCGTAGGTATAATAGCTAATAAAATACCAAATAGATAAGATAATGGAGAACATATTTAATTGCCGGAAATACAAATTATAAGTGGTGATCATTGAGAAAATTAATCCTTGACCATATTAAATAATAGAGGCTAATTCAAAATATATTTACCGTACAAAGACTCCATTATTACAAGTCTAATCTTTTTATTCCATGTCATAATAAACCTATTCCTTCTCAGTTTTCACCTGCTTCTTACACACTTTAAAATCTCAGCAAAAAACTTGAAATTCCAGTAAACTGAGAATTCCATTTGACGGCCTCGACCGGGGTAGGCCCGAAGCGACTCTCGATTCCAGCGGCTATAGCACTCGCGCGTGTCCTCGCGAAAGTAATTGGATGCGGAAATAGGCGTTGCGACTAAAACTATACTTTTGAACTTCATTGCCATTCTTGATTAAACTATGCACGGTTACATTGAAGACAAGCCAATATATACTAACCCAAACTGGGTCCAAATGAAGCCCTTCGCCCATTTAATCCTCAAATGTAAGGAGATAAAGGAGGATTGGAGCTCCTAGGGAACTGGAGTCGCACCCTATTAATTTCCCGGTGCGATAAATTGAATCCCCTTAAGCCCCGAGAAGTGTCCTCTTGAATTATTCATTTCAATGCAACCGCCGTTACGAGTTGGAGGATAATACTACGGGAACGTCAGATCCACGTTTTTTGAAGATTTCAACGTCTTCTCCTCTAGTTGCTGGCAGTCTTGTGCTTCTCGAATACCATACGCCGGGAAAACCTGAAATCCTTCATCTTGTGCTTCTTTTTGGTGGATCACTTTATACGCAGAATGAATTTTTAAAATATATTTCGGATTTCTCTTTGTAATATTTACTTTAAATTGATACCCCTACGTTTATATATGCATAAGAGTGTGTGAGTTCTCCAACATTAGGACAGGGATATTCAGTGAATTGTTGTTTCCGGCCGCGTAAGGAAAGAGAATTTAGGAAAGTGGAAGCTGGAGGTGGATGAGAATAGACCCTTTGGGATGCTTGAAGGCAGGTAAAAGTGCAGAGAGTTGAAGAAGGGGATAGTGACGCGCTGGATGCGATGGCCGCTGGGCCTGTGGAGATGCACCGAGCGCATGAATGTAAGCTTAGTCGAGTGAGAATTTTTTCCATGCACGCCCGTCGGATTAAATATCGCTATTCATGTTTGTTCATTCGACGGGAAATTACGGACAAAATGTACTCGTGTTTTTGGACTGTGAATTTTACTGGCATTTTATATATTTTGAGTACACCCTATGAGTTATTTGAACTCGCCATGGCGAGGGAATGACGCAGGATACGTTCGCGTTGGTGTCCATTTATCAATCAATGCACTCGCGGCACCAATTCACCAAAACGAATCCCTAAACCATTTCAATGATTCTCGCGTCGAATTTCAACCCAATCAAGGGAATATTTTCCATTCGAGGAAGCCGATGACATAAACGTAGATTCTTTGTTTCCACCTAATCTTCGCTTCCGCTCGATGTGAGTCGACGATAAATAATGAGGATACGATTTATTTTCCCTTTTGACCCCAATGTCTCATTATCTTGTTTTCGAGGTTCAACATCCTGTATGCCTTTGCTTCTGATAGCGACACGCCCCCCCCCCACTGTCCATTTGTGCGGGAGTGGGGCAAACAGTTGCCGAGGATGAAGAGGCGATCTCGCGCGGAAGGCCGATGAACAATCGACATCCTCAGAGACCCCCATAGGAGCAGCGGCCAAGAGGAAAAAAAATGATAGCCGGCACGCGTGGAATCGTCGCTTTTCGTCGGTCGCGTCCCGTTGAAATATTCCATACGGATGGATTTGTAACAATCAAGACAAATTCAGTTACAGAGGTGGCAACCTTGGCCAAGAGGTAAAAAAATATTTGATATTTTTGAAAAAACACGAGAGGCGATTGGAAGGCTGGAAAACTGTAAATACTTCAGTTGTTAACTTTTAAAAGGTAATTGTACTCCTTGTTGATATTTGTGCTTCCTCGAAAACAGAGTAACAACTTCGTCTAAATTCGATTTCGGCCATTACTCTCCGACGAAATGTTCACTATTCGTTCGTTCAAGTGTTCAGCGAGACGCCAAGCGGTTACTTTATTCACTCATCAATTCGGTGTTCGTCATTTCCACTCATCTCGATGCTCAAGATACAATTCATTTATATGTATCGAGATAATTTTCAACTTGGGACACGAGGTGACATGCGGACTCGTTTAATGATAATAGCCAGGCATTACTGCTAGAAACATAACAACGGAGAATTTCCGTGATGGGCAACTTCACCCACAGAAAATTTCACAAGGATGGTGAAAGTTTGCCTCCGCTCCTTCTTACACTCCTTGGTTAACGCCTCTTTAAGAATTGTATCCAGGAGTGGAAAAGGTCGATGCAAATGCGTCTTCCTCATTCCATGGTATACCGTATCTATCTATTGCCATATCATGAAACGAGGAACTGGAAATTTAAATGGCTTCATTCCACGAAGGGGATCGCAAAACCGAGTTTGAATATACCATGCACAAGCGCAGGATTATGCTCAAGATAATGTCCCATTAATGATTTTCTGGAACTTTTTAAGAGAATATTTAGTCAAAAAGCGACTCGGAAGCTCTGAATATGGCTGGATGATTGGATGTTAGCGAGGTAGCACGTGTCATTCCATCTACCATTGGTAACGAACTCCTGGAAATCTCCTGAAAAAATAAAATAATTCTAAATTAGCCTCGATCGGGCATTCTAAACCAAAAAATTAGCCGCCCGTTTAAAGTGTTATACCTCGTGTTTCTACAAAGGTAATCTCTACGGTATTTACATCACATTCCGAAAGTGAATAAGGCTTCGATCGGTGCCGAATTTGCGAGAGTGTTCTACTTACTTTATCAGAGCAGCTTATCGCGTATCGAGGCTGCGTATAAATCGAATGGTACTCGACAGAACGCCTAACTTCACCTGCCAGCGCGCATGACAGGGACTGCCGACTCCTGAGTTAATTTGCGCTGATTGGGATAGGAGCGCCATATTCAAATCCAACTAATAAAAGGTAAATTCTGTTGTTGATCCTATTTATTATTGATTATATATATGATTATGATCTTATTCTCTTATCGGCATTTTTCCACTCTCATTTCTGATATTGCAGAAACTTGTCCTCATTTCTCTCCTAATCGCTGTCTTAGAGTAGAGACCCCTCACTTTTGCACTATTTGCATATCTTTGTAGGCAAGTATCTCTTGCCATTCAATCTGTCACCGCTTTCAATCCACTCCCCCTTCCGTCTTCTTCGAATTTTGTTTGAGGTTTAGTCTTGTCACGTACCGTTGGCTTCCGGGTTTTTGTTTCATGGGTTTATACGTCTTTACGTATCTTCTTAGCGCTCTCATATCTGCTCTGTTATCAATATCCGTCTGTTTTCGGCTGCTCTATTGAAAATTTATCCCGAGAGCAACGGTTTAAATGTATTCTTCTGGTTATTACTTATTATTTCTGATCTCGTATCGTATCCTGTCTGCATGAAGTTATTCGTTGATGACCGCAGTCAATCTTTACTTACGGCGACTTTCCTCCGAAACTTAGCATCTAAAAAGGTCACGGGGTTTCCAGCGATGGTATTGCATCGTTTATTCATATTTTTCATTCTTATTCTAGTATTAGAGGCATGTTAGTCCAGTGAGTAGAGCGTTAAACCAGAGGGCCAGGGTTCTATTCTGGGTGACGCACCCTAGGCATTCCCTGAGCACCCTAAGCAGCGTCACCAGAGCAACGTGATTTTCGTATTCTGTGCGTGGTTAGATCTTCGTCGGAAATCCAAGGCAGCGAAGGGAAAGGAATCGGCCCCATTGCGATAATTAGGCGTTGCCGCGGGGATATATTTCCGTCCCTTTTTGACCTTTGGAACCGAAAGTATTCGTGAGCCCTCATAATTTCAATTTAGGAAATAAAAAAAATTTTCATTAGCTAAATATAACGTTCTTTCAAGATAAACACCCGAAAAAATAGCTAAGTAGGGCTAATTCTGGGTAAGTCAAGGCTATGTTTCATGGTGTAGCGGCAATCGCTAGATTGGTTTGAGAATACGTAGGCTCGTCTCTTTTTCGAGCCTTTCTTTTCATTTCTCCAAAAGATTTAATTCCTGCATCCCACAGATTTTGTGCCAGATATTGCAGCTTTGACTTTCCTCGAAATGAAATCACCTCAGCAATTGCCTCCAATACATTGTCCGCGAGACTTTCATGACCCATGCAGCGTGTTGAATTCGCGCATCAATATCCGTTTAAACCAGGAAAGTTTCTTTCCCTGTGCCGCCTGTGGTTTAAACACGAAGTCCTGATGATATGAAAAATGTGCAGGGTGTATTTTCGCTTGAATATTTAAGGTATACAATTACACGGATGCATATATATTTTTTCGGCGTGCGAATCTGTGCTTAATATACGAGGGTCATCCGGAAAGTAGTACCCGTTCGTGCCGCATGAAGTGCTGACGACGCGAGTAGCCGCTGGACGAGGTCAGATAGCTTCAGTGGCTTGTCTGCCTTCTCTGAGCCAAGTTGCGTGACGCTAGCATTGCCTGTGTTGTTTCTGTGATTGTTTACAATGTTTAAAAAAATTGAGAACGCCGCCAGTTGTGAAGTGAGGGCAGTGATTAAATTCCTCAATGCAAGAAACGTTCGCCCATGTGATATTCATCGCCAATTAAAGGAGGTGTATGGAGACAATGTAATGGACGAGTCGTCTGTTCGGCGGTGGTGTCGCAACTTCAACATGGGGAGGGGGAACACACACGACGATGAGCGTTCGGAGAGACCGTCTGTCATTACAGACCAACTGGTGAGCTCAGTTGACGAATTCGTGAGGAACGATCGGCGCGTCACAATTGATGACATCTGTGAGCATTTTCCCAATGTTTCTCGAACAATTGTTCATGAAATTGTTAAACACCATCTGCATTATGCAAAAATTTGTGCAAGATGGGTCCCTCGCGTATCTCAATGAGCTGGCGGCGAAGGACTATGCAGCAGGAATACAGAAACTTGTCACACGTTATGACAAATGCCTTAATTTGCTTGGAGATTATGTTGAGAAGTAGTTTAAAGTATCCTCTTTCAAATAAATTTTTTTATGTTTGTTAATATTTACTTTTGTGTCTTTATTTCACGAACGGGTACTACTTTCCGGATGACCCTCGTATGTCTATTTGTCTATATGAGTATATTTATGTGTACGTAAGTAATTTTAAATTTTATGGTTAGATATATATATATATATATATATATATATATATATATATACACACACACACACGAGGGTCATCCGGAAAGTAGTACCCGTTCGTGCCGCATGAAGTGCTGACGACGCGAGTAGCCGCTGGACGAGGTCAGATAGCTTCAGTGGCTTGTCTGCCTTCTCTGAGCCAAGTTGCGTGACGCTAGCATTGCCTGTGTTGTTTCTGTGATTGTTTACAATGTTTAAAAAAATTGAGAACGCCGCCAGTTGTGAAGTGAGGGCAGTGATTAAATTCCTCAATGCAAGAAACGTTCGCCCATGTGATATTCATCGCCAATTAAAGGAGGTGTATGGAGACAATGTAATGGACGAGTCGTCTGTTCGGCGGTGGTGTCGCAACTTCAACATGGGGAGGGGGAACACACACGACGATGAGCGTTCGGAGAGACCGTCTGTCATTACAGACCAACTGGTGAGCTCAGTTGACGAATTCGTGAGGAACGATCGGCGCGTCACAATTGATGACATCTGTGAGCATTTTCCCAATGTTTCTCGAACAATTGTTCATGAAATTGTTAAACACCATCTGCATTATGCAAAAATTTGTGCAAGATGGGTCCCTCGCGTATCTCAATGAGCTGGCGGCGAAGGACTATGCAGCAGGAATACAGAAACTTGTCACACGTTATGACAAATGCCTTAATTTGCTTGGAGATTATGTTGAGAAGTAGTTTAAAGTATCCTCTTTCAAATAAAATTTTTTATGTTTGTTAATATTTACTTTTGTGTCTTTATTTCACGAACGGGTACTACTTTCCGGATGACCCTCGTATGTATGTATATATATATATATATATATACGACTGTGGGTTGAATAGAAGAAGGGACCATTGGTTTCAGTTTTGCCCAAATAAAGACCTCTATCTATCGATAGCCTACAGACATGTTTTATTGGAGCCAAATATCAAGGGATTTTATTTAGTGAAGATTGAATTTGTGGGCAAAATGTTTTAGAATACACGTATATACACAGTAATCAACCCGATGGTCGATTTGGTAGGTGATAGTAGAATTCACCCAGTACTAAGCCCGTGGCGCCAGTTCCTTTCCCTGCGCCGGTTATGGTTGCCCAGGAAGACCTGGTACCCGAAAAACCACATAGCTTGGGTGGAGCTGCAGGTGCCCAGAGACTTGCCCGGAAATAAACTCGGGACTCGGGGTTCCAAAACCAACTGGGGATAGAGAGAACTAAGATGGCAGCGTCGACACGCACGCACGCACACACACACACCTCGTGCGAGAAGCCAGGCCTTTGGAAAACTACATCTACATGGTACCCTGCATGATACCGAAAATTTGCGGTAAGGAATGATTTATCAACTAGCATGCAACATCAACAAATTAGCCTCTATCCATACGAGAGGTGCCGTAGTGACTAGGACAAGGCCTATCGCTAGATAAGATGACTGACTACTTGGCTACTTACAATGTACAATATAAAAATACTCTTTCCTCCATAGGATGATCAAATAATGTTATTCTGATCCCTTATCGTTCGTTAGAAAAATGACGTCTTAAATCTACCTGTTCTACACCTAATCTCTCTAATTTCCCGGACAAAATCTCTCCTACCGTAATACGATGAAGGCAAAATTACATTTTCAACATCATCGCCAAAGAGACATCCTCCCAATTCATATGCAAGAGATTTAATCCATAATTAAACCGTTGCTCCATCGTGTGATTCCCAGCCTAGCTCCTCGAATGCTCGTGATTTTAGACAAGATTGTGCGTGAGCAACGTGGATTTTCGAGCAAATGTTTCGATCGATAGAGTAAGAGGACCGACCGTAATAGTGTCGAGTGCATGCGTTCGGAGAGGCGAGGGACATGTCGAGGCGAGTTGGGAAGAGGGGAGAGTGTATGCACGAAACATATTGCGAAACTGAGAGAAGAAAAAGTAATTCAGGAGATTTCAGCATATTCATGAATAAATGGATGGAGAGTAGGGTTCCCGAAATGGCTGAAATTCAAGTTCATTTGATATTTTTCCCCCTTCGAAAAATGAGCATCTTTAAGGGTGTGCGCGCATTCAACGCGTTTACTTCTCACGCGCTCTCTTCCGGTGAGAAATGGCGTCATCAAAATCCTCCTTCCCCATCCCCTCCTCGAGATAAGTCCAGGGAACTATTTCTGAACTCCTTTTTTCTGCTTGCCACTCAACTTCCATGCGTACTCCACCAAGTAGTTAAAAGCTTTTAGAGTATCCAAAGCTTCCGCTCTTATATCGAGATCAATTCTGCAGGGTGTTAATAAAATACCCTGAAAAGGTTAGTGAGGAATTGCACTCTCAACGTTCTATGGCTCGACTGCGAGGATTCTCGCCAATTTCTTCACCGAAGTGACTTACTGACCATGGGTGTATTTTAGTGCTAGAAAATGGACCAGAATTAACCGGTAAGTATTTACAGGTTGTGAAAATAAATAAATCGGGCACATCAATGCAAAAATGGAGGAATTTCAAAACTCGAGCATCTTCATTATACCATGACAACTACCGCAAGGGTGGGGAAGCCTTTAAGTCATTTTAACCTAAAAGCCTCATTATTTTACCTAACCCTTTTTTTATTCTTCTCCTTACTATCGTACGCATCGAGACGTAATTTACACTTGTATATCGTGGTACATGTAACATATTGTAAGTTGTAATCCATTGTTTGAATCGCCCTGAACGTTGTCATGCGTTGCGAGTTAACCTGAACAAACTTCTATCTGTATGATTGAAACCATGGCTGCGTAGTGCGCACCTACGCTATTTCATTGTAGTGTTCACGAAAGCGCGTGGGCACCGACTTGCATAATACTAAGTGGCATGATAGCTATGAATATTCAAAACGGAAATGTCATGTATAACATAATACATGTTGTAATGATTTCTCCGGCAAAAGGTTTTGTGGCACCTAACCTTGGTATTTCGTGGTCGCGATTTGTGCTGATAGAGGAGGAGGAAATATTTCTCATATTCCTTCTGTATGCATGGCTGAAAATAGATACGAATATAGGAAGTGGTTCTTTCGGGTTTTCTTCCGCGTGTATCCATTTTCCGGACAGTATTTCGCCAACGTTTCAGTTGGCTTCCTCAGGTCCAGTGAAGAGAGACGGTGGATCGTCGAATCGGCTCCCAAACCACCTAGATTGTATGGCCTACCTAAGATCCATAAGCCAGGTGTCCCTCTACGACCCATCATGAGTGCCATAGACTCTCCATGCCACAAACTCGCCAAATATTTGGCCCAGCAACTCTTACCGTTCTCTGATAAGTCGTCAACGCACGTGAAGAACTCCGCTCACTTCATTGAGATTATAAAAGAGGCCAAAATAAGCAAGGAGGATATTTTAGTGAGTTTTGACCTAGTTTCTCTCTTCACAAGCATCCCGATCGGTGAAGCAGTAGAGATTATCAAATCGCTCACGAGTGACGGCCTCCCGGAAGACATCCCAAATAAGGTGGAGTTTTGCCTGAGAAATGCTTACTCCACGTGGAACGGAAAATTCTTCAGGCAAACAAATGGCGCTGAAATGGGGTCCCCACTCTCACCGGTGATCGCCGATCTTTTCATGGAAGCTTTTGAACGAATAGCCTTGCAATCCTTCCACAAGAAACCCAAATCTTTGTTAGATATGTGGACGACACATTTGTGATATGGCCCCACGGAAAAGAAGAACTCCAGAAGTTCCTGCAACACCTCAACGCACAAAATGGTGCTATTAAATTCACCACGGAGATGGAAACGGACAACCGGCTGCCCTTTCTGGATGTCCTGGTCGAGAAAAAAGAAAATGGGTCTTTGGGACACTCCGTTTTTCGGAAAAAGACCCATACGGACCAATATCTCCATGCAGACTCCCATCACCACCCTCAACAAAAAGCCGGAGTATTTAAAACCTTACTCCACCGAGCATGCTCTCTCTCTCTCTGACGCTGCCTCCATTGGAAAAGAAAAACAACATCTACTGAAAACGTTCCAGATGAATGGCTTCCAGCGTGACAACTTCTGAAGATAATGCACAGGGTGGAGGAAAAGAAGCGGAAGGCCCTGGAGAGGACCGACGAGACTAGCCCTAAGGAAAAGGCGAGGGCACACGCTATGCTGCCGTACGTCGCCGGAACAACGGAAAAAATTGCGAGGGCCCTCCGGAAACACAACGTCTCGGCCAGGTTCAAATGCGTAACCAAAATGGCCAATATCCTCGTCAACGCGAAAGACCGCCTCCCAAAGGACATCTCTGGAGGAATCTACCAAATCAAATGCAGCTGCGGCAACTCCTACATCGGCCAAACATCAAGAGCGCTGAAATGCCGAGTCCAAGAACACAGAAGGGCCGTACAAAACAGACAGTTCCAGCAGTCAGCGGTGGCTGAACATCATTGGAGTGGACCGACACATAATATTGAGTTTGAAAACGCCACTTTATTGAATAAAGAAGGCCGCTACTATCCAAGGATTATCAGAGAGGCAATTGAAATTGCAAAAACGCCCAGAAATTTCAACCGCGAGGACGGCTACCCCCTCGCCAGCGCGTGGAAACGTGTCCTCAAGTATTTCAACGAATCAGAGCACACCTCCACAAAATAGGCGCCAAACGGAGGGTATATATATTGGATCAAAACCTGCATCGGCACTTCAGTGGACCTGAGGAAGCCAACTGGAACGTTGGCGAAATATTGTCCGGAAGATGGATACACGCGGAAGAAAACCCGAAAGAACCACTTTCTACATAAAAAATCTCCGCGGAAGCCTACATGGAAACTATAGATACGAATAGTTTATAAGAGTTTCACAGAATACAAGTGCTGTATAGCCATTGGCACAAAACAACTCCAAGGCATTCGGTAATTCAGGAATGGCGGCCTCCGCCTGCAAATCGAAGAGGCCAAGGCTCAATGGCTGCAGGAGATTTGCTGTATCACGAGAAATTCAAAGCGCATGTGTGCCGGTTCATATTCATTTATAAACCACTCAAATATTACACACACACATCTAATATTATTTACGCATAATTCACATGGATATGGATATAAGGAAAAGAGATAGGATATCCTAGGAAAGGCGAACACAGGAGAGGCGGAATCGAGCAGATCACAAGCGCAAAAATATTTCCTTTACCAGGACTTGAACACCGCATCTTTCGACTTGCTCGGCCGATGCTCTAACCCGGCAAGTCAAGGATCCGTGGTTCAAGTCCCGTGCGAGAAAATTTTTAACGCTTGTCGTCCGTATGATAAGTTACATGATTAATAAATTAAAAATATGATTGATAAATAAATATAAATCAGCTTACACGAGGCTTGGGGTTATCGCGATGCAGTTCTCCTGCAGTCAGTGAGCCATGGTGTGTACGAGTGCCATGAGTGAAAAACTAATGAGTATATTGCAAAAATATCGATAGATTGGAGGATCCGGAGGATAATAGATGATAGACATAGACTGGAGGCTCTTGAAATGTGGATGTGGAGAAGAATGGAGAAGGTGAAATGGACAGAGAAGAAAACAAATGAGGAAGTACTTGGTATGGTGGGCGAAGAGGGGGGTTTGATGGGAGAAATCCTTTGGAGGCAGGAAAAGTGGATGAAGGGGGTGTTGACCGACAGTGGGATGTTGAAGACTGTTATAGAGGGGAGAATGTTAGGCAAAGAGGAAAGGGAAGGAACAGGGGATAGGGATGTTGGACGGAATGAAGGGAGGAAGAAAGTACTCAGAGATGAAAAGGGGCTTTGTTGTGTAGTAGGATGTTTGGTTGTGTATTGTTAGGAGAGACACGAGAAATATATGGTGATTGGATCTATCCAAAACCTACCTTAACCGTTCGATTATATATGATAATAATTATACACATTTTTACATACATATGTTTATAGATGCATATGATAGAACAATAGTAGCATTACTCGTAAGAGTAATGCTACTATTGTATAAGAGGGATAAAAGGCTATAGCGAGAAAACCAAGGCCCAATGTAGTCGAATTGGCTGAATTGAGACGAGGAACATAAGGAAGTTTTTTAAAAACAGATGAGCTCATATGAAACAAAATTGAACTTGATAGAAGTGAAAGATTATTAGCAAAAGTACTGAGGCACGTATTACTTAAATGATAGAGAGAGCCAGTTTCTCCACGTCATCTAATTTCAAAATTTTCTAAGGCGTAATCATCCAAAAGTGGTTTTCTGAAGCCCTCAATTCAGTATTAATGCCCTCACCACCGAATAGCCTCTCTGATTTACGTCCTTCTTCATACGTCCCCTTGTACGTCTTTACCTCCCCTTGTACTTACTTGTCTTTCGCTCTTCAATTCTTCCTGCCATGCTTCCAACTAATCAAATGACTGAGCCCCAATGTGCTCCTCCGTGCCGTAGTGCTCCCCACATGGTTTCCTACATCTTTACTCCCTCGTCCCTCTAATTTTTCCCATCACCCAATTCAGCATTTCCCATCCTCCTCCTCCCATCTTCTTCGCCTCTTCCTATGCTATTCTCTTTCTCTGATGCGTCGAGTGCCGTGCTCCATTCGGACACTTTGACCGCGTGCTCACTTGGTCCTCGCAACCTTAGCTTCTTTGGGCATCATCCCAGTCCTCTCTTCTTCATGAGCGCCTCCTTGGCTTGGGTGATTCTCCACTTGACGTCTTTCAACACTCTCCCGTTCCAAGCCATACGGCTGCTGCGCAAGTAGATGATGGTACTTGCTCCAGTTGCACTCCCCTCACAATTGTTTGCATCTGCCTCAGCGTCTCTCTTCCACACACTCTTGAAGGATTCTACCTCTTAGGGGAACAACGCGGTCAAAATAGAGATTTGAACACATTGCAAAAATGATTTGCCTTCACCGGGACTCAATCCTGGATCCCCGGGAGTGCCGACCGAGGGCTTAAATAAATTAAGCTACTTCGTCGTCCTTTTACAATGAGAGTTTCTCGGAATTTTAAAAATCCCACATTGAAATAAGAGGGAGAATCGGCAGGTTGATTGATTAAAGCACTCGATTTGAAATCCACGTGGTCCATGCACATCGACGGATGACTCCATTAAATTTACTGTCGCGTCACCTTCCACAGTTCTGTACCGTTGGCGACACGTGTCATGAAAACAATCCTTATCCAACTGTTATATGCATGAATTAAACATTCTTTGCACATAAAATACTACGACCTAAACGCACAGGGCAGCATTTTTGCTTTGAGAGCACGTTTTCAGTGTGAAGTTACGACGTGCGTGATTGATTTAGATACGTTGCGCCCTCTCAATCGCGTCATCCGGCATCCCGAAGATGACGTCAACAAACGGTAGGTCTGACGTCATTTAGGAAGCGTTTCTATGCGAATGTTCCGTTTATTTATTTATGCGTGTCTTTAGCGAAAACTATTGTATTCATTTAATTCGTGAACTAAATTAAATCGGTCTCCATGGTTACCTTGTTGTTTGAGCAACATGAATATCAACGTGAAAGGCGTCCGTAAAAATAAATGATAGTTTTGAACGGTACACCATTGCACAAGCACAACAATTCCAGCTCCGGAAAAGGTTTTCGCTAGCACACCGATGAAAAGAGCGCCGCACGACTGCTGGCTATTAATATAGATATAGAATGGCAATATCGAGTGGCGTATTTTAGACAAATAAACAATAGTTATTGAATATGCACGAATAATACATCGCAATCGTGGAGTGACGCTGGAGTCATTCGAAAAAGTGTTCCCATTGGTCTTACTATTCCATTTTTTGCGTAGATCTCGCACCCTAATGTAATGCAGTTTCATTGATACAAATGAAGTTTCTGTGAGTGAGTGCGCGACCGCCAAACTCCACTGGAATAATTCACGACGTCACTTTCAACTCGGGCCCCCCTCTTTAAGACTCCACGAACTATGAATGAAGGAACAACTGAGGTGAGGAATCGAGAAAAGGAGAAGACACTGTGATTAGATTGGCACGAGCATTAGAGCAAATCTAATCAGCGACAAATCGGCCCATAAATCCTGAGCGCTACTTTTGCTTTCCCAATCGCCCTGTATACTGGACAATTGATGCCGGCTGACGCAAAGGAATAGAGGTATTTCGAAATGGATGTGATATCAAGGGCCTCAGTTGAATGCTCGGGACATCCGGGATGACACGTCAATTCCTGCCGATCATTAAATGCAGATTCACGCGAACTGCAATCGTAGGTAGAGAGTTGTTTCTCTGTTGGCTACATTGACTGTAGAGGTAATGATGAACCTCTTTTTAGCAAACTCATCTCTCATTGTCATCTCTACATTCTCAATAATGTTTTCCCGAAGATTTATCAATATGTGATCATACTTAAATCAATTGAAATATAAAATCCATGTGAAACCTTGAAGTACGTCTTAGCAATCCTTTGTACGCTCGCGCGTAAAAATTTCATTAATTCGTTGAAATACAACAGAATATTTTTTCATGTACGATTAATATTGTTTTTTTATATCAATTAGCGGTCACCTAAGATAGACTCGCGCGTCCCCTATGCCCCACTTCGAAGAGCACGGCCTCGGTGCACGAAACACCACTGCCGCCGTATCTCAATGGAACGAGAGCTTCATCTCTCTGCTCGTATCTCTGCGCACACGTGCGCCTCTGGGGATATCGCCCGCGAGCACGAGGCACGGCGGCTGGCGGTCTTATCATTCCTCTCCCCTTCTAGATGGCATCGGGTTTCCCTCATCCCACCCCCTCCCCCCGCGGTATTCTACGCCAGTTCGTCGAGAAAGGGTTTTTTCATCCGGACGCCTCACCACAGAGACCGCGTGGGCTTCCAGCACGACGTGTGCGCCGCAGTCAGGATTATTTCATTGCAATGTCCTCTGCGCTTCCTTAGGGTGGTTTCAGGGCGCTCCCGAACGCCTGTTTGCGAGGCATCCTCAGCGCATCTTGAAAATATCCTTTTGTTACTTTTGCATTATTTCCTTCTTCGTAACCTTCGTCCGCCATGGCATCCAAACAGCCTCCACCCCCCCCCCCCCTTCTGCCCGGTCACCTCCAACACTCTGTCTCCCCCCCTTTGGCCTCACCGGCGCCCCACTCCGTCTCCATCAATATTTCCTCCGCTCACTCCTTCCCTCTTCATACGGAAGCTTTCCCATCAAGCAACCGCCCCTCTCCGCTCGCTAACTCCGTTGTACACCTGGTCGTGCTCCCTTCTCCCCGTACGATTTTCACTCTCCACCGCGCTTGCGCCTCCGTGCATTGCGGGGTCGGGAGGATGTCCCTGCGGTGGTACATACATTGGGTATTGATACCCAATTCTAAGAGGTAATAGGTAACCCTGAAAGAATAAACCTTAACAGTGAATTATTTGAGACTCTATGGCAGTGGTTATATCGTAATTTCCTTTGAAAATATGTGTATTGCCTCTTCCATCTCTCATCATTCCTGCGCATTATTATCTGTCAGTAAATCAGTCAAGGAAAAGTAAAATGCTTAGGATTAGAATCATAACTGCTCGGTTTATTTTTCGGCCCTCACTTTAATATTTGTATCCAGATTTATCCTTTTAGATTATATTTCTTCTAGATATTCTAAAACATTTTTCTTAAATATTTGTTGCTTGACGCATATTTTATTTGTTTTAATTTGATGAAAAATGTACAACATGTTTTATGTGCGTGTGTATAAATATATATATATATATATATATATATATATATATATATATATATATATATATATATATATATATAAAATATCTTCGAAATGGAACGCTCTTCGGCGACACACAAATATATAAAAAACACAGATGTAGATTTTTAAAATATAGAGACACAAAGAAAGGACACTCACAATTTGTTATTTTACGTTTCGACAGCACGGCTGTCGTCTTCAGAATGGCGTTCTCGGGGAAGAGCGGAGAGGATGTGCGGGGGAGAGGTGGGGGAAGGAGAGGTAAAGGGACCAATAGGAAATGAACAAGGGGGTGGGGGGGATATGTAGGCAGCCAATTGATGCATTCAGTGGGCTTGGTTCAGCCCGGGCGGTTTGAATGATTGGGCCACCCAGATATGCGCCATCTCGCGGGTTCTCACTTCTATTATACTCGCAGATTTGGGAAGGATTTCAATAACCGAAACAGAGAAGCAGTCGTCAAAAGATTGGTTGTGGGAAGCGGTGTGAGTAGGGATGGGGTAATTAAGAAAGGTGGGAGATTTGGTGGAATATCGGTGGTTATTCATGCGGAGGGAAAGTGCGGTCGTGCATTCGCCCACGTAGAAGGCCGGGCAGAAGTTACAGGAGAGGCGATATATAATATTTTTTGAGGTACAGGTGGCGAGTGGTTGGGAGTTGGTACTGAGTGAGGGGGAGGGTCTTAAAAGATGACAGCATTTGCAGCGTGGGCGGTTGCATGGTGCGGATAGGGGCGGGGGAGAGACGGGGGTGCTTGAAGTTGGATTTGTGGACTTAAAGATGTCTCGCAGGTTCGACGGGCGTTTAAATGAAACAGAGGGACAGTGTGGGAACAAAAGTGATTTGGACTGAGTGTTATTGATAATTGGGAAGACGTCACGGATTAGATGTTTAATTTTGTGTGTTCCGGGGAAGAAAGTGGTGATAAGATTAGGGCATTTTGGGCGGTTTGGTTTGGGGAGGGGAGTGTATTGTGTTGACGGTTTGAGGATTTTACTGTTTAGCAGTTTTTCGGGGTACCCACATTTTCTGAGGGATTCATGCAGCTGGTCCAAGTATTTCTGTTGGGAGGGGGTGTTGTTGCAGAGACGGAAGCCACGGATAGAGAGTGAGAATGGGATGGAGCGCTTTGTGTGAGGAGGATGGCAGCTGTCGAAATGAAGATACTTATTGTTGCTTATTGGTTGGTTTAATGTGGACTGAAGTGTGAAACGTATTGTTTTGGAGGTGAATATCGATATCTAGAAAGGTAATATTCGAGTCGGATATAGAAGAAGTGAATGATACTGAGGAGGAGGAGTTGAGAGAGGAAATGAAAGAGGATAAAGTTTCGCGTCCGTGGGACCAAAGGAGGAAAATATCATCGATATAGCGGGCCCAGAAAAGTGGTTTTAGGGTTTGTTGTTGCAGAAAGTCGTGTTCTAGTTTACCCATAAAAAGATTGGCGTATGCAGGAGCCATACGCGTGCCCATTGCAGTGCCTTTTATTTGTAAATATATTTTGTCATTGAATTGAAAAGCATTTTTGGTAAGAACGATTTTTGTGTCTCTATATTCTAAAAATCTACATCTGTGTTTTTTATATATTTATATATATATATATATATATATATATATATATATATATATATATATATATATATATATGCACACATACATATACATATATACTACCTTGATCAAAAAGTTCCCGGAATTTATTCAGAAAATTAAAAATACAAGTTTATTCATCTAAATCTATATTGTCCCCTTCAAAGTAATCCCCATCGACTGCAACACACTTATGCCAGCGCTTGATCCAATCCTCGAAACATTTTTTATATTCAGTTTTCGGTATGTCCATCAGTGCTTCCTGCGATTTTTCCATTACTTCCTCTCGGCTGCTAAAACGCGTTCCCCGTAATGGTTTTTTAACTCGATTGAACAGAAAGAAGTCACATGGAGCCAAATCAGGTGAATTCGGTGGCTGTTGGATGGTATTTGTTGCATTTTTCGTCAAAAAATTACGAATAATGATAGCACTGTGCGACGGTGCGTTATCATGGTGCAAAATCCACGAGTTTTCTGCCCACATTTCTGGTCTCTTTCGGCGAATTGCTTCACGCAAACGTCTCATAACGCCCAAATAATACTCTTTGTTTACTGTCTGGCCTTCTGGCAAAAATTCATGATGCACTACACCGTTGTAATCCATGAAAACCGTCAGCATTGCCTTCTTTTTTGACTGAAAACGACGTGGTTTTTTTGGTCTCGGCTCATTTGGTGAACGCCATTCACTTGCCTGATGTCTGGATTGCGTGTCGTACTCATAAACCCACGTCTCGTCTCCAGTAATGATCCTTTTGATGAATGTGGGATCGGATTCAGCCTCGCAAATCATGTCTTTTGCGACGTCAACACGGTCTCTTTTTTGCATGAAATTGAGGTCTTTTGGCACCAACTTTGCTGCTAACCCAAATCATTAACCACAATGTCTTGGGCGGATCCATAGGCAATGTTCAAGTCCTCCGCTATTTCTCTGATGGTTAATTTGCGGTTATTGACCAACATTTCTTTTACTTTATCAATTTTTTCACCGAATTTCGATGTCGATGGTCTGCCACTGCGTTCATCATCTTCGATTGACTCACGACCACTTCTGAACCGCTCGTGCCCCTGGTAAACGACCGTTTTTTTTAGAGAATCGTTGCCGAAACACTTTTCCAACATTTCCAACGTCCGTGCGCCACAAAATCCGTTTTTTACGCAAAATTTAATACAAGTTCGTTGTTGCAAATTTAAATCCATTTCTGCAATTGTAAAAAATCGCCAACACACACAGAGATAGATGTACTCTTGGCTACGTAACTTTTGCAAATATCAAGTTATGACACTAAGATTTAAAGGGAATATCAACAACAGATGTTTAACCAATGTAACCAATTTAACAAAAAAAACAGAACTCAAATCGGAACGATGGGAGCGCCACACGGTGGTTATTCCGGGAACTTTTTGATCAAGGTAGTATATACATACACACATACATATACATATATATATATATACATATATATATATATATATATATATATATATACATTATTATTAGGTAATCTACCGGTTAAGGTAGGTTTTTGGATGGACTTAATTACTAATTAAATAATTTGTGACCCCTAGCCAAACACAACATCCTACTTTACATCAGGTCCCTCTTCATCTCTAAGTACCTTCTTCATCCCGTCCAACATTCCTATCCTGTTCCTTCCCTTTCCTCTTTTGCCCAACATTCTCCCCTCCATCACAGTCTTCAAAATCCCACTACCGGTCAATACCCCCTTCATCCATGTTTTCTACCTCCACAGGATTTCTCCCAACAAACCCCTCTCTTCGCCCACCACGCCAAGTACTTCCTCATTTGTTTTCCTCTCTGTCCATTTCACCTTCTCCAATCTTCTCCAAACCCACATTTCAAAAGCCTCCAGTCTACGTCTATCCTCCTGCTTCAATGACCACGTTTCCGCGCCGTACATAGCTACGCTCCATATCAAAGTTTTTACGAGTCTTTTCTTAACATCCTTACTCAACGTCCCCGTCATCAACTCCCTCCTCCTTGTGAAAGCCTCTTTGCCGAGCGCAATTCTTCTCCTTACGTCCCTACTACTTTGACTGCGTTGATCCAAAACACTACCGAGATACGTAAACTGATCTACCTGCTCTTGTTTTTGCCTTCCTATTTTAATGTTTATCTGAGCCTTTTTCTTTCTAGAAAATCGCATAACCTTTGTTTTATTAATATTGATTCTCATGCCATACCTGTCGCACTAAATTTCCAATTCACTCAGCAATGCTTGCAGCCCCTTGGATTACTGACAAACTAAAGCTTGGTCATCAGCAAACCTAACTGATTTTACGAATTACCCGCCCACTTTCATTCCTACCTCCAGTTCTTCCCACGCCTCTTTAATCGTTTCCTCTGCATACAGGTTGAACACCAACGGTGATAATGGGCAACCCTGCCTTATAGCCCTCCCTAACACTGCCCATCCGGACTCCCCGTTCCCCACCCGCACCTGAGCAGTCTGAGACATGTACAGGTTGCGGATTAGCCTCCTTTCTCTCCAACCTATTCCTATTTTCTGCAATATGCTCATTAGTTTTTCCCAATTCACTCTATCAAACGATTTTTCGAAATCTACGAAACAGGCAAATACCTCCTGGTTTGGTTCTATATTCCTCTCGATTAATAATCTCATTACTGCAATGGCATCACGCGTACCTCTCACCTTCCTAAACCCAAACTGATCATCCCCTAAGTAATCATTTGCTCTACTGTCTATCGTTTTGTTTATGATCCTGAGAACAACTTTAGCTGCGTGTGATATCAAACTTATCGTCCTGTAGTCCTCACATGATGTAGCCTTAACCTTTTTCGGGATAGGAACTAAAACTGATCTCACAAAGTTCTCTGGCCAAATTCCTTCCTCATAAATACTACGAATCAGCCCATATAGACTCATTCTCCCACATTTTCCTAAACATTTCAAGAGTTCCGCGGGAATGTTATCCACCTCCACGGCGGGTAGAGCGTTGGACTTCTGACCAGAGGGTCTTTGGTTCGATTCCCGGGCAAGGCACTCTGGGCAATTGCAGCTCCACCCAAGCTATGTTATTTTTCGGCTACCAGGTCTTCCTGGGAAACCATAACCGGCACAGGGAAAGGAACTGGCCCCCCTACCCTGATGCGTGAATGTTCACACGCCGTATAGGTTTTTTATATTATAATACATACATTATTATTAGGTAATTCACCTGGTAAGGTAGGTTTTTGGATGGACAAAATTACTTATTCATCAGTTTGTGACCCCCAGCAAATTACAATATATACATATTATATACTATATATATATATATGATGTAACCGGCACAGGGAAAGGAACTGGCCCCCCTACCCTGATGTGTGAATTTTCACACGCCGTATAGGGCTTAGTACTGGGTGAGCTCTACCATCACCTACTAAACCGACCTTCGGGTTGATTACTGTGTTTATGGTTTTATATATATGATGCGGACATTCCCGTGACGAATGGTGGAGTGTTTTGAATTACGCGAGGAAATTTCATCAATCTATGTCCTTGTCGTCATAGCGTGTTATGGTCATTCAAATGAGTAATAACATAACGACGCAGATCAGAGAGCTTCTAGTAGTAATAAGGCAACCCAAGAATGCTCGGAATGGATAGGAGGAAGCTGTTCTCAGCATGTTGCAGAATCGATGCATGCAAGAATCAAGGTCAAGACAGAGGAGTTTTAAGTTGCGGCTGCAGGGAAAAAAGGAACGGAAAAATAAAAGCACTAGAACTGAGCACCAATTAGAGTGAAGAAACCATGGGAATATTAAAGCATAGGCAATGCTAGCCGAGCGGCAATTGGGAATGAGGAGTCAGTAGAGGGAGGTAGGGTGAAGGAATTGCAATGCATCGTATCGGAGGGAAATGATCCAGGGCCGTCACAATTGAGGATTGCTGAGAGGTAGGTGTGAAACGTGGACCGAAACGATACTTGATTGAAGATGTGGATGCGACTGTGAGATGCCAAATAAACTATTTTTAAGTTTTTACGTTTAGGTTTTTGATTTGAAAATGCTAAAGTAAGGAGGTCGCAGATTAACCTTGATCTCTCTTTGGATCGATGAAAGTCCGCTACGCAACGAGATACTATATATCGTCGGAGAGAACGATTGCGTTCTCGAAGGAGAGAGAGATCCTGGTTTGAGGGCGATAGAGCTCGAACCTCGACTCTGGCTTCGAATCCGTCCGTCAAAAAGAGGAACATGAATTACCAACCTCAGAATTGAAGAGAAAAATGAAGACATGACAAGGTGATAGACTAATGAGAGCTAGATGCAGATGTTCTCCTTCTTCCGCCTTCCGCATTGCATTCTCCACTGGAACCCAGGAACTCGAATGTATTTACTCAAAGGCCAAAATTCAACGGTGTACAGTAATTGCAAGGTGTGTATAGGAAGGTATGTGTGTACTTGTCATTGTTTTTTTTTAAATGGGATAACATGTATTCGTATGAAGGTATTAACTGATTTTTCGTATGTATGCATGGCGCCCTAAGACTCTCCGTCATACACCTTTACGGCGGCTTGAGGAATATTGTGTAGGTTTAGGGAGTATCGCCAATGAAAACGGCCTGCATTTTCCCTTTCCCCACCTACAGGGTTTCTTTCCATCCATTTTACATGCCGCGTCCATCGTATCATCCATTGTATTGTACTGTTAACATCACTGGCATTTAATGTCCCAGAAGAAAGACACCAGGCTTTTTAGCAGACTTAGGAACATTAAATGCAGGAGTTACGTGGAAGAGATAAGCCGAAAGCAAATATTGCCTTCAGCTTAATAAGAGATGTATTTTAACACGTCGCAAGTTTCACCTTCCTCGGAGATATTTTGACGAGGGATTATTTTATGCTCCCATATGGAATGGATGAAGTCCATCGGGTGTTAGTCTCAGTTCGAGCGTAGAAAGTGCTCCTGATTAGTAGGCCTGGTTGCTATACTCAAGGGCTGTGCCAGGGGCAAATAAGGGGCAATAGTATCTCGGGAGTCACTTTGGGAAAAAATTAATTTTCATTACGATGACAGAGTAAAACAAGACAACATTCAAAGCTGATTCATTGAATCAATAATGGTTTCAAAACAGCGTTTTGTCATCAGTGTAATAACCTCGATATTGAATTTGTTTGTTGGATCCAGGGTCGGGTTATAAACTATATGTGAGAATTGACACTTTTTATCCTTGTATTAACTTGGGAAATTTTTGATATGTGAAAATCTTGCAGTGAAATTCGACCCGCCATCTTTTACAAGTACGAGTAATCGGGAAAGCTGATGAGAGTTATTGTAATGCCTTCGAAAGCAGTGAACTGAAAATGGCGGTTTCAAAATATCTGCTGGACTGATTGAGGCTGTAGAGGAAAATAAAACACGGAGAACTAAGCGGAGAAAAACCCCGAATTACGTTGCCACTTTTTTAGACTCCGATTACTTTATTAGGAGCATCGTATCACGGAAACTTGAAGGAAATTAGTGAAGTAAATTAGGAAAGTAAAAGGCCAAGCGAATGAATTTGTATTTGGATTGGGAGAGTTTCAATCAGACCGGCCTGCCAATCATCTTTCTACCCTTCCAAGTCTGCAGGTATGGCGGGGGGTGGATTCTCATCCCGCTCCGATTCCAAATGCACACGCTTAAAAGAGGCAAAGAGATTTCGATATACTATATTACCATCGATGCGCCAGCGATCGATATACGCTTTTTTTATCCCCGAGTTGGTGTTTTGCCCCGATGCTTATTGAGCATCGATTTCGATATCAGGGATTGAGTATCAGTGCGAGCAGTCTGACCTCGGCTCGCCCTCATTCCGGAGCAGCCTGCTTGCTCTTCCGCCCTTCCCTCTCGAGTCATCTCGAGAAAGACCGGCAGTTAATAGCCGAGGCGTGCCTTGCTCTCGGAGAGAGCCCTTTGAGCTATTAACTTCTTCAATTAGGGTGATTGCCTACGAAAATGAAACGAGAGACTATGAAGAACCGGGAGCGTTTACCATGAGAAAACACTCATTGTTCAGAATAAGTAAGTACGAGGACCTGTCCTCCGCGCGATAAACTGCCAGTGAAGGAAAGTGTGCCGAAACGTCGATTTCAAGGCCACCTTCAAAGTGATTTGATTATGTTCAGAGGATTTTGTTTATTTTATAGTTGTGACTTATTCTAAAAAAACTAAAAATATATTATGCAATATATAAGCTTTTACCTAATAGAATCTGCCATATGCATATATTATTATTATTATTATGCTATTGATATTCATGCGGTTAATGTAGGTTTTGGACACACATTCAAACACGAAATCCCGCTAAACTGCGAACGAATACTCATTCACACAGAAATAGGGGAAGGCGGAATCAGGCAAATCGCAAGTGTAAAAATATTTTCTAGCCCGGGATTTGAACTCCGGATCTTTCCACTTGCCGGGTGGATGCTCTTTACCATTTGAGCTATCCAGGAAACGTACTTTACACTGAGATCTGCGATGCTTTGATTCCCCTGATTCATCTTTGATTGCTTGCACGGACTTTCCCTCCTCAAGTCCAGACAGTCCTTCTTGTACAGCGCACCAATTTCACCCATCATTAGTGGATAAACTTTACATATCCTCGCACGGCGTCTTCCTCGACGAATCTTTCACTGTGATTGCTTACCGCCTGTTTATTTAGTTTACATTCTTCCATTAATTTCTCTCATATTTTTTTATAATCATCATTGTCACAATCAATTCCTGGCTTTCGTACCCACTTCCTAGCTATTTTTCTTCGACTTTTGTTTGGTCCCTCTTTTGGTATTTTACCATTTTTCTTCTACACATACTGCCCAGCTCCCTGGGCTCAGCCATACTTTTCTCTACAGCCTGATGCAGCTGATATCCCTTCCTTGTCGTTCCAGTTAATGCTTCTACGCACATTCAACTCCCAAAATCGTATGGGGATCGAGATGGTGCGTTGGCTAATGTATAGGCTTCCCACCGATAGGGCTCGGGTTCAAATCCTGGAGACAAATATTTTTCAGTCGTATCCCGATCCCTACTTAAGGTGCTTTGTGGAGAGCACTTTGAGTGAGTATGACGTCCGTCGGATGGGACGTTAAACTTGGGACCCCTTGGCGCCTTTCGACAAGAGTACGCTAATGCCACGCCGGGTTTCTCTCCACCCTTCCTTTCCCATCCATTCCTGATGGCGCAAGTGGCTTTAGCCGTCGGTCGCCTCCCAAAACAACTACAGCTATAACCAACCCGTATTCCCTGTAGTGTAGTCTTAAGTCTGACACCTTAAAAGTTATTACTAATAGATTATGATTAGTGAAAAATTACCACCCACTCTCGATAAACGGTCCGAATCAATCTCGCTAATCCTAAATCAAAGCCTTCCAGAAGCAATCATCACTTCTCCAGGCAACAGGGTTCTTGGAGTCTTGAGAATGCATAAGCACCACTTCAAGATTTTAGTCCGTAGGGAGGGATTTATTCGCATAAATAAATTAATTTCATAAATTCATCAATTCAGAATTCATTAATTTCTTAATTCTTGTAGAGAGCAGAATGCTTTTCTTCGCTTAGTGGTTTATCTGCAAATAATGATATCCTCTTTTCCACAAAAATGGCTTATAATGTTTTGCTGGTCTGTCATATCTGCTAATATTGAGTTATCTAATTTCCCAAGGGAGAAATGTGATTCCTTTGAAATTCAACAGCTCCACAGTCTCATTCCACTCGCCAGTTTTCACTAGTTGGACTCACATATCAAGTTAATGCGGCGCTCGGAACAAATCTTCTCAGTCCTTAGTGTGAAGTCGCAGTGTTAAGTTTTAAAGAAAGTGCATTCAATCGGAAGCGACCTTGGCGCTGTCGCTCGGAGAAGTAAACGCAGCGACTGTCTCGGAGGCAAGACGTCAAGGCAGTGCTGGATGGGCATTCATTTGCAGAGACGCTTTCGAAATTAAATCGTGATTTCCATGCGAACACAGAGCACTTCGGAGGGGAAGCGAATATGATTCTGCCGTTGAAATAATAAACAGCAGCAAATCTAAGATAGCGCCCTCGGCTTCCCGAGAGTTTTGCCTCGGTTACGGGAGTACCGCAGGTGGAGTGCATCGGGGTCAAAACTGACCGGGCAACTCCCCCGCGTTCCTTGCGTGAAATCACTCTCTTCCCTCCGACTTTGGAGTCTCGCTCTCCCGGGGGATCGAGGCGCGACCGGACCGAGTGTTCCTCGACAGTTGTCGGGAGACAGACATTCGGCGGGTGGAGTTGGAGGGAAGGCGAAGAAGGGAAGTAAAGGCTCGCCTGCGGGACCCTTGCGTAAACGCGGTCTCTCAGACAAAGGGATCGGAGCAGATTTGTGGAGGCGCAGATGTGGGCGTGGAGAAGAATGCGAAATAGACGAAAGTTGGAAGGAGACTAAATGTGATGGGCAATTTATATTTGGGGAAGGGTGAAATATTGGGGGGTAGAGTGCGATGGTGCAGGGTTGAGTTGATAGGAGAAGGAAGACAATCGAATTTGTGGAGAGCCAGAAGCCAGCAATGAGAGAGAAATAATTTACGGAAAACTACAAGAATGGGTTTTCATGATGCAAAAAAGATGAGGTCCACGCATTACGCAATACGTAAATTAGAGATTTCTAGAGATAATCCAAAACCTACATTTTAAAAGATGAAATATCGCTGATTATGTCATCTTGCGCATGCGTAGCAGATATGCTGTCGAAGTCCTCGTGACTCTCATCTAGGCGCTGTTATTTGTGTGAATTTTTACAACAGCAATGGACCCGAAGGCTCATTTCATTGTTGATGGGAGATCTCACTTCGTTTGTAGTCCATATACAGTGTGTGATTTTCACACGTGGGCGTAATTAACCGGGCCCGATCAATTACGCCATAAGTAAAAATTCGCTTCCCAAGCAAGATGCAAGAGCCATCAAATCACGGCGCTTTAGATTTTATCAATAGTTTTTTTCCAAAGGCATCACACCTGGGAATCGAACCGTGGATCGTTTGGTGAGTGCCCTAAAACTCTATAGCCACTGAACTGCCATGCTCCTTATTGAACGGTGCCAATTAGAAGATCTGATAGCCAAAGATATCGCAATCCTGTGTTGTGAAAGGGTTGATCTAAATGCAGCATTTTGAATCACACACGATAGTACTCGTATTCATGGATTAATTTGCATTTTACGGTGAGAGCACCTACACCGCGTAGATCACCAGCCGTCGAATTGATTCGTCACTCAATATTCCCATTGAATATAATTTTGTTTGCAGAGGTTATAATTGCCGTGCGTGGTCACGAAGCCAAAGAGGGCACGCTTGCATTCGTTCGCTACGTCAACCACCGTCTTTCCGTAACTTGTCCCTCTCGCCGAATGGGGTCATCCGGAGATAGTATCAACACTTCTCTGTGTCGTCTGCATTGAACTCGAATTTCGTTTTAGCTGATCGCATAATGATTTCAGTTATTCTCGTCTTATCGGTTCCTAACGAAAGTTATTCAATGATAATGCGACAATATGTGCTCGTCCAAGACGAACGATTCTTTACCAAAAGAGCCAATCATTTCTACATCATGTTAATTCCTGGAAGCAGGTCCATCTTTCGGAGGGCCCCGAATACCAGACTCATTCTCAAAGAGGGGCCTCGAAAACGTGAAATAGCGCCTTCTAAGTGTCCTACTGCTTTGGGAAGTTTCGTATTTTGACCTTGACATCCTCAGTTTCGCCAGCAAGAAAGGTCAAAGTTGATTTGCAAAAGTTCATCGGGAAGAGTCTCTTTTCATAGTGATTGGGGGAATTCTATTGCAGTACACTGCAGTCAATAATATTTCCAGGTTTTTGTCCTTGAAGCATTGCCAAACTCCCATGCCTCAAAATTAAAAAAAAAAACTATAATCCTCTGGAATCCGCTGTTTTTCCCAAAGCAGCTTTTGAAAGATGACACATCGATACATAGTATATAGGCACACAATACGGAATCTCATAGTGATGTTTTGTGAATGTGGAAGGCCGCGCCATTGCTGTAGCGTTTGTCAGTGTTGCAAGTGGTGGGAACTGGTGGCTAATTTGTTATCGGATAATCTCTATCGAGTTGTTGGCGATGCTGTGCTGTTTCATTGAAACAGGATTTGCTGGGACCGTTTCCTTTGGTCACGCCTAGTGTTCGTGGAAAGGTGGAAGGTCATCTGTCATCTCTCAAAGAATTCACAGAAAGTCCATCGATGTCTAAGTCAAGATTTTTTTTTTTCAAATGAACAAGAGACATTTGTTCTTGGTGGCCGAGATACAAGTACGTCAAGAGGGCGCTTCGTCCTCCGCCCCTTTCGCTCCAGCGGTATATTGTCCGTACGCATCCACACACTATTCGTTTGATGAACACCTCGCAGAGTTCTAGCAGGTCACCGACTCGAGGGAAGTGGACGGGCGAACTGCCTTAAGTGTTCCGCCACTCACATGTCCCACCCCACCCTCTCTCATCCCTCCCTACCCCCCCCCCCCGTATTTCGGTGGAGGCCATCTTCGACGCGTGTCCTTGACAGCAGAGGCGAGTCGCCCGATGGGGTTTAAGACACGAGCGACGCCTCCCTCTGCCGAAGGATGCGTTCGTTCGCGGTAGAATGACTCGGCTGGGGACTGGAGATTGGGAACAATCTATCTGAATCTCAGGGATATCGATTAATTGCTCTGCTCCTTTATTTTCCGGGAAATTTCCCACTGCTATGGAGTCTTGACCTCTCGTCCTAGTCCCTCCTCCTCCATTCTTTAAGCCTCGGTAATTTCTGCATTTACGCAATGGGTTATTACGATTATTGCTGCTGGCACATATACCCTCTATTTATTGGTAAATTCGAGCTTCAAAACACTTCAATTCAGTAAGCAGTAACTTAAAGATTTTTATTCTCCGAAGTCAAAAATCAATTGTGGTGAACTTGAAATATTCTCACTGCATGAAAAGTAAAAATAATTGCGAATGGCATTGATTTAACGAGTCTTTCTCCACTGAATTCAACATATAATATTTATATATATATATATATATATATATATATATATATATATATATATATATATATATATATATATATATATATATATATTCTGGCTAGAAGACTTTTAGAGATCAGTTTTAGTTTCTATTCCGAAAACGATAAAGGCTACATGATGTGAGAACTACAGGACAATAAGTTTGATATCCCACGCAGCTTAAGTTGACTAAGGATCATAAACAAAAGGATAGAGAGTAGGGCAAATGATTACTTAGGGGATGATCAGTTTGGGTTTAGGAATGGGAGAGGTACGCGTGATGCCATTGCAGTAATAAGATCATTTATCAAGAGGAATATAGAACACAACCAGGAGGTATATGCCTGTTTCGTAGATTTCGAAAAAGCGTTTGATAGAGTGAACTAGGAAAAACTAATGAGTATATTGCAGAAAATAGGAATAGATTGGAGAGAAAGGAGGCTAATTCGCAACCTGTACATGTCTCAGACTGCTCAGGTGCGGGTGGGGAACGGGGAGTCCGGATGGGTAGTGTTAGGAAGAGGTGTAAGGTAGGGTTGCCCATTATCACCGTTGCTGTTTAACCTGTATTCAGAGGAAATGATTAAAGAGGCATGAGAGGAACTGGAGGTTGGAATGAAAGTGGGCGGGGAATTCCTAAAATCAGTTAGGTTTGCTGATGACCAAGCTTTAGTTTGTCAGTCAGCCAAGGGGCTGCAAGCATTGCTGAGTGAATTGGAAATTCAGTGCGGCAGGTATGAGATGAGAATCAATGTTAATAAAACAAAGGTTATGCGATTTTCAAGAAAGAAAAAGGCTTAGCTAAACATTAAAATAGGTGGGCCAAAACTAGAGCAGTTAGAACAGTTGACGTATCTCGGTAGTGTTTTGGACCAGCACGGTCAGAGTACTAGGGACGTAAGGAAAAGAATTGCGCTAGGCAAAGAGGCTTTCACAAGGAGGAGGGAGTTGATGACGGGGAGGTTGAGTAAGGATGCTAAGAAAAGACTCGTAAAAACTTTGATATGGAGCGTAGCTATGTACGGTGCGGAAATGTGGTCTTTGAAGCAGGAGGGTAGACGTAGACTGGAGGCTTTTGAAATGTGCGTGTGGAGAAGAATGGAGAAGGTGAAATGGACAGAGAAGAAAACAAACGAGGAAAAACTTGGTATAGTGAGCGAAGAGAGGGGTTTTTTGGGAGCAATCCTATGGAGGCAGGAAAAGTGGATGAAGGGTGTATTGACCGGCAGTGGGATGTTGAAGACTGTGATAGAGGGGAGAATGTTGGGCAAACGAGGAAAGGGAAGGAACGGGATAGGGATATTGGACGGGGTGAAGGGAGGAAGAATGTAGCCAGAGATGAAGAGGGACCTGATGTTGTTTTTGCTAGGAGTCACAAAATATTTATTTAGGAGCTGTGTCCATCCAAAAATCTACCTTAACCGGTAGATTACCTTATAATAATAAGAATAATAATAGAGAGAGAGAAATTTGTTGATCAATGACTTTGAGGCTATTAAGGAATGTCGTTCTTATGGCATTTAGAATGAATATTAAGAACATATTGTAATGAACTACTGGAAACGAAAAACCTCTACCGAACTGCTTACAGTATAAATAATAGTGAGCCAGCGAATGTAGAATCTTTCAAATATCTATGCGTCACTCTTACCCATGATTTCACGTGGGATAAACGTATTAGGCAAATATGTGGAGAAGCTAAGCGAAGATTAGGGTTCGTCAAGTGTAAGAGAAAGTCAGAGAGCGATGCTACTTTTTGCTTGTTTTTACTCTCCTGAAATATGGAGCCAGTATCTGTAACCCTCATGATGCAAATTTAATAAAAGAGTTAGATCGCGTGCAGCCAGAGTTTGTCAAAGGAGTTTCTGACAAGCACAGCAGTCCGGCGAAGTTGTTGAAAGATTTGGGCGGGGGTTCCCTCGGAAAACGAAGATTAATTTGTACACTGAATCTCTTCAGTAAGTTTGAGACCAATCAGTTTTCCGAAGGCGTTCAGCACATCACAAGAATCCCAAATTGCTATGGGAGATATGGGTACGCCCCCTGCCGCAAACCTTCCCGCGGGTTTGGAGGGTATTTTATAGATATAGTTCGGCCAATACGTACTTCCGGCAATGGGAGTCAATCGTTGCCCACCGGCCACATTCCCAAGAGTAACAATCTCGTATCTGCGACTGAATAAACTTGCTTATATACTAAACTGCTTATATACTGAACTAACTCATGAATTTTGGAAACAGCCTTAATAATTTTATTGCAAATCATGAAAATCTGCAGGGGAAAGTTATAGGAAAGAGCAATTAGTGTTCCAATTTAATTCGCTGGATGCGCACCCGAACTGCCATTATGATCGCGGATTTGGTAGAGGGGTGGGCATTTAAATTAAATCTTAATCGCGGATCAAGATGTAATGTCAATGCGTCACTTTGTCGGTTTTTCTTATTTAATTTAGGCATCGTGAGTTTGTTTGATCCTCCCCCATCATAGAGTCTCCCGGTTAATTTAGGTTTTGGATGGAGGGCTCAGGCGTACCACCGCTATAATTGTAAGCCCCGCCAAGCACGTGCCAACCTTCACCATAATGAATGCTTCAAGAACACAGTCCGGCCCTTCACTACAGCCTGTCAAATTTACTTCTCCGGGCCTCGCTTCCCTAACGTTCTCCCCTCCATCACAGTCTTCAGCGTTCCTTTGCTTCGACATCCCTGTGCCATCCATTTCTGCCTCCTTTGGATGTCTCTCTGCAACCCTCTCTTTTCCTTCACGCTACTCCTTGCCATCCATTCATTTGTTTTCCATTCTTCTCCACACCCACATCTCAGAAGCTCTCCAAGCTACGCTTATCCTCTTGCTTCAAGTTTACGCTGTGTAGAACCACGTTTCATTTAAAAGTTTCCATTAATGTTTTTTTATCAACCTAATCATCGCCCCTCCCGTTTTAAAAGCATCTTTAACAAATACGTCTTCTTCTTATGTTTCTGCAATTTTTATCACCTTTGCTCAAAACACAACTTAGATATGTTAAGTGGTCTTTTTAATTACCTCCATTTATAGTGCTTAATCCATTTTATTTGCCGACATCCCAATTGTATTTGTATCGTTTATATTGAATTTTATCGCGCTAAACAGCCATTGAAACCATCTGGTGGACTAATTGGCAAACCAGAGCTTGAGCATCAGCGAACCTAACTGATTTTATAAATTCCCCGCCCACTTTCATTCCTACCTCCAATGCTTCCCATGCCTCTTTAATCATTTCCTCCACATGCAGGTTGAACAGCAACGATGGGGCAACCCTGCCTTACATCTCTTCCTAACACCGCACAACCGGATTCCCCGTTCCCCGCCCGCACCTGAGCAGTCTGAGACATGTACAGTTTGCGGATTAGCCTCCTTTCCCTCCAATCTATTCCTATTTTATATAATACACTTGTTAATTCTGGGCAGTTTATTTGAGTGCTTAATAAAATTCCCGAAACATGAAAAGAATCCTGGTTGGCTTCTTAAAACCTTTTAAAAAATTATCGACCTCTTCACTTCTAGGGTTTCATGCGTGCTTTTAACCTGTCTTACCCCAAATAATTCACTCTTAGGTTCTACCACGTTAAGCAGTCCCGTCAATTTTCTAAGCATCTACCGCTGGCTTTGGTCACCAAAACTTTGTTTAGCAAATATTACTTCAATGGAATAATTTTTTTGCAAAGGGCAAGATATAGCTTTATTTTAACCACAAGATTATTGTAAATATAGATTTCACCGGTAATGAGACACAAGTTTAATTGGGGAGTAATTATTTGGATGTAAAATTCACCACCATAAATGTACGTGTGTAGAAAAAAATATTTGTGGAAGGGCAGTGGTGTTTTATAAACTCATTGCTTGTTCCAAATAGTATGTCCTTGGAAGTGTCTAAACACGACGTCATCCTAAATCCAGAGAATGACGTCACGGCACGATATCGAATACGTTTTTAGGCTGCGTATCTATTTAAAAGTGAGTTTTTTATGGTTTAAATATTATATCATGCAATCCATAGTAAATTTATTTCAAACAATACATTCATTTAATCGATGGGGGAAGGTAGCGATAAAGTAGTTCATAATGCATGCAAGCCCTGTGCATCGCCCTTGGGCTTCAATTTCAACTCCGGAAAAGGTAAGCGGGCAGGCATTCGTTCAGAAGGACGAAAGGAAACCCAGCGCAACTGCAGGGGTAATCCTACAAAGAATAACAGCATGGAGGAAGCAGCATGTAAATTGACGACAGTTTCCTTGCATAAATACTGCTTTTCAAATCCTTACTCTCCATTATTGATAAAGTCTGGGATGTTATGAAGAGCCTTTTCTACAGCATTACTCATATATCCGTCTTTCCAATAATTATAAAACAAAGTGTACTTGTACAATGCATGGAAGACTTAGCTAATTTTGTATTACTCTATGAGTACATCTCATGGATGGGGCGGATTGCAATAGCGGCTGTTTGCGTAATGTCTTTTAGGACGTTATTTTATTTACTATGCCTCTTCATTACGCGTCATAAAGAATCGAATTGCCCAACATCTTACGAAATGAGTGTGATCCCCTCTCTTTTCCTTCGTCACACCCTTAGTCACCTGGCTCTCTCATTCCCATGGCTTTATTTTTGTAATAGCATCGACAAATAGTTGATTTTTTCAAAATATGCTTTTCATAAAATTTTCAAGAGCTAAACATTTTATTTTTAATGCTGATCCTCGTCATTTAAGTATCAATTCTGTTTTTTTTCATTTCGTGTCATTAACTATTCCATTTTATGGAGAGCGGGGTTATTCCAAACAGTTTAATTGCCTGGAAAGAACTATTTCCAAAAGCCCTCGACGGCTGGAATTTAATTTCCACTCCTTTTCGCCTTTTTTTTTAATTTCGCTTGATGGAGCCGCTTTACTCTTGGATATCCCCGGAGATTATTTTTCTTATAGTTTGAAAAGAGGGATTTTTTCTCACAGGCGGTGAATTTTGAAATATCCTTATATTAGAGGAATAATTTCTTCTTCCAGCAGTTCTGAAGGTTAAACCTTCCGCTGAGCTCAATTCCATGTGCTAGAGAGGGTCGAGTTTCCGGGGAGATTAGCGTGCCTATCAAATATTTAAGTTGACCCTTTAGGAGTTCTAATTGACTTCTGTGGTTTGAAATGACACTCCATCCATATCGATACCGGTTTTCGTACATCAAATTCAAATACTCACTGGAAATTAGCCTGTTGACATATTTGGCATTCAAAGTGCAGCAAAATTTAATACCAATGGTAAGAGATTGCAAAGAGGAATCTAGACTCTCGCTATTGTATGCATGCCATCCTATTTAATTTGGCTGAAGCTTTCCCTCTGTCGCGCTAGCGACAGTACCCGTTAATGCCGCTTACCTGGAGTAGATTTAACCCCTGTCACACCCCAGGGTGGCATGTTACCGTATGCGATGTGAGGTGAGAAGAGAGAAATAGAGATGTGCAGTGTAATTGCAAGAACCATGAAGACCGTTTTCGGTGAGAGCTAGCTGTCTCAGAACAGTCGGCAGTATGTACAGTACTACACACGGACCTCAATTTCTGATTATCTATTTCCCCGCTGTATCTGCAGGTATTTATGCCGTCGGATTGACATCGACATAAATACCCCACGATCCACCGGAAAGGTGTGTGGCAGGGAGTGGAAGCACCAGGTGGGAAGGGCAAGTGATAACGTGTAACGAGGGGCACATTAGACTACGGAGTAAATCTTTCTAAAAATGACCGGATGATCCGGGCTGGATTCCGGGTTATGCCCCTGGGCACCCAGACCTTCAACCTTGCGGGGTGATTCGTCGAGAACTAGATATTCCTGGCAAACCGCAGGCAGGGGCTTATTAGCTCGTCGCGATTACTCTTCAAGTTTGCATTTCATATACTATATCCTAGACTTCGGATTAAAGTAAATAATATGCCAGCTATGCCCCCGTCCATCAAACGAACCCTCGAATTATCACCTAGATACTCGTGGTCCCCAGACATGACCATGGAGAAAATACTTTTGAGTTTTTGAAGATGTGGGGTTGGTTGAGGAAACGAGCTGAACGGAAAGAAAGATACTTGAAGGCGGGGCACGCTTTTGCTGCTGGAGGCCAATAGTAAAATATTAGCTGACCGTCTCAAAAAATCAACCGTCTACGACTAAATTAACTACAATTTATACTGAAAAGCCTCTTTTTAGCGAAGCCATAAATCTTATTACTCACTTCTAGGAATTTCATTTACGTCTGTAAAACTGTACAGTAATACCACTCTGGAAACATAAATCCTGACGCACTTACATCTGCAGAATGGGAGGGGGAAATTAGAGTGGCGTAACAAGTGAAATGCCCAGAAGTCACGCGACCGATCATGAGATGCATGTTTAAAGGAGAAAAACGATTACGCACGCATTTGCAAGAGCAATTAGAAAACGAGGGTGTACCAAAAGAAATCTTGGAAAGAAAGAGTTGAGGGGGAGCGCCGTGCTTCGTGTTGGTAGGATCTCGATTATTATACTACACGCCTCGGACGATGAGGACCCTCCGCAGAAGGACTCAATCACTTCTTCCTGAAAATATGATTTCTTCTACTTCTGCATGGTACTCTGTTAGCCACCGCTAAGCTTTGTGGCGGGGGGGGGTCAATGCGGGCCATTCACAGCATATTTAATGTATTTCTAAATTTTTAATTAAAATGTATATGCAAAATAATTAAAACATGATGATAACAACAGGCAAGTGCACTACGATATTTAAATGGGATATATAATGAAAAAAAAGAAAAAACTATGCTATTTTGGACAATGCTGTTTTGATCCTTTATTATTCGTGGGAAAAATGGCAACTTAAATTTATCTGCTTTCTACCTGATCTCTCTGATTTTATTGGCATAAACTCTCCTACCGTGGTGCGATGGGAGTAATAATACATTTTCAATGCCACTGCCAAAGAGACATCCTTCCATTTTATTCAAGTGCTTCAATCTGTAATTTAACTTGCGCTCCATTAATTGGTTCCCAGCCTAGTTCCCCTAATACTTTATATACGCTCCTAAGTTTATCATAACAACGTTTTACACACCTAGCTCCTCTACACTGCACAAAATCTCAATCGGAAATTAATCTAACTTCGTGAAGATCCAATATACTTGCAGAATATTCTAAACGAGGCCTAACGAACGACAGATAACATTTCTTTTTAACCTTTTCATCACAATTACCTACTACTCTTCTTATAAATCCCAATTTTGTGATGGCTTATCCACATATTTCCAGTATATATGCAGCCCAGGATATGTCATGAGTACTGCTACAGATGGTGCAAAGGAAATTTGCCCTTTTTGCAAAACATAGGTACGAATGAACGTAACACTTTCTCCGTAATAATCTCTCATATGACCAATTAGGGATCACTCCATATCTGATATCTTTGTGATGTCTCCGCCTGAGGCTACCACGAAAAATGGCATCAGCGAACAAAGAGTTATTCTTGTAGAAATAAAAACTAAGCTCACAGAAGTAAAAGAAAAAGCGTGAAGTATAATTATTCTAAATAGAGCCAAAAAAAGAGAAGTAGTACCTATTTCTTATTCTTTCATTACATTTTTGTACATCCCGGTTGATGAAATGTAACTTCTTCAAGGCTGAAGCGCATATTATATTAGCCCTATGAAAGTTTTGGCGCCAGCGGAACACCCAAATATTTGGCTTGCTCTCAAATACTAACCTCCGTCCAATTTTGTTTATCATGTATTTTATTATAAATTTTAGTGCATTAAGTTTCTCCGATATTTACTTATAACCGGCATTCTTTACTCAACTCCCATTATCTGGTCTAAATCGTTATATATTTGCACGCTATTAATCATTCTCCTGAAAATCACTATGTCGCTGCAAATAATCCACTTTTCTACTGACGTGTTACCATAGGTCGTTCAGTATACCACAAAAAGAGTAGGGTGTATTTATAATGCCTAACTGCGGTAGTCCGGAATTTACTTTTAACTGTAATGTACTCGATGAATACCTTTGGTTTACATCTAAATCTACACATATCCCATGAAGCTACCGCAATGGCGTGTGGCGGGGGTAATAGGACAGCACCCGCAAAATAGAATAAAATAAATGCCAAACATACACAATAAAATGCTATTGCACTCCAACACCGGCCTACATATACATGTATATCCATGCGAAACCTAATTTAACTTACATATGTGCAAATAATTGATGACCACAGGACAATAAGTTTGATATCCCACGCATCAAAAGTTGTTCTAAGGATCATAAACAAAAGGATAGAGAGTAGGGCAAATGATTACTTAGGGGATAATCAGTTTGGGTATAGGAAGGGGAGAGGTACGCTTCATGCCATTGCAGTTATGAGTAATCAAGAGGAATATAGAACACAACCAGGAGGTATTTGCCTGTTTCGTAGATTTCGAAAAATCGTTTGATAGAGTGAATTGGGAAAAACTAATGAGTATTCTGCAGAAAATAGGAGGAAAATAGATTGGAGGGAAAGGAGGCTAATCCGCAACCTGCATATGTCTCAGACTGCTCAGGTGCGGGTGGGGAACGGGGAGTCCAGATGGGCAGTGTTAGGGAGGGCTATAAGGCAGGGTTGCCCATTATCACCGTTGGTGTTCAACCTGTATGCAGTGGAAAGGATCAAAGAGGCATGGGAAGAACTCGAGGTAGGAATGAAAGTGGGCGGGGAATTCGTAAAATCAGTTAGGTTTGCTGATGACCAAGCTTTAGTATGTCAGTCAGCCAAGGGGCTGCAAGCATTGCTGAGTTAATTGGAAATTCAGTGCGACAGGTATGGGATGAGAATCAATATTCACAAAACAAAGGTTATCCGATTTTCTAGAAAGAAAAAGGCTTAGCTAAACATTAAAATAGGAGGGCAAAAACTAGAGCAGGTAGAACAGTTGACGTATCTCGGTAGTGTTTTGGACCAACACGGTCAAAGTACTTGGGACGTAAGGAAAAGAATTGCGCTAGGCAAAGAGGCTTTCACAAGGAGGAGGGAGTTGATGACAGAGACGTTGAGTAAGGATGTTAAGAAAAGACTCGTATAAACTTTGATATGGAGCGTAGCTATGTGCGGCGCGGAAACGTGGTCGTTGAAGCAGGAGGATAGACGTAGACTGGAGGCTTTTGAAATGTGGGTGTGGAGAAGAATGGAGAAGGTGAAATGGAAAGAGAAGAAAACGAATGAGAAAGTACTTGGTATGGTGGGCGAAGAGAGTGGTTTGTTGGGAGAAATCCTGTGGAGGCAGGAAAAGTGTATGAAGGGGGTATTGACCGGCAGTGGGATTTTGAAGACTGTAATATAGGGGAGAATGTTAAGCAAAAGAGGAAAGGGAAGGAACAGGATAGGGATGTTGGTCGGGATGAAGGGAGGAAGGAAGTACTCAGAGCTGAAGAGGGACCTGCTTTAGAGTAGGATATTGTGTTTTGCTAGGTGTCACAAATTATTTAATTAGTAATTATGTCCATCCAAAAACCTACCTTAACCGGTAGATTACCTAGTAATAATACATGCAAATAAATATACCAGCAATTAACGTATGCGCATACGCAAAAAATATGTGTATGACTACGTAGCGTTTAATCATGCCCTCACTAAAAAATTGAATTTCTTTGCTATTTATGTAATGGAATGGATTTCTTACCATTATGATTTCTGATTGTTCGGGGAAAGAACGCGTATTGGTATCTATCTGTACTGGAGTCTATCTCCCTTATCTTATCTTTGTGGTCCGACCTACCCATAAAATATGGGGTGATTACCCTTGTGTCATTGTTAAATTCCTTTGTTCTGAAACTTAATAAAAGTCTCCGTCTCGCTTGTACTCTTCACATCTTAAATTCCGCCTCCTGGTACACACCACGAGAACTATGATCCAGCATCTCCCTCCCGTTGCATCCTGCGTCGTATAGGCTTACGGTGGACATTGCAGCTACCTATCATAGTAAATCCCTACATCCCCGTGCGCTGACGTCTCATTCTAGGCAGCGCCCTCAAAGTAGGGCTGGGTGTTGCAAATATAATGGTGCTCTCACCCGACAGCTCTTGGTACCTGTTGGAGACGGTGATGGGACCTGCTTCCAAGGAGTCCAATCCCAGCCGCAGCGAACCTTACTCCTAACTTGCATGCATAACTGCGCACTTCCCCGCCAGTCACCGCAAGGGCGTGTGGCAGGGGGTATTTGGGCCTCAGCTGTGCATGTACCACTGCTAGTGCATACAGGCATTGAATCAACGTACACACAGAATCACTTTTACACGTTCGTAAATCCATATGTCTATAGCTACATGGTACTCAGTAGGCCACCGATAGTTCGATTTAATACCAGGCATGCAATATCAAAAATAAAGTTTTTCATAATTTTTGGCAACTAATAAATATTTAAATCAATGAAAATAATGGTGATAGCGTTTACTACGGGTCGATGTGCTGCGCTGCGTGACATATTTCTTTAAGCGTGAGAGAGAAGATGCTGGCCACAAGAGGGAGATTCAAGCAATGCTTGGAACAAATGACGACAACATTCCAGGCTGCTTGGAATTCGAAATGATAATTTCCCTAGTGCGGTCCTTTGGAATTCCTCCGATCTTCTTTCGTTCGTGGGGAATGAAATCCGTCGGCTCTGCGCTTGATCTCTCTCACTCTCTCGGGTTATTCCCCCGTGTCTAACCCTTGTCGTTTTCAATGCAACTCTGATGAGCAGCTGCCCATGGGTCAAAACAGTGCCTGGAAATTAACACGGACGACATTGAATGTTTGACTTTAGGACTCGATTACAGTGCACACAGTTAGTTATTGGTTGCGGTGAAGAATCGAAGACTTGAGATAGGCTGAAGACCAACAACGCTCTGGCAGAAGCGCGGCATCCCCTTTATTCACCTACATCTACATAATACCCCGCAATCCGCCGATAGGGCGTGTGGTCATTGTTTTGGAGGGATCAAGTAGTTGTGGCTACCACTGGTTACAAATCGTACAAAACCCACAAGTGAATTAAATGCTCCGCATCTATTAACTACCCTGCAAGCCGTCGCAAGGGCGTGTGGCAGGCGGTGTTAGTTCTAGGCAGCCATTCTACATCTACCCCACCACTTCCACCTGCACACATGGCACCCTGCAATGCACCGAGAGAAGGGCGGCGACGTGTAAATGGGGGGCAGGGGCGACCAAACACGCCGTCGTTTCAACATATCCCCTGCACACATTGAGAATGTTATACTTAAAGCAACTATTCTACCGACTGCACCAAGAAAACAAATGAGGAAATTCATTTGAAAAGGGGAGGGATCACATCCAACTCACAGGTGAAATTCTACTCTAGTAGGGCGGGAATTTCTCAAATGCATTCATATAAACTCTTTAAGTTCATTTGCACGGCAACCTGCCCCCGACCCAAAGGCGCGTGGGGCGGGCATTGGGGCAACAGCCGTTACGTGAGTTTAGGGGCAATGTAACTCTTCTCATCAGAGCCCTTCCCCTCTTAGTGTTGTCGCCCTAGCGCCGTGGTCGCGAATATTGCTCGAGGAACACAGTCGCCTGAATCTATTCGAACGGCTGTCTGTCTCACCTCGTCAGTCCTGCCGGCGTTATTGGGGGACTGAATTTTATCTCCCTTCTCGGATGCGAAACCACACGATCGGTGTCCTTTCCACAGATTCAATCTGGCTCTGGGTATGTACTCAGGGTCCCATCCGAGGCCTCATCTTGTAGGAGATGTGTCACGCTTGGCGTGATACAACTCCTACAAGGACACGGCTTGGCGCTCTTCCGTTCACGAGTTTTCCCCGAATCTGGCGGTCCTCATGAGAACCATGGTCTGATGGTCGGAAAACAGGTTGCCCTTCTGAGAGTCATGATTAGGTGGGATGGGTCAGCACTCACCAGGAAATATCCGGCGTTCATTTCCAACCGGAGGGAGACGCAGGATCTATGTGCAGTGCCCTTCGAGGGGAGCACTCCGAAGGCGCGCAACAATCAAACACAGTGGCACCGGGAGGACGTCCAAGCGGGAATCCCTTTCAAATTGCACGGCACTCGCTGGAATCACTCCCGGAGCTAGAATGTCGCACAGTTATCCAGAAAGTGGCCATCTCCAGTTCCTTAATCCACACGGAGGGAGAGGGAAGCCCGGCACGGCGATGGATGTTGGAGGGCCGCCCTGCGCGGGGCTTTGACCCTCCGCTGGCTCGGTGGCGTGCGCGAGGAGCGAAGGGCATGCGGAGGGCTCCGTCGACGCCAACGGCGGACTGTGGAGAGGCACCCGGCTGGTGCCTCTCGGCGCGGCCTCGCGTAGTACGGGCGGAGGGGGAACCTCGGCGTGAGTGAGGGCGAAGAGGAGGAGGCCCGAGGCCGCCGCCCGCCGAGGTTGCTATATAAGAAGTGAGTGCGGGGAGGGGAGGAGAAGAGAAAGGGGGGCGGGCAGAGGGGAGGGTCTCGTGAGGATGCTGGCAGGTTTGTTTGCTCGCACGCGGAAGGGGGCGGGAGTGAGTCTCGTGATTTTGGGGCAGAGCGAAATATAATGCGTGCAGCGCAATGCCGAGAGAGATAATCCTACCATTTTGTTCATGATGCGCTGGTGTCTGGAGGGAGCACTGTACCAGTGAACGCGGTTCTTCAAGATTTTAAGAAAACCTTTGACAAAGTACCTCATAGTAAGCTACTTACAAAGCTAGAAGCATATGGCACAGTTAAAAATGCCCTGGGTGGGATTGAAGACTCTTCGAATGGTCGGGTACAAAGAGAAATCATAGATGGAGTTAGCTTAAATGGAGTTACTTCTGGTGTTCCCCAGGGAAGTGTTATCGGACCTCTTCATATTTAACGATAACGAAATTTACTCCGTATTCACTGGTAATGAATGGCGATGAATTTTCGGAGCATGAACTATTCTATCCCGAACACCTTTTGCATCAGGAATACCGAAATAGAAAGCATAGACTAGATTATATTCTTAGGCTTTATCCACACTCACGACCCCTCCTGAGTAAAACACATATGGGGAGCATGTGAACAAGCTTATAAAAACTATTATATATGAGAAAAATGTTGGGGAAATGAAACGAGAAGGTTAAGTTTTGATAAATTGTGTAAATTATCAAAATTATTAGAGTAACTACGTTGGGAATCACTGTCGGAACGAAGATTAAATTACGGATTATATCTCTTGAATCAATAGCAAGATGTCACTAGCGATAATGCTGAACATATATAATTAGCCTCGCCGTATTTTGGTGAGAGAGATCACATCAATAAAATTAGAGAGATTAAGTTTAAAACAGATAAATTTAAGATACCATTTTCCCTTCGAACGATAAGGGATTAGAACACCTGTAATTGGCCGCGGTAGGGGGAGAAGTGTTTTTCCTTTTTTCATTCTACACACCTTTGTATGCTGTTATTAGATCATTTTACCTTAATTATTGTCCATCTCGTATCTGATAGCTCTTTTCGTATGCCTAGCGAAGTACACTCTATGGCCTTAGCTAAATAAATGTGTCCCCCTTGATGCGTTCAAGTTCTGCATGGCCTGTCTTAATATTGTGGTATAATATCAAATAATATTTTATACGAGTATATAATAATAAGGAAAGGTGGTGAAGGAGTTTCCTCAATCACAACTTTCCTTTTTTTTATTGCGGAAGCAAATACAAAAAAAAATAGCATACAGAAAAATAGCATGATATGTTGAGGGGGTTCCTGCTCTCGCTTAATCCCCCTTTTGTGTTCTGATATATTTAACATCAATTACACAATATGAGAAAAAGAAATATCAAACAAGATGACACAGTAGCATTAAATTACAGAAGTAATGTACAACCCAAATTTAGTACAATTAGAGATAATAATTATTACAAGAAATAAATATACTATTCTATGATAACACTTCAGTATACAGAGTCATACAAGATTTTTTTTTCCTTTGATCGTACACGAGGGAAAATAGTACACGTTAACATAAAATAGCAATTACATACAATTTTATTTACGCAATAAACGAGCAATACAATTACTAGTTTTATCAAGCTTTTAATTTACCAACTTCAAATGTCACTACAATTATCAAATTTCATTGCACCATTTTAAATAATTGGTCGTTGTTATGCTTAAGGCAAAATAGCACAATCTCACGCATCTTGGTTTTCTTACAAGTCATACTGTGCCAAATTTCATGCCTGAGTTTTTCATACTGTAGGCACTCCTCTATTCTATGCTTAGCGGTGTCTTCTGTTAGGCAGGTACTACCTAGATTAGTCCTTGATTTTCCTATTCTATTTAGGTAGTGTCCAAAATTTCCATGACCTGATAGGAGTTGCGGCGCTTTATTAGTTAGCTTGAATTTTATATTTAGCCTTTCAATGACGTCTGGGAATATTTCTTTAGTGTGAATACCCTTATCGGAATTCAGCCAGTCTTTATTCCACTGATGAATTGTTTGTTCCCTGAGTATTTCTTTTAATTGTTTTTTGCTTAGGGCGTGATTGTGTTCGATTTCGGAGTTGAAGTATTTTGTGCCTTGGCCCGATTTGACTTCGATTATGCTAATTCTCTCCATAACCTCGTATTTTAGAGGTGGTTGTCCGGTAATTAAACATAGCGCGTCCGTGCTGATTGTCGAGTAACCTTTGCTAATTGCTTGGTCTTTGTGCTTCTCTAAGTTTTCTTTCGATTCTGCTGTAGTTAACCTTATGACCCCAAATGGAGCAGCCGTAGGTAACGATGGGTATTGCTACAGCTTTGTATATCAATTGAAGGGAGTCCGTTCCAAAATTAGTTTTGCAATACCTACGGGCAGCTTGAAAAACTTTTTTGGTTTTGCTGGCTATGAAATTAATGTGGGCCTGATAAGTTAATTTTTCGTCTAAAACGATGCCCAAATACTTAAAGATGGTGTGCGTCGGATATTGCTATTGTACGTAGATTTTGACAGTGGGGTTCCTAGACATTTTATTTCCGAAGACCATGTATTCTGTCTTGGTTGTTGAAATTACCAATTTATTAACTATTGCCCATTGTTCTATTTGTCCAATACAACTTTTTGTCAGCTGCTCCATTTTAGCTCTTGAGTTAGCTTCAATAGACAAAGCCATATCATCAGCAAAAGCTATTAATCTACATCCTATGGGGAATTCTTTCCTTAAGATCTGGTTAGTAATAAGGGTCCACATTAACGGACCCAAAACAGATCCTTGTGGGCAGCCCCTGGTGAGGATTTTCTTTGTTGAAATAGTTTTCATTTTGTATACGACCTGTCTATTTGTAAAGTAATTTGAAAAGAGTCTAGTAAGGTTCGAAGGAATTTTTAGTGTTTTCAGCTCCTGAAGGACAGAAGGCCACCAAACAGAGTCAAATGCACCTTTTATGTCAATGAAAACCACTAATGTATATTTACTTTGATTATTTAAGTTATTTAAGAGGGCCTTGATTGCGTCTGATGTACTTCGGTTTTTCCTGAAGCCATATTGATTAGGATGATATAGCGTGTCCTCGCGAATTATTTGTATTCTCTCTTTAATTAATCTTTCAAATATTTTCCCTAGGTCAGGTAGGAGTGTGATAGGACGAAAAGAGCTGGAATCTGCGTGGTCTTTTTCTTTTGATTTTAAAATTGCATGTAGGGTCCCTGATTTCCAAGTGTCGGGGAAGTATGATAGCAGCAGACAGTCGTAAATATTTGCTAGAAAACTTGTTATGTTGTTAACAAGTTTTTTGATAACAAGGCCGTGGATTTGGTCATGTCCAGGCGCTTTTTTCGGTTTAATCTGACCAATTGCATGGAGAACTTCTTCTTCCGTGAATGGATCAAGTTTTTCAGACTCGGGGATTATTTTAGATTCCTTCCTGATTTGCTCATGCTCCTTGTTGTCGAATGTGTCGTCCGGAAGCAGAGTGTCAAGGGATAGCTTGATTTTTTCCTCCAACAAAGGGATGCTGCCGTCGTCCCTGAGGGTAGTCCCTAGGATGGTTGGTAGCTTCATTTTTTCCGAGAACAATTTATAAATGAATCCCCAGGCATTTTCTTCGAGGTTTCGGGAGCTAAACTTCTCCCATGATTTGTTTTTAGACTCTTTCACTTTAAGTTTACACTCCTTTAGCTTGGCCTTGTATCTACTTCTTAGGATATTTTTGTCTTCCGTAATACCTTTCTGGTATTCGGAACGAAGTTTATTGACCTTCGCTTTCAAGTGTTCCAGCTTCACGGTCCACCAGGGGTGTTGGTTTTCCGTTTTAGTGTATTTTGGTATGATTTCATTCATGGTTTCTTTTATTGCTGTAGTTAATCTGTCTATGCGGAGGTCAATATGCTCAGTTGTTGGGGTCCATAGTAATTCTCTATCGATGATGGTTAATTTATTTAGAAATTTTCCATTGAATTTTTCCCAATTTGTGCTTCCAAAGTTGAATATTGTTTGTGGAAGTGGTGTGTTTTTATTGTTTCTAATATCAAGGGTGATTAGTCTGTGGTCACTAGTGATCTGGTCTTCTATGACCTTCCATGTTCCGACTTTTCCTAGTAATCATGCGCTGATCAGAGTTAAGTCGATGTTAGAGGATCCGTTCAAGCTATGGAATGTCTGCGGTTCGCCGGGTTCATTTAATATAAATAAGTTGGATGATGAAATGAGGTCTTCAAGTTGGTTTCCTCTGGAGTCTGTTGCTGGGTTGAACCAAGTTTCGCTCTTCGCATTCGAGTCCATGGATATAATAATTTGTTTGTGCTTAAATTTTTCAACTATAGCTTGGAGTTGGATTAGAAAAGGTAGGATATCTTGGCTTGGTGGGAAGTAGGCACTCACTAGGATAAAGGATTCTGAGGTTGATCTTAATTCTGCTACCGCTATGTACTCATCAGTGAAACTTCTTATTTCCAAAAGATCCAGGTCTTCGTTGAACACAATTATTGCGGCCAAGGGTCTTGATACGGGTCTTGTAGGGATGATTCTCGTCTTCAGCCCTTGTCCCGGAAGGATCCAGTGCTTCTTGGTTGGTTTGCACATATACGGTTCTTGGACCAGGAATATGTCAACGGCTAGTTGCTCCCTTACCATTCTGATTGCATCAGTTGGTGTTTTAGCCCGTTGAAGATTTATTTGAGCTATATTCAAGCAGTTTATATTCGGTTCCATAGTCGATGGTCTCAATTAGATTCCGAAGTCGCCTCTGGTAGACGCTGCATGCATGGTCGTTTGCTTTGTGGGATATATCTTCTATTTTCGCTAGCTGGCAATTGGCACAAGCTGGAGCTTTATCTAAATGTGTGCAGTCCTTAGATGTATGGTCTCCAGAGCAGTGTTGACATACTGAGGTAGAGGCATTACAAGCTTTGGAAATATGACCGAACTTTTGGCATTGTAACATTGTGTGAGCCTAATATAATCACTGATCCTATGTGAGTTGTAGCCGATATATATTCGTTTGTGGTTGTTTAGAATGTTCCTAGAAATATGATCAACTTCTATGACCCAGTTTGTTCTATCACTTTCTCGTTTCCCAAACTTAAAAAGTGTTTTTACATGGGCAGTCTCGGTGAGGTCATTTTGTTTTGTGATGCAGTTGACCAGTTCTTCATCGGTAACAGTTGTTTTAACGCCCGTTACACACATTCTCGGTTTGTTCTTCTCCTCCTTCTGTATTTTTAGCTTGTTTTCCCTGATGCAAGGGTACTCTTGTTACTTTTTCTCCAGGTCAGGATTTTCGGATTCAAGTCTTATCCCTTTATCTTTAATCCTACTGATTTTTGTAATTTTTATCCCTGAAGTACTGGGGTCTATTAATGTCATGACCTCCTTCTTAGTGTCCTCACTGGTTTCTAAGGTTGTGTTGTCTTCGGGAGGGTAGATCATAACTGCTGTGCGGCGCTGTGTGGTGATTTTTTTCCCGCCTGGTAGTGTTACTTTATTGTTTTTCTCTCTTTTCTGGGTGGCTACAATGCTGGCAAAAGACTGTGTTTCTACTGGTTTAGGGAGGCATAATTCTAATTCCTCTCTAATAATTCCCCTCATTAAGTCACAGTTATTTTTGGTATAGTTTTCATTGGCTTCAAGTTTACCTAACGTCCTCTGATGTGTGTCCATTAATTTCCTAAACAAATTTACGAGCTTTTTAATTTCATCCGTAATTTCACCTCTCTTTAAAGAACTAATTTTCTCGTAACCAATTATGCGGCGAACGGTGTCACTTACAGTACTAAATTCGTCGCCCATGCGCGAAAGTTCCGCCTCCCCAGATGGCGAGAGTGGGTTGTCAATCACGGCTGAAGGTATTGGTTACAATGTTCTGTGCATAGAGAGAAAGTCGCACAAAATGTACACAAAAAAATCAAGGAACAATCGTTAAAATTATCAACTTAAGCAATGGCAACGCCATGGCTGAAGGTATCGGTTACAATGTTCGGCATCACATAGAGAAAGTCACACACAAGGTACACAAAGAATCAAGGAACAATCGTTGGAATTTTCGACTTAAGTAATGGCAGCGCAGCCGAGAAAACAGGCACTTCCAGCTGGAACCTTTTGTTCCGATTATCGGAAGAAAATCTCTGATTGGCACCGAATTCACACTGATCCGACAAATTATTTTGAGGAAAAATCACACAAAAACAATGGAAATTGGGCCGAACGAGGCCGAGAAAACAAGCACTCCCGGTTTCGATCAAGTGTACCAGTAATGGATCACAGAAACGATTCGCACCAAAATCGCACCAGAGACTCACCTTCTATCTTGGCCCCTACCCTTGAGATATTTCCCAATTCAGGGGTGGCATCAAGATATCGAGCACTTCCGGTTTCCGCCAAATTTTGCTATCTTCGGAAGTTCTGCATTGATTTAGTTGAAAATCGCTATGGACCCAATTATCTACAACACAGATATTGTTTCAAAATTTTCAGTACGAAATAACTGCGCGTTTTTTAATGGTTCCCGGAAAACCGGATTTTTAACGCACTTTTTTGCAACTCTATCGAGCTTGCAAAGATAAATGAAGGCACTTCATCAGCACACAGAAGTAGCAGGACACTTTCACAAATACACACAGAAAATTTCTCAAAATTCCGACGAACAACTTATCCACAACTGAAGTTTCAGTTTTACGAATCGCTCGCGGCACGGAGCTCACAGCCGAAACGCCCGCCTTCGCGTGAGTCCTTATGCTGAATGAATACGAGTATATAAATACTAATATGTGCGTGTGTATGTATTGTAAAAAAGTATCACGGATGTGAAAAATAATTTAAACGAAGGAGCGAGATATGGCTAACCAACAAAAACACAGAGAAACATACAAATAACCCTCACACGTATCCCAAATTTTCGGTGGCCAAACCACCTTCCTCTGGGAAAGAAGGATCTTTCTCTCTCAGCTCCCTCTTTCCCCAGAGGAAGGTAGCTTGGCCACATAAAAGTCGGTATACGTGTGAGTGTCATTTTTATGTGTTTCTTTGTGATTAGCAATATCTCACTTCTCTGTATTAATATGTATACATAAATATATATATATATATATATATATATATATATATATAGACATATATATATATAGACATATATTTATATATAACCATAAACGCTGTAATCAACCCGAAGGTTGGTGGTACCCGAAAAATAACATAGCTTGGGTGGAGCTGCAGGTGCCAAGAGACTTGCCCGGGGAATCGAACCCGAGCCCTTCCAGTCAGTAGTCCAACGCTCTACCCCCTGGACTACCGCGACCCACGTACACAATTTACTGTACCATATGTTCGTGGGAAGGTGTCCTTGGTCTGCTAGTTCTGGCGTCCATATCTCTAATTGTCCTACCCACGATCCAAAAGACATATTGGAATGCGAATAATTGACAAAACCTCCGGGATGAAAAGAAAGGCTCAAAATTTATTTAATAATTTCGACCTAACGTTCGATTTTCTTTGTTCTAATTATTGCCAATTGAACTCTAGAAACATTTCTGTTAAGGTTTTCGTTTCACCGTAACAGTATTTAACGAATTTAACAAGCTGCCGCAAATGCAGGGGGTGTTAGATCACCACTCGCAAAACAAAAGTGTAATCACATACGCTAACAAAATCATGCCAATTTACACCCATAGAGACGTATATATTAATTGGAAAACGTTTTTAACGTACACGGATGTAAATGCATATACCGTCAACTAACATACACATGCACCTACAAATATAACTTATGTTTACGCAGTATTTAATCTCATCCTCCCTCGTCAATCGAATATATTTTCTATTTTTTTAGTGAATTTGTTATCTTACTAATATGGTTCCTGATTGTCCGGGGAAAGAACGAATATTTGTAACTACCTGTACTGGAGTCCATCCTTATCTTTGTTGTTTGATCTACCGAAGTAGTGTGGGGCCATAATAAATTGTTGAGCTCGTTTGTCCTGAACCTTCTTAATACTAGTCTCTAAGTCTCGCTTGTTCTCTTCGCATCTCAAGCGACTCCTTCCCTAATTCCCCTCAAAGCCTTGTCTAACTCGTTTTCTTTTTATTAACATTTTAACGAATGTGGCGGTTTTCCTCTGGACTTAATCTAATTCTTTTTTCCGAATTTTCTCCCACGGATCCCAGATACTTGCGGCATATTCCGAATGAGGTCTAACTAGAGCGAAATAACACCTCTCTTTAACTTTTTCATTACATTTCCCCACCACCCGTTTTAAGAAGCCGAGTTTCTTCAAAGCGGATCCGCAAAATGTCCTGATATGTGCTCCCCATGAAAGGCGCGGTGTTAGTACCCCCAAATATTTAGCCTAAGTTGCCGCAGTCAGTACTGAACCCTCTATTTTGTAGTTTTTATCTTGTTCGTCGCTTCCTTAGTTCCAAAATTTCAAAACTGCGCCATTATTTTATTTAGTGTTATCCCCATTTATTGCACCATTCCGAAATATTGTCTAAGTCTCTAGAGAATAGCTCGCGATCTAGTTGGCACCTTATTCCCTCTATACCACCGTGTCGTCAGAAAATAACCTCAGATTGCTACTAACGTGTGAGCTTAAGTCATTAATGTATATTAAGAATGGAAGCGGTTCTATTACATTTCTCTGGGGGACGCCCGAAGTTACATCTCTATCCGTTGAGCACAACCCATCGATGCCTACCAGTTGATTTCGATTGATTAGTTATATGGAATCCACACACGCCCTGAAGTCAAGTTGGAAATTTAGAAGGGCGGCAATTCGCGAGAGTGCAGAGAGTGGCTGTGGGAAGAGAGATGCTCCCCATGGAGCAAGACTACCGGCGGATTCGAGGGAGGGTCCGGCAGCAGGAAAGAGTGGCGGATGAAGGGAGGAAGGAAAACCGGCGAGCCTCTCTTACTGTAGGCCCCCGATCATGGAAGCGCTTCAACGCACTTAGGTCCGTGCTTAGGTTTGGAGCGGTGCTTGAAAGTCACCTTCGTCCATTAAATAAATCGGGGTCATTCATACAAATACTACCTATTCCTCTCCAAGCAGCCTACGGACGTGGACGGACGAAAGACGTGGATTGGGCGGAAAGAAAAACAAACGAAAAAGTACTAGGCGTAGTGAGGGAGGAGAGAGTGTTGTTCGGAGAAATCCAACGGAGGCGGGAAAAGTGTAGGCAGGGCATATCAAGTTGAAATGGAATGTTTGAAGACAGCGGCATGTGGTGTAGATAGCGTTGGATAAGCGGAGGAAATAACAGGCGTGCTGGACGGAATGGATAGAGGCTCGAAACGTATGGAATTGAAGATTTGTTTATTCTAATCAAGGAGTTAGAATTGTAACAGTATATTGATGGATAATACACAAAACTGACCTTGGTACGTTTATAAAAATCAGTTGTTTTAAACTTAAACTTTGGTATTCTCATTTTGATAATTTTATTGTGAAACACACAAACCTAAGGGTCAATTATCGACTGAATATCAATGTAATTTGGTGACATAGGTCTAGTCTATCGATGCACCAACCTGTTATTTTATCCACCGTGCGATATTTGAGCTAAATGCGAGTTTAGTACCCCTTTTAGGTGACATATATCTTCTTAGGAATCGTCGCGGAGAATAGAGTATCACCATGACAAAATTGTCTACTTGATAAGGGCGTCCCTCCAGCAGGATTGCTGGAGGAGGGCGCGTTTGCCACCAAGGGCGCCGCTTTGGACCGAATGAAGGCGACGAGACGCCAAGCTGAAAACAAAATCGCATCAAAATGCGTCAGCCGAAGGTCATCCCGGAAGGGCACTTCGATTCTTTTTCTACTGTTCATCACCGCGGTGCTTGCCCTTGTGGATTAAACCGTCCCAAGCCGAGTAAACTATCCACAAAAATGTTTGAATTCATTCATCGCAGGGCCACGTAAATTGAAGGCTTCAAAGATGGCTGTGCCTCTCCAAAAGTAAGAGGGCTCCTTGGAGGAGAGAGAAGAACTAGGCCGAAGTGACGACATCTCCCGGCCAAAAGAAATCACTAATACCCTTCGGTGGTTCATGAAAGAAGTTCCAATGTGAGAAGCTAGGAGGGGAAAAGTATTTCGTGTCAAAATTAGTCTGGCATGTAATCAACCCCTGCCAAGCACCCTGGTGGTGGCTTGCAGGGTAATAATAATAAAGTAACAGTAAGCACACAGCCGAAGGCAAAGCGCGCCTAAACGAAGGCCATGGATTTTGCCACTGGTAGCCTCATGAAACGTCCACCCGTCCGTGGTTTGATTCAAGTAGAAGTGCGATAGTATTTAGGGGAGGCGACCGAAAGCAGAGGTCGGTCAATTAAATGGTGCACTAGGGATGGACAGGAAAGGATGAAGGGTGGAGAGAAACCCGGCGTCGGCATTAGCCTGCTCTTTACGAAAGGCGCCAAGGGGTCCGCAGCTTAACGTCCCATCCGACGGACGGCGTACTCACTCAAAGTGCCCTCCACAAAGCACCTCAAGCAGGGATCGAGATCCCACTGAAAAATATTCAGCACCGCCGGGATTTGATCCCGGACCCTCAGGGTGGGAAGCCAGGACGATGGCCACCGCACCATCTCGATCCCCGGTTTGATTCAAGAATAGACAAGAATATTACTACATTGCTGAATGCAGTTCACTTAAAGTTCAAAATCAGATTAAACTTATTTCCTCAAACCAGTCCTATATTTTATGCAAAGCGATTTTCAGTGTCCCGATTTCTGAATTTGAATAAGCGTTTTTTGAAAAGGGCCGTGTGCATTATTCTCCGATAAATCAGTGGCATTCAGGGGAATATGTCATTCGGCTGTGGGTGGGTAGGCGACTACACCCCGGCGCAATGTAGTTAGTATTGCGGATAAATGTATTTTTAAAGGGTGGAAGTTCGATTCTCGCTTTTATACTTTTGCAGACAATAAATGGGAATTTGTGTCAGTTTTTCAGCACTGACCTTGACTCGAATTCCAATTTACTTTCTTTTCAAAGAATATGCGTTTATTGCCATGCAATACACGCGTTCAACCACAGATCATTGAAAATCTTCCTCCATATGTGTTGCCTTCCTTGGCAACTCCGACTAAATCCCATTTTAATACCCTGTCCAATAAATACGCGAACTTAGGCCATGAAAACTTTATTTCGCAAAATTTAGTCTACGTCGATTTTGTCCCATGCAAGGTACTCTCCATTCGTTGCATGCCCTTATTTCTTATTCTTTTCCACTGTTCCACCGAAAAATGTCTTCCCTTATACTCAATTTGCCGTCTAAATGCCCCTTTGCGTGCTAAAGAGATTTGAATGCGTTTCATCTAGAGGCAATCTCCCTGTTTATTTCTTGATTCTGGAATGATTTTTCTCTCTGGTGATATCGCCACAGAGTGAAATACGGTGAAACAGTCGGAAATTGACACTATACAGTATACTAAATTAATGCTGTGTCAGCTTTGATGACCTTAGGTTATGAAAATGTCATGATCAAACACGTGATAGGCATGAAAATAAGTGAGACTACGCGTTTGAAATTAAATATCCTAGATTTCAACAAAATATTTTGTAGATTTATAGTTTTTTATTACTGCATATTTGGAAAATTATATACACGTATATCATTCTTAATTATATTAACAACTTGCATGAAAAGACCGTTTATATTTCTTCAAAAGTAAACTACTTTATTGAATTCTTAGATGACGCAATGGACGTTCTTCAGAAAAACCTCCACTCATATTTTCCCATTCTCTACATACTACCTTGATCAAAAAGTTCCCGGAATAACCACCGTGTGGCGCTCCCATCGTTCCGATTTGAGTTCTGTTTTTTTTGTTAAATTGGTACATCTGTTGTTGATATTCCCTTTAAATCTTAGTGTCATAACTTGACATTTGCAAAAGTTACGTAGCCAAGAGTACATCTATCTCTGTGTGTGTTGGCGATTTTTTACAATTGCAGAAATGGATTTAAATTTGCAACAACGAACTTGTATTAAATTTTGCGTAAAAAACGGATTTAGTGGCGCACGGACGTTGGAAATGTTGGAAAAGTGTTTCGGCAACGATTCTCTAAAAAAAACGGTCGTTTACCAGTGGCACGAGCGGTTCAGAAGTGGTCGTGAGTCAATCGAAGATGATGAACGCAGTGGCAGACCATCGACATCGAAAGTCGGTGAAAAAATTGATAAAGTAAAAGAAATGTTGGTCAATAACCGCAAATTAACCATCAGAGAAATAGCGGAGGACTTGAACATTGCCTATGGATCCGCCCAAGAAATTGTGGTTAATGATTTGGGTTAGCAGCAAAGTTGGTGCCAAAAGACCTCAATTTCATGCAAAAAAGAGACCGTGTTGACGTCGCAAAAGACATGATTTGCGAGGCTGAATCCGATCCCACATTCATCAAAAGGATCATTACTGGAGACGAGACGTGGGTTTATGAGTACGACACGCAATCCAGACATCAGGCAAGTGAATGGCGTTCACCAAATGAGCCGAGACCAAAAAAACCACGTCGTTTTCAGTCAAAAAAGAAGGCAATGCTGACGGTTTTCATGGATTACAACGGTGTAGTGCATCATGAATTTTTGCCAGAAGGCCAGACAGTAAACAAAGAGTATTATTTGGGCGTTATGAGACGTTTGCGTGAAGCAATTCGCCGAAAGAGACCAGAAATGTGGGCAGAAAACTCGTGGATTTTGCACCATGATAACGCACCGTCGCACAGTGCTATCATTATTCGTAATTTTTTGACGAAAAATGCAACAAATACCATCCAACAGCCACCGAATTCACCTGATTTGGCTCCCTGTGACTTCTTTCTGTTCAATCGAGTTAAAAAACCATTACGGGGAACGCGTTTTAGCAGCCGAGAGGAAGTAATGGAAAAATCGCAGGAAGCACTGATGGACATACCGAAAACCGAATATAAAAAATGTTTCGAGGATTGGATGAAGCGCTGGCATAAGTGTGTTGCAGTCGATGGGGATTACTTTGAAGGGGACAATATAGATTTAGATGAATAAACTTGTATTTTTAATTTTCTGAATAAATTCCGGGAACTTTTTGATCACGGTAGTATACGTCTTATTCTCCGAGAATTATGTCTAAATAATTTTCGTATATGATGAAAGTTAATTCGAGTATTAATCGGCCGCAGCTCTATAATCTATGTTTCCTATTTCCACATCTTTTCACTCCCTTACTGAATCGACATCAAACGATCACTTGCTTCACGTAACCCCGGCCATCCTCTGTAATTCTCGCCCCCCTCCCCTATAGTTCCCTCAATCACGATGGCCAGAGAACTACATAGCGTGCCTTAGCATGTACCCAATTCATTCTCCTTAGTCTATTCTAAAATAAAATAGGATGACAGCCCATTTTTTGGACAAAGTTTCCCGGCAATTTGCTCAACTACAGGCGTATTATAGATACATTGAAAATAGATAAATGTAATTCTTGACATAAAAAGGGGGAACATTGTAAAAAGTCAGATGAACGCCAACCACTTGTCAAACGGGGAAAGGAACACTTTTTTACAGCGTTTTGAGTGCCACTATTTAAAAAGACATTCACTTCGTAGGTTTCAGCGTATGTCATCTCCATGTAGAAAATTCCGTTCCTGAAACCCGCATTCTTTGAGTTAGTGTTCAACTGGAATGCTATTATCGTTTCTGTGTCTGTTCAACATCTACGCTATACCCTGTAAGCCGCCCAGAAGGAGTGTGGCAGGGGGTGTGGGGGGGGGGGGGCAACAGCTTTCAGTGTTATGGATGGAGAAATGTTCTAGGTTGTTTGATTCACAGCCAAGTTCATATGATCGCATTAGATTTCCTTGTTTAGTATTGTTTTTTGTGACCCCGAATCTTGGGAGGAAAAGAAGAGTCCCTTTATCTATTACCTGCTGCTCGCCATATCCCTTTTCCGATGCAAATGCTCCAATTGGCGGATATACATGTAATCATGAGCCTCCATGATTTCTTCGCTGTAATGACTTCAATCGAGAGCGTCCTCCTACCTGCCTCTCTCATGCATTTGCATCTCTCTCCCGGCCTCCCTTCTCATTCTCCACCTCTCGTTTTCGTCAATCAAATGCTTTTTCGACGAGGTCCAATCAATTGATTCCCAGGCCGGCCCCGCCAGCGAAGAGTGGCACCTCTCCCTTGCTTGGTCTCCTAGCTTACTCCTCCTCCGTTGAATCCGAACCCCTTCAATTCGGCGTGCTCGTTCCGTCGGAGGTTTGATGGCGCTCACGGAACCTCGCTTGATTGGATTGCGGCATCGTCAATTTCGTACGCGGTGCTGAGTTGGCCTTATATTTTTACCCAAAAGGTCATTGATGAGCAGATTGACGCATTAAATCTTGTCTCGATTCCTTGCACCAATCCGAAATATTTTCCAAGTGTTGGGAGAGTGGTCCGTGATCGACTGGAGACTTCATCTCTCTCTAGCCATCGCCATTTCGCTCACAATTTACATCGCTGATGTACATGGGTAGGCCCAGAAGTACCCGGCCTGACCTAGAGGTGGCGGTACTTGTTTGAAAAATATCACTATACTAGAATGTATGCAATCTATTAAGCATTCATTTCAAGTTTTAAGACGCTACGAATTTGTTTGGCAGTCATCAATAATTTTCACTGAATTTGTGAAAATGAAGAAAATTGGTCATCGTTATGTGATATAATACTTTTATTTGAAAGGTCGCAGCCCAACCAAAATAAAAGCTGAACTGGATTCTACTCTGGGTGAGTCTGCTCCTTCGTTTACAACAGAAACATATAGGGTAGCAGAGTTCAAACGAGGCCGTACGAGCTGTCAAGACGAGCATCGCATTGGTCGACCAAATGAGGTGACGACTCCAGAAACGGTGAAGAAAATCCACCAAATGATATACTGGATGATCGTCGACTGAAAGTGCGCGAGCTAGCAGACAAAGTAGGCATTTCAAAAAATGTGGTTCATCGCATATAACCGGAAAATTTGGACATGAGAAAGCTGTGTGCAAGATGGGCTCCGCGTTTGCTCACACTCGAGCAAAACCAGTGTCGTGAAGATGTTTCAATTGAGCGTCGAGGAAAGTTTCACTGCAAAAAAGCGGAATTTTTCTGCCGTTTCATAACCATGAATGATACATGGGTCCATTACTTCACACCCGAGATAATAGAAAAATCAAAACAATGAATTCAAATGGGAGAACCGTTTCCAAAGAAGGCAAAGACCGTTTCATCTGCCGGCAAGGTCACGGCGTTGGTTTTTTGCGATGCGCTTGGGATAATTTCATTTACTATCTTGAAAAAGGAAAAACCAACAACGGCGATTACCATGCAAACTCATTGCAACGTTTGAGGTTAGAAATCAAGCAATGGTGGCCGCATTTGACGAAGAAGAAAGTGTTGTTCGATCAAAACAATGCACCAGCTCACAAATCCCTTATTACAATGGTCAATATTCATGAACTTAAGTCTGAATTGCCACCTCATGCACCTCATTCGCCAGATTTAGCCCCCTTGGATTATTTTCTGTTCGCAAAGTTGAAAAAATGGCTCGGTGGTCAAAGATTCTCCAACCGTGAAGAGGTAATGTCGGGAGTAAATGGATATTTGGAGGAGCAAGACAGTTCTTATTATAAAAAGGGTATCGAACGCATTGAAAATCACTGGGAAAAGTGTATAGAGCTGAAAGGAGATTAGACTGAAAAGAAAAAAAATTTTTTCCAAATATTTTTGTTTTTTTTGGGTCGGGTACTTTTGGGAGTACCCTCTCACTCATGTATTACAAAAAGTAGTAGGTCTATTGCACTATCCTGCAGTACCTTGGTTGATACAAATAGATTTTCCTTTGAAGTAAAAACCCCGTTATATGCTAAATCTTTCCACCAATCTTTAGCCGCATTACAAATATTTCAGACTGTAAAAATCATTCGCATTGACTGGGATCGAACCCGGGTACCTCTATGTCCGGCCGAGTGCTTTAGCCAGTTAAGTTCTCGACGCTAACTGGCTAAAGCACTCGGCCGAACATAGAGGTACCCGGGTTCCATCCCGGTCAATGCGAATGATTTTTACACTTTGAAGTTTCTGAATTGTAATGTACATTAAACAGATGACTCCGTTAAAAATTACCGTCGCGGAATTTCCCGCAGTTTATCGGAATTTTTTTTCACATAAAAATTGTTGGTATGATACATTGTGTGTTCTTTTACTCCAGTGATACTGGATTTCAACAAAGTTAAGTCTGAAAATGTTATTTACCGGTGTGCCTTTTCCAAACTCGTGCCTCATACGTGCTACAACTAAACCTACTATTACAAGGCAATTTTTTGGGGCGGTGAACTACCCGTTTATATCAGCTTCAGTGTGGTAATTGGTATGTGTCATTCATTATCCATGGGAATTAACAATATGAAGCATGATCTCTGCATTGAGATATTCCACATTTTTATTGTCGAAACAGTGAGCACCACCCCGGAATACGTGAAAGAGAAGATATTTGACGAGCACCAACCTAGCAGTGGATCTGCATGCAGCGGCGATTTCCACAATCCGCGAACAGAGATGAGTTTTGAAAACGTTGCTGTGATGCAAATTCATCGATTCACATCGACGGGAGGCCATTCGAAAGCGACTACATCAAACGCTTTGTCTCCAAAGACCTCAAACACCCCCATCACCCCAAACCCACCCCGCCCCAAATCTTTATTGCTCGGGGGAGAATTTGCGAAGTTCGCATTCACAGAAGAGAGAGGGAATTAAGGTATTAATGATTCAAACAGGTGGTCAATCAGATTCGGTGCGGTCATTGGGCGAAATCAGCTCCGGACATTTAAACTTGAACGATTTTCCATCGAAGTTCAAGGGCCGTGTCTCTATAATTCACGGACAATGTGACGTAGGAAATCTTTCTAACACTTTATGACCCTAGCCGAGGTTTAAAACCATTGGAGACTCGATGCTAGACAATCGTCAAACATTCGAGACAGGATTGCTCTTTTTGAAGTGGTATTTTGAAAATTTCCGAATAAGGAGTGTGTTTATTCGAAAACATTTATTGATAAGAGCAGTTTACGAGAGCGATGAATTGTCACTCACGCTTCACATCAAATTAATGTTAATAACGGTCCCTTATCTATGCAAACAGGTACAAATCATGATATCCCATAAACTCTTGACAGCAGGCGCTTGTGTTAACAATATGATATTTTTAGTTTAGTTTTAATTTTTAGTGCCGAGCACGGCACCGCCAGGGTGTGCGGCAGGGGGTGATTACACACTAAATTTGGCCCGATTACTTACTTTACCTCTACCATGGTCGGACAATATTATCCCTTATCGCTCGTGAAAAAATTGCATCTTAAATCTATCTGTTGTACACTTAATCTCTCTAATTTTACTAGCATGATTCCTCCTACCGTAATACGATGGGGGGAATAATACATTTTCAACATCACTGCTAAAGAGACGCCCTTCCAATTTAAGCAAGAGCTTCAATCTGTAATTTAACTTTCGCTCCATCGAGTGATTCCCAGCCTAGGTGCTCTAGTATTTGGATACTAAGTTTATCATGACAGCGTTTTACAAATCTTGCTCCAATAGACTAAAATCTATTTTGGCGATCAATCCAACTCCGTGAGGATCCCATATACTTGGAACATATCATCGTAAAGGAACATATCATCTAACCAGTGAAAAATAACATTACTCTTTAACCTTTTCATCACATTTCCCCAACACTCTTCTGATAAATCCTAATTTTTTGAAAGCTTGCTCAACTAAGTTCCTGCACAAGTAACTTATATCCTAACTTTTGCATAATACTCGAGGGTAGCCTGTACTATTGTCATTTACCCATCATATTGCTTTAATTTCCATGTGATACACCCCATAGTTATGATTTCGTCGCATAAATATATTGATTAAAAACGTCCTTAGTCTGTAAACGCAAACGTACTCCAAAAAATGAATCTCATGAATTTTGCTATTTCTGAAGATAATGTTCTTACTTGTATCTTCGTGTACAATATTTTGCTTCAAATTGTGGAGATATCCTTTCGATTTGAATTGTCAATCGCCAATCGGAAGTAATTATTTAAGGATTAAGAATAAATGTTACTTTTATGGAGACAACCGAATTAACTGTATTTTTCTGTAAATATCATTGAAACCCTGGAGGAAATCGGAGATATTGCCTTCATTAATTTACGACTTTTTACGAAATTAAATCTCTTGGTATCAAACATATATTTTTGAGAAAATATTTGCATTCCATGTGATAAACATATGATATTTGAACACGTTGGGAATGAAAGTTACAATCTGAAATGATTGCAATTTTCATTTCACGGCATATTGTTGTGATCGTGAATCTTCCAAGGAAAGAAAGAGTTCCTTTATCTACTGTGGCTGCTGCTTATTTCCATTTTCCTATCTGAATGGTGGAGTAGGCAAATATATGGTTATCTGCATCAACACAACACCCCGCAAGCCGCCGCAAGGGTGTGTGGCGGGGGAGCCAGGTCACTAGCCATAATCATGGTTTATTGAAGAAAATATTTTGAAACCGATGGAACCTAATTCCACATTTGGTAACTACGTCCCGAGAGGTATTAAAAGAGATTCCAGTAAACAATTCCCAAAATAAATGATTGGAAACGGCCATTTCCCTGAAAAAGAGCCACTCCTCCGAATGTCGAAAATTCCTCTCTAAATCCGTGAGTTATCCGTCTTTAATAATTTTACTGACGGACTCGGGTGATTAAAAAAATGTTTTTAATCACCCGAGTTATAATATCACTGATTATTTTCACAAAAATAATTTGTCGCAATCCTGCGATTCATTAGGAAATAGGAGTCTTACGATTTTGGGTGAATTGATCGACAGCAAGTCATTCGGAGTGCCGTGTTTTCAAGCACTTGACTTCACGTCTCTCGAGTCGATTCCCTCGACTGGCGTCTTCTCCTCCAGGAGTAGCGACTCTGGACTTGCCATTCCAAGACTCCTTTTACTTTCATTTCCACGACTTCCCTCTCGGCCGACGTGTGTGTGTTCAGATTATATGCAACCATTCAGTGCATGAAACATCTTCAATATTTTCGTCTTATTACTTCGAGCCTTCGCAGAACTCTAATGAGTCATCGCATTCAACCATCAAGCTGTCTCGCTCTCGTCCCAACCGACAGACACGAAAATCGCGTGACCGCCTGAGACGAGGCAGCGTCGCATCCGATGACCCCGGGGCAGGTGGACGAGCCTATCTCGACCCACGGCACCCCTGGACCCCCTCTCACTATGGAGGTGGTGCGACCGAGTCGCCCACATCCCAGGCAATCGGCCCACTTCTCCGGGGGAAGACGCAACACGCAAATTTGAACTGGATTAATTTACGTGCCAACGACGTTTGGGAAGCATTTGTACTGCTAACTACCCCAGAGGAAAGAAAATATCTCCTCGTTCATCGATGCAGTGTGACCTAATTGCTTTTTCTTTGGCTTTTTCATTTTTCCTTCCATTTATAGTAAGCGGAAAAATTCAGCTGACTTTTACAAAAATCGATCCTTTGACAGCAGGCGGTGTTCTTTATGGATAAAACATTGGCATCGAGTAAAAAAATTCCATCAGGTTCTGCCGTCATGGTTTTTAGATACTGGGACGTGAAAGGGTATTTGCTGAACAAAAGGGTTCCCTCGAAAACCGATATCGTTGATGCAAAGACTAAATTGGTTGGACAAATCCTCTTGCCGCGTGACACCGCGCAAACCAAAGCACTGCAAAATTAATAAACGCATGGCAAAGAGTGCTATATCCTTAAAATAAGCTTTCACAGAATTATTAAATGGCTTCCTTGTCGGAGATTCTCGCCTATTTTCATTCTTCTTGCATGATTTTACTTCAAACTGTGGTGATACGTTACATGTGAATTCCCCTTGAGCCCGGTAGGTGGTCACAAGTTCATTTGAATGTGGGAATTTTTTTCTGCAGCTGTGTCTCATGCATGTTGCGTGACTAAGTTATTCCGATTTTCCAAGCCACCCTCTGCCACACGCCTTCTGGAAGAAAGAGGGTGGCTTTCAAGGTATTATCTAAATTTAGACATTTAATTATACTTTTGTTCCTTTTAAATCCAGTGGACTTTTCTGAAGGTTCATAAGAATTAATTAGGATTTAGTCAAATTCTTCATTTGAAAATTCTACATTATTTATTAATTAAAATTATGAACTATAAATAATTAGTGAGTAATATTAGCGTGGAGATCGTTCGATTCCATGCAAAGAACATGCCATCTTGTATGCCTTCATCTCATGGAAACAGTCAAAAAGTGGGTGAAGAATAGTCGCAATGTACTTAATGCAAAAACTGTGCTGGGACATACGCTTTTGCTGTCCAAAGTTGATTGATCGCCGCATTGGCCCAATCAGATAATTATCCTCCCTCCTCACTGGCCACTTCATTGCTCCCCCCCTCCCAACTGCACCTTCTATCTCCTAATCCGCGCTCTCCAAGCACCAGGCACAATGCAACTTCCAATCATTTGCGTCTTCTTCATCTGCCGAAGAGACGGTTGGTTGCCTCTCTTGCTCCGATGCCTTCAACATCCGTCCGTCACTTTCACCACTTTTTTATCTCATTTTACTTACAATTCTTTCGGTGACGCTTTGTGAATAAACTGCTATGCATGATTCTACATCCTTAAACTGTGTATATGGTACAAGTTACTTGTAGCACCAACCCCATATAGCTGACACTTGACAATTATTGTTCACTGACAGAGCTTGTGGACATATCCTTGCATGATAGCTTGCTGATTGGTCATGCTTTTCATGTATTCGCGTTTTATCTTTGAATGTCTGACTTTTAAGATAACAGTGGCGGAACTCCGAGTGATGATTAAACATATAAATAGGCATCTTAATAGAAACAGTCGTGATTCACTGGGAAAGCGAGACCCAGAGAGGACATCACCTCCTACAGTTCCTCTACGAGCAAAGAAAAATACCAAACAGCACCCCAGCCGCAAGGATTGAAGCGCCTCACCCATTAGTGTGTATATGGGGTGTCTTTTCGTGGGGGTCACCGTTAAATGAGTCGGCCCTAATGGATCGCTAGGGCGCGGAGTGGCTTGCAACGGCGGGGAACTTACTCTCTCTTCTCCCGGCAACCGCTCCCTCCCCTCCCGACCGGAATTCTCTCCGCGGAAACTCTTTCGATGCGGACTGAATTTCTGTTGTCTGCTGCGCTGTTGACCGTGAGAATTTATTTTTTTGATCTAAAACTAAGATCTAAAACAGCGCACCCTTTAATATTTCAGGATTCTCACTCGTATTTTTTTCTCGATGATGTGTAAATTCAAGCTCTCATAAAAATACGACGGTTGTTAGAAATGCTCTCGGAATGGAATAGAAATGAGCGAATTACCCTTGTGTAATATTTTTTTTCAATGTGTTTTATCTGTACACTAATGCATTTGGTCCAGTGATGTCCCAATGCCTCGATCCAATCTCGAAAATTGTTAGTTCTTTGTTTGAAAAGAACCTCCGCCCACCGAGGATATTTCTGAGCTTGGGGGAGAGATGGGGAAACTGATGTAGCCAAATCACGCGAATAAGGCGGGTGTGGCAATAATTCGTTCGTCTTATTTTGCATATTTCTGCCATGGTAACGGCACTTTTGCGCAGGCGTGTATTGTCTCGACGAAATATGACTTTCTTCCATATCAAACCTGGCATTTTTCGTGTATCTTTTGCTGCAGTCGGTATAGGAGGTTAGCGTATTGATTTCCAGTAATTGTTTGACCATTGGGAAGAAATCTATCAACAGAATCCCTTTCGCGTCCCAGAACACTGAAGACATCACCTTTCTGCCGACCGTTTTGCCTTCGATTTCTTTAGTGGTGGAGGTAAGTCAACATGTTTCCACTGCTTTTACTGCTGTTTTGTCTCTGAAGTATGCTAGTGGACCTAAATTTCATCTGTGCTCTCAAACCAGCGAAGAAAATCTTGTTGGCTGCTCTTAAAACGGATCATAAATTGTTCGAAAACTTCCATTCCGATGCGTTTGTGAACCTGTGTTAGGTAGGTAGTCATGGCACCCATCTAGCAGAAAATTGTTAAAATGTGATATGTAGGTTCAGATGGCATCACAAAAGCTTCATTGATTTCTCTCACTTTTGGTTGGTGATCCTCCGTGACCATTTATGCACTTTTGCAATAATTTCTGAGGTGGCAGCACTTTTTGGCCCACCACTACGTGGATCATCATTTTAGCTATCCCACCCCTAACTCAAACTCGTTTGTCCCCATGGCAACCGTTGAATATGAATGAGCACAGTCCCCAGAGTGCTCTGAAAGTCGGCATGAATTTCCTTTGCTTTCATACTTTTCTTCACGAAGCATTTTTTATCACCACTCTAATCTCAGTGAATTTTCTCCATCTTCACAAATCACTACACGGGAACAACAGCAACAGAGAGGCGTCCGCACCACGGATATCTTCCCAGAGAACTGAAGCATTACGCGTTTTCGGACGTCATATGTTTTCTGAGTGAACGACACGGCGGGCAGTCCCCGCTCCGACTGCGCCAACCGCTGCGAACGCGGGAGTCGCCCGGTACGATCGGTCTCTCATCATTCCCGAATAAATCATGGCACGCGAGCCCCTGAGTGGTACGTGCGTGCGTGTGCCTGGTGCCGGCAATTGTCGACCTCGCGAGGGAGGGAGGGAATCTCACTGGCGGGAGGATGGCTGTTAGTTCCCTCGTCCGCATCGGCGAGCCCATCGCTCTCCCCACCGCCGCGCGCCCTTCTTCGCCCCCCTGCCCTGCCCCCTCGGCCGGGCAGGGGGGCGAAGCAGTTATTCTCATCGCCACTACTTGAATGCGAATCCCGTCTTGGGGAGAGCCGGGAAGGAATACCCTCGCCGCGCGTGCAACAGCTCTCCTTCCCCATTTCCCACCCCACGTTCGCCATTCCCTTAACACCTCTTCCCTGCCCCCCCAAACCCCTCCGTAGAGGGATAAGGGTCTCTGGGGGGGTCTCTGCTTGTTGTGGGCTCCCATCCACATCCACCCATTACCCTCAACGCGCCGCCGCGAAGGTGTGTGGCGGTGGGTGTTAGGGCACCGGCCAGGCAGGCAAAACTGTTAGGGTATGCATGAATATTTATCACCTAATGAACAAAAATTATAGAAAACACACACGCAAACATGCAGACATAAGTCGTTAAATCATTGAGGTGTGGACTAAATCGTTAAATTTTAGTCTCTAAATTGACATAATATTCATGTGCTTGGGTTCTGTATTGTTATGATTGGCTATCGTACGAGGGAAGAATAAGTAGCTGAAAGTGTTAGCGGCGGTGGTTGAAAACAACCTTTCCCTCATTTAAACCCAAGGGTTTAATCTGTGAATACATAATGGCGGAATAATTATGGTATCTATGTCGTAATTATGTTGCAAGGGTTATGCGTCAGCACAATCAAACTCTTGGAAACCACCGCCGCGACCACCGGCTAATCAGTCCGGGGACTGATACCGGGAGAACGTTGTGAGTCAGGAGCGGAGTCACGAGTGATGGCCCTGCCGTGCGTCACAAGAGAGACTACCCTTTGTACCCTGAGCTCCGATAAAAGGGTGACCATCCTCGGCAGACGTGTGGCCCGCCAGTGTGATCCTGATCGCCCATAACCTCGGACCAGCCGTGCTCCGCTCGGAATTCGGTCCACGCCCGCTCCCTATCCCCGCTTCCCCGGACCAGCCTCTCTACGTAAGGGTTCGGTCCCTTCCTCACCGATACCTCCAGACCAGCTCGCTCGAGTTACCGGTCTACATCCCATCCCCCGGCCGGTTCCTTCCGACGACTCGACGCCGACGACGCCTCTGGTCACCCTTCAGCCCGGTCAATCCTCTTGTCCTCCTGAAAGTACCTACCCAAGTCTTCCCTTCACTTCCTACTCTCTCGCGGCATTGTCTCATGAGCTGTGTACCGCCATACTGTCAAACCTTCTGTTACGCACATAAAAATACCCGTACCGAAGACCGCTCTTGTTATTTAATTAATACCCTCAACCCTTGTTGTCGCGGATTCGGAGCGCTGCGACAATTATGGCATCAAGTGCCCTGCCAACAGTCTCTGATGGATCGTACTTGCCTGCTCCATTCGAGAGCCAGGAGGCTTCCAACCTGCGCAAATGCCTCCAGCTTCCCCGACGCGCTCACTCCCTTCTCAAATCAATTTTAAGCAAACATGGAGGATTGCCGATTCCTCAATTAAAAATTTCTTCGATGGATCCCAAATGAAAGTGCTCGTGGCACATTCTATATGAGGCTCATGTAAAGTGAAGTAACACCTCTCTTTAACTTTACATTACATTTTCCCACGTAGAGAAGAGAAAACTAGTTTCATTAACCCAGCCAAACTTCAGTCAACCTCACCTCACCTGTAACAGGGCTTCCCCATGGTCACACTGGCCATGTGCGCTTTTCACTTGTGTTGACATGCCAGTGGAAGAAGGAGCTGACAAAAGACATGTGATCGGAAGAGTTCGAAATCTTCATCCCTTGCCTGAGGTCTCTCTGCCCTTGTCGCTCCTTCCTCAATCTTTCTCTTCCACCTCAATTCATTGGCTTCCCTCTACCGGTTCCGGACAATCCACGCCCAAGCGAGGTCTATCCTCTCTTCGTCAAGCAAAAGAAACGAACACGCAAGATGCAAAGTGATGGTGACAAATCCAGTGATAAAGCGACAAAACTCTATTTCAAAATTTTAAAAACTTTAAATTGTTTATTTATTTATTTATTGCTCATTGTTTCTCTTGAGAAACTTTAGGCTCCCAGCGAAAGTGAAGACGTTAATTTTTCAAAGTTTTATTCAGTTATCTTCTTCTTCTGTTCTTTGGCGGTATGCGGAGGGTTTTTCGGGTTTCCCCTCGGCCACGGGCAAATGCCGGGCCAATGCTACCCCAAAGAAAAGAGTTCCAGCTTTTTAAATTATTCCTGCCAACGCTGAACACGACACTTCAACAGCGACCAATCTAAACCCTGAAGAGGCATATTGCCTATAACAGGGCTTCCTTTTTAGTTGTACTGATATATTATAAAACTCTTATTTCTATACTTGTTACTGTTATTCTGTACAACTATTGAAAGAAGGTAAGGCACGCTGACATCTTTACCAAAGGAACTATGATGGAATAAAATTATAAACGGTTAATTCAACAACCAGGATTAAATAAGAAAGAGAGAGGCACGGCCTTACACGTACTTGTTCCTTCCTACCACGATTAAACATTCTAACAAAATCGAACCCAAATCCACAAAAATTCTTGACTTGAGCACTGGAATTTGTTAGATTCGCAAAGCGCGGCAATTATTGCATGATTCATACAGGCATGCATCTGCAGGATAGGTTTTAAATACGAGCTATTTATTAATCAAGTAAGTTTATAAACGAAAATTTCCGCATGTATGAGTGTTGCCCTAGCAACTCCTCCCTCACGCCCCTGCACGCGGTGGCTGGGCGGTGGGATGTTTTGCAGATGTAAATGAATGAGAAAGAAGCACGATTGGAAAGGGCAAAATGGAAGTTCAAGTAGTAAATTGGAGGTCCCTTGAAGTAACTAAAAAATGAAGATTTAATGAAACATGAATACCTTTGAAGACGACAAAGTAGAAATAAATCGGGAACATCGACCACAATATTCAGGGAAAAGTGAAATTTTAATCAGTCTCGCCGTGATTATCGAACAACAAGGAACTTTCCTTTGAGCGTCATTACATTTTGCTCCTAAATACATAAGAATGGACATTCACCGCTCAAGAGGATAACAGGTCCACCTAAAAGATTAGGGGCGTCTTTTCTTAGATTTCCTGGAGTTACCTACGCCCTAATAGTGGTCCTTATGCCCTTCAAAGTAGCTACCCCCACCCTTGAAATGGTTTACAGCCTCCGGCAGGCTGTTGCCAGCCCTGGAAACGGCCCTCGTTGGTCTGTCCCCCTTGGAATCGCAAGTGGGCGATTTTCCGCTATCGCTCGAAATCCTGATCCTCTCAAAGTGAAAATCAGTTTGAAAGAAAGAAGTTTAAGTCTCTTAGGACGAGGTCTTCTTTGGGAAAGCGCTGTGATGTGGCTGGTTGTGCCAAGAATACCAGAAATTAAAAATGGAAGCCTTAGCAGGTCAATTTTTCCAAGTTGTGGCTCAATATTAGACACTAATCGATGCCATTATAATGTCCTCAAGAAAATTTTGTGGCATTAACCTATCGATGTCCATATTGTTATATCGTTAACTGCCAGACGAAGGCTTTCAAGAATTTGCGAAACCTGAACGTCGGCAGAGGGCGCCGAGAATCACCCAGAACTTGTGTCGGGATCTGTGACAGTCTGGACAAAGAGGGCAGCTCGCACAGCTCATGTACTGATAACTACAGATTTATTGTCATCAGGTCATTAAAATCCGTAAATGTTTTGACAACCTTGACGCAATATTTAATGTTAATTTACCGCTCATTAAAATCTGCAATATCGGATGTATCGAAACGCACTCAGGACGTGCGTGAACAAATGACAGTCGAATAGTCACATCTAAATAAAAAAACAGATAGTTATATTTAAATGATAACCATGCAGTTAACGCAAATTATGTTTTTCACAAATAAACCATGGCGCGTTTCGCTTCCGTGTAACATAATCATCTCCAGGATATTGGAACGCCTTTTTGTGTGATTGTAGTCAATAAAACCTTTGGCAGCCGCTCATTTCTCATCATATTCCTTCTTTTCAAGGTTTCCAGTCGTGTGTGGAGCATTTTCATCGCCCAGAGTTCGTTCCATGCAGAGAGTGAACGAACAAAAGAAGGAGTAGTGACATCTTTAGGAACTCATTGAGGAGTTGGTTTTCTTTTCTGCACTCATGAGTGGTTCTTTGAGGCGGCCATTGGTCGTTGACGACCACGTTTAACATTTAAAAAAAAACAGTAATATATCTTTCAACGGTGGTCAGGGGTCTTTTTCACCTCGAGCTGACGCGATGACCATCATTTTGATACACGTTATTAGTTGGTCCTTTGGCTATCTCCATTGCTACCTGGATCAAACGAGTATAATGAACCCAAACGTTTTCCATCCCTTTAGCCTCGTCGCAGTGTATCTTATGCCACGGTTGTGGCATTTCAGACTCTGCCGCGGTTGTAGTCATTACTGCCCGCCAGTTTAACGTTTCCGCAGCCTGGTTGGTTTGTTCTGCGAAGCTCGAGCCGCACCTCAGGAGCGCTTTCCGCTTGGTGGTGTGGAATGGCATCGTCTCACGCAGTACGAAAGCCAGGAAAAACATTATATTGATAAATTATTGGCCGTTGCGGACATCTTCAATCAAATATTAGCAGTTATCTGCAAAGTGCAGATTTCCATATTTCCACAAAGTCACGCCTGACTCTGTTAAGTTTTACCGGAAGTTTGAAAAGGACGTTTATGGCCAATTCCGTTGCAGAAATACGCCATCTTATGGTAAGTGCTTGTCTGGAAGATATAAAAAGGTCGTACCGTTGCCATGGCTACGACTGAGAAAAACTCCAACTCAATCAATGTATGGAGATTTCATGCATGCACGGTTTTGTATTTTATCTCGCATTCAGTTGTTATTTACTAAAAAGGTTCCATAAAATTTTATTTTCGGGAGTTTGTATTTTCGTACGTGATACTTGCAAGGGTTTCTTATCAACGAGGTTAAAGCAACGCGAAATAGCACCTCTCCTTAAATATACATTCAAGTAAGTCGTTGAAAAACATGGGACTACTCCACACTGGAGACCTCTGCCGGCATTTCTAAAACGTCGCCCCAGCGCCCTCTTTATGAAGCTCCCGAACTTTCGGACCTCGCGCGGATGTATTCGTGTGCGTGCGTGCGCACTTTCTCCAAGGCAGTGTGCTCCGAGGGATAGAGAAGAGGGAAGGGGAGGGCCTGTCTCTCCTCCCCTCTCCGAGGGCGTGCGCACAAAGGCCCCGCGAGAACCACTTTGCACGTACTTCGGAGAAGGGTCCCATTCCCAAGCGGGTCCAGCATAGAAGGAAAGTCGGCCCACGCGAGCTGGAAGTCTCTCCCGATTGGGTCACGTAATCCGCCCTTGGGGTTCCACAAGGGCCGGCGCCGAAGTGGATAGGTGCCCTTCCTCAAACCACTTTGGCCTTGAGTGCCCTCTGCCTCCCACGAAGGACGCGTGGGGAAGGACCAACTGCCCCCCCACCCCCTCCCCTTGCAGCTCTGCTGACCTCCATCGCTGTCGACGTCACACGACGGGAGTGACGCGTTTTTTCCCCGCACCCTGTCGGGTCACCATCAGGCTTCCGTATTGGAGGATCGGTATCAAACAAATGATACGTGTCAGGACATACGCATTATATTGGATGACGAGGCTACTATTGCAACAGAAAAACGACTCTCGAACATATATTGAAATCTTTCAGCGATCCGTCCGCCTTCGTCGGCTGAGCTCAATTTGAATTCTTTTATTCTTTTTATTTCCAGTTAAAAAAGCGGATTGACTGCCGATGCGTGAAAATGTCTGCGTGAGGGTCATCTTCATATGATTTCTGTGCCTCATTTCTGTCATCTAGATATTGTTTATTAAATCATGAAGACCTTAAGGCAACTCACGTGGCAGAAATGCAGAGAAAACAATGAAAAACGCGTAAATCGTCGGGGTTTTAAATCTCCTTCAAGGCGTTTGATGAGAGCGGCTAAATATTTGGATGAGTCCCCCTTTTCATCTCATGATTAAATCGGCCCATTCTATTTCACGCTCCATCTCGTAAATATTATTTATACTCATATGTATTTACAAAAATAATGTATAGATGAACTAGATGATGAAGAGATTAGGCCATCAAGGTTGGATGAATGTAGAAAGAAAACATGATGGAGATGAAGATAGCTTAGGTCCAGGTACACTCGACGATGAGATAGAAAGGGCATTAAGGGAGACGAAAATAAATAAGGCCGTGGGTGTGGATAACATTCCTGCGGAACTACTGAAATGTTTAGGCAAATGTGGGAGGAAGAGGCTACATGGGTGGATTCGTAGTATTTATAAGGAAGGAATCTGGCCGGAAGACTTTGTGAGATCAGTTTTTGTTCCTATTCCGGAAAAGATAAAGGCTACATCATGTGAGGACCACTGGACAATAAGTTTGATTCCCCACGCATCTAAAGTTGTTCTCAGGATCATCAAAATAAGGATAGAGAGTAGGCTTAATGAATACTTAGGGGATGATCTAATGGGATCACTAATAGAGAGGAATTTTAATTAAATCAGGATGTATATGCCTGTTTCGTAGATTTCGAAAAGTCGTTTGATAGAGTAAATTGGGAAAAACTAATGAGTATATTGCAGAAAATAGGAATAGATTGGAGGGAAAGGAGGCTGATCCGCAGCCTGTACATGTCTCAGACTGCTCAGGTGCGAGTGGGGAGCGTGTAGTCAGGATGGGCAGTGTTAGGAAGAGGTGTAAGGCAGGGTTGCCCATAATCACCGTTGCTGTTCAACGTGTATGCAGAGGAAATGATCAAAGAGGCATGGGAAGAACTGGAGGTAGGAATGAAAGTGGGCGGGGACTTCGTAAAATCTGTCACACAGACACATACATCGCTGATGACCAAGCTTTAGTTTGTCAGTCAGCCAAGGGGATGCAAGCACTGCTGAGTAAATTGGAAATTCAGTACAACAGGTATGTGATGAGAATCAATATTAATAAAACAAAGGTTATGCGATTTTCGAGAAATAAGAAAGCGATAGTAAATGTCGGAATAGGATTTCAGGGTGACGGGAACATTGAGTGGGGATGATAAGAAAAGGCTCGTAAAAACTTTGATGTGGAGCTTAGTTATATAGTATACGGTGCGGAAAAATGTTTGCTAAAGCGAGATGAAAGGCGTAGATTGGAGGCTTCTGGATTGTGGGTGTGGAGAAAGGTAGAGAAGGCAAAATTGTTAGATAGGAAAAAAATGGGGATGTGCTGGGCATAGTGAGAGGGGAGGAGAGGGAATTACTGGGAGAATTCTACGAGTAGTAGATCAACTAAAAAAGTAGAATAGAAGTAGATTGATAGATTCGTAAGAGAAGCAGAAAAGATAGATGCAGATCATTTGGGTTGGTGATGATATGTTGAAGACTGTAATAGAGGGGAGGATGTTAGGAAAACGAGGAAAGGGCTGAAATAGAATGCGGACATTGGACGGGATGAAGGGAGGAAGGAAGTATGCTAAATTGAAGAGGGATATTTTGTAGTGTGGGGTGTCAGGCTATGCTTTGTTATGAAGTGCATCGTTTGCTTATAGAGTATTACACCGTTAGGTAGTCTGTGTCCGTCAAAAAACCTACGTTAAACGGTTAAATACCAGTGATTGCATTTACAAATGTAGGATCATAAAGCTGGTAGTATGAAACGATCTTGGTTACAATACGCAAACCCATTTAACACAATGATAGAGCTGACAAAAGTAAATAAACTTTTTAATTTCAGTATTCACAGCCACGTTTTACCGCTGTAAGAACGGGAGAAAATCATTCTTGTACTTAAACGCTCCATATTAAGAGCTGATCGTGTTCGTTGATTTCGTTTCTGGAGAATCTCTTTCGGTTCTTTTCCTCTCTCTATGCAAGTAACATATCTTGGAGTAACTGAACTCTAGGGCTGAAGAGAAAAGGATTTACAACCATTGGTGTTGCTGAGAAAGTAGTGGGGTTAGATGTGGCTCTATTTTTTTGGCCTCTCATTCGATTGACTCTTTGCGTCGGCTTCGCGAAAGCAATGTAAATAATACATACGTACCCCATCGCACGGACGCGGATTTCAATCTTCTTCTGTTTTTTATTTATAGGAGACTGATTTGAACAATGCCTGACTTTCTCCAGCGGTGTAATTTTGGAAACTCTTAAACGCCATTTTCAAGAAAAGAATTGTTTATCCAAAGATGAGCACTTAAAATCAATGAATTTTATTTCTCCTAAATAGATGGGAAAATGAAAATTCGTGCAGATATTGCGTTTGTAGTCAATATATAATAATCATGTAATATATCTCAACAATTACTTTGAAAAGTAATTTAAATTAATTAACCAAGAGAGGTTTTCTAACAGTAAAATTATTGAAAAGTCAAACATCGGAATTCAGGCAATTTTTCGCCGATATGCCTCAAAACGCAATTAACTTCCTTCGTGTCGATATCTCGTTTAATGTCGCCATTTCAAATGAGTAATGAATGAATTCCTGCCGTTCCTCGCCGCTCTGCCCTCCACCCGATTGCCCGTCGTCCAGCCAGGAGGGCCCTTTCGCGTCATGCGCATGCTTCTGTTTGAGTGTGTCGCTCGTTGAATTAACAGAGGACGTCGTAAAACAATGGGGGGAGAAGGAAAGAGACATTTATTGGTTTTTACTCATAAGGAGGACAATAACAGTTTTCAATTATACTCTGCCTTTTATTAGCCTTCTTTATTTTTTACATGTTTTTTTAGGACTTAAATTTTATAGGAAAATTAATGAAAGTAAATTCTAAAGAAATCATAATGAATGATATCGAAAAAAATAATAATAAGTAATATTTAAAAAAAATACAATAAAAACTTACACAACAAAGTACCTCTTAATGCAGAATAGATCGATGTTTAAGAAAACCTCACAGAATTCAAGATCATAAGAGTAGGAAATATGATGAACGAAGCATCGATCAATATTTGCGTTCATTTCTGCTGGCATGATAACGCCTGACAAGTGCTCTCGTGGGAGCTTGTAGTGTAAGTTGTAGATGTAGATGTGTAGCGCAACTCCAATAGAAACTGCAAATTGCACAAATTTTACGACAATTGATAAAATGTACGCTTAAATATATCTGTGTTGTCGGATTCTTCTATAATCTTAGTCGTGGAATACCAAACTTTACAGAGTGATCCAACGAATTCATTTTTATGAAACATGCCCGTGCGGTAGTTTGGAATGTGAAGGCCATTCGAAAGGGTGGAGAAAAGAAAAAAATCCATGTTCACGAAGTAAAACTGAACATTTTGACTGCAGGCGAGTGTAATCAGCGCAGGGCCCGGGCGTAAATGTGGAAATGAGGGAAAGAGAGAGAGAGAGAGGGGGAACACCTTGCATGGAATGAATATTAATACAAATGGTGCGAAACAAGCATTCCGTCGAATACAAAGAGAGGAAGTTCAAAGGAGGAGCAAAGGGTTTGTAATCAGATTCCAGAAGAGGAGAATGAAGTTACATAGTTTGGAAGTTGGTTCATTAGAAATGGCAGAAATAAGCGAGTAATTAGGCAAAGTTGCTTCAATTCGGAACGGAATCTACGCATGCAAATAAAACGCTTTAATTTTCTTAGGAAATGGTTAATTAAAGATCAAGCATGGAACGCTAGGTGTGAACAAACGCAATTAGTACGAAAGCGATGAGGTTCTGAGAAATAAAAGGCTGCCAAAAATAGGGCAGACCGCCCATGCGAGCAATCTACAATAGAGTAAAACAGGGTTCATCCGGGTCCTGTTTTCTCCACACAGACCAAGCAATTTCCCAAGGAAAATGCCAAGAGTTTCCAGTTCTGACAATATTTCGCACTAAATTACACGAACACTCCAAATCCTTACCAATTGCATTACAATTCAATGCGATAGGTATAGATTGAAAATGGATGCAAGTAAAACAAAAACAATGAGGCAATTTTTAGAGATACGAAGCCTAAATAATTTATGAAATTTGGATGTGAATTACTAAAGCACGTAGAGAAGCTAGTTTGCATATACTGCAAAAGTTTTTGGTAGAGTAATAAAGAGTAGCTGCAAAGGAAGGAGAAAAAGGTTAGGCAAAGAAACTTTTACAAAAAGAAGGGAGAGAATTGAAGAACCTTGAGTAGAAATGTCAACAAACATGAGTGAAAACTTTGATATGGAGTCAAGTTTTGAGTCTTTTCGAAAACATGGTTGCTGTAACGGGAAGATGGATCTTCTACTCCTTGGGATGTGGAGAAAGACGGGTCCACGGTGGTAGAGATGGTTGTCGGGAGGAATCGAAAGGAGGCAGGAAAGATGGGCGCAGAGCATTTCGATTGGCGAAGGGATGTTGAAGGCCCTGCACGGACGGGAGAATGTCAATGGCGGTAGGTGAACTAGGCTGGAGGAAGATGTGGGCATTAGAGTGAAGGGAGGCAGGAAGTACGGAGGGATGAGTTACTGCAATGTAAAATATGAAATTGCCGGCGTTGGCTTTCGTGTTAGGCTCAGAGGTGCAATGATGCGTGGGTCCCTCGCAAACCTTTCGCTGGACTGCTGATGATGATAATAAATGTTAAACTGCCGAAGGCGGAATCTCAGGGGAGCCCGTGATTTTTCTGGAACACGTAGCTTTTCCATGTTATACAGATTGAACAAATGAGTATGGATGTTCTTGCCGAAAATAAAAATATCATGAAAGGCAAACCATAGTAACTAAATTTAATTATATAATATACCTTTAAAAAGAACCCTGATCATGAAAGACGGCATTTGAAGGCGTTTACGCGCACAGCTGTCGGTAGAACGTTAAGGTAATCCAAGTCAGGGAGAACTAGATGAAAAGTTCCCTCAATTGCATTTAAGCCTTTATGTCATTGATGTGCAATTGACTCTCACATGCCCGCAATATACGCTGAATGACTTCCGTCTTTCAGAAGAACTTATTTAAGAGCGAATACTTTATTTCCTTTTTTGAAATAGATAATTCCGGATTTGGTAGATTTCCGATTTAGGCTGGTTCCGCCTTAAAAGGCTTCATTGTAATAATATCTTATTTGCCTAAAACATTATGACTCGTATTACTCGAATTGAGTTTAGCGTACTTTTAAGCGAATTCTTCAAATGATGAAAGGCCGACAATGGTGTCAATGTTTACAGCGTACTTTATAATAGGTGGGTTTAATTAAAATTAGATCTTTCGATTTTCATTTTTAGGCGTTTCCCTTTTTCCTTAAATTTTGATGCGATTTTCCCTTGTGTGCGCACTGTTGTGCTCCTGCATTTCTATCTATTTTCTATGCATTCAATTTGCAGTAATTCCTCATCTTGTTGTTCCTGTTATTTCATCGATTCTGCCGAAATGCCATGCTGAAAGCCAAGGTTTATTCCCTGCCCTTTGGGGGGGGGGAGAGATCTGTCGCTGAATTGATCAAAGGAGTGCTTAGGTCCATGCTCTTCGTCTCGTCTCCTGAACTTCCATAAAGCTGAACTCTTGTCGACAGACTGTTTCCCTGGCCATAAACGATGGTGGAAGAGCTACTTTCTCTGGCCCTTGGTTCCTTTCAGTTCGTGGGGTCGATTAAAGAAAGGAACATTTTTATTTCACCAGTTGGGAAATTTGAGGTTGGAACCATGCGATGTGCCAGTCATATATTGATGGAAATAAACCTGAATCATGATTTAAGTTCAAGGAAAAACCTAAATTTTCTCAGGAAACCGTAGCAATTTAATCCTATTGGTCCTCTCTTTTCTGCTTCTGTTTTATATCCTCCAAATTTCTCGTTTAAAGGCTGAATTGATTATTTACAAATTTGACATGTAACTGAATATTTTAGCCTCTGAGTCTCAGTAACTGCTGGATGAATGGTTTCATTAACTACCTAATTAAAATAAAATGATCAATTAAATTTTTGTGAAAATAGACCTATTTGTATTAATTTATCTTCATTGCAATCGTAAAAGTAATCGCGAGATGACATATTCATCACGAATTTGGATTGATTGCCAAAATGGATCGCGTGCAGCGTAGAGGAGCTAGATTTATAAAACGTTGTTATGATAAACTGAGCAGCGTATCCAAAATATAAGAGCGGCGAGGCTGGGAATCATTCAATGGAACCAAGGTGTTGTAAGGAATTGTAAGGGCATCTCTTTGGCAGTGATTTTGAAAATGTATAATCATCCCCATCATACTACGGTAGGAGAGATCATGTTTATAAATTTAGAGAGATTAACTGTAGGACAGATAGATGTCATTTTTCCCACCAACGAAAAGGGACCATGCTAATATTGTCCGACCGCGTTAGGGTCAATTACGGGTCAAAATTAGTCTGTTGTGAAATTCAACTCCTACCACGCACCTTAGCGGTGGCTTGCAGGGTACTAAAATAAATAAAAATAAAATAATAATAAATATTCAGGCGGTTCTCGTTGGCGCCACTAATATTGCTTCCATTGTGACACAATCACTTTTAAATGGTCGCCTCTCCGGGGTTTGCAGCTGCCTCACCAGAGGAGCAAACGCCAACAAAATACTTTGGGTGGGAAATCATTAATAAGTCGAGGGAGTGTATGACGAAGGACCAAGAGTGTTTTGAAGAAGGCTTTGCTGGAATTGTACTGCAATATTGTGCGGATCGGAAGTGTTAATGGAGTTAAGGGCTTTAGTGTCGTGCGAGGCGTAGCTTATAAGGTAAGCGGTCCTTTTGCGGTGGCTCCATCAAGCACCTACGCGGCCCAATACAAGGTCGATAAGGATAATAATCGAAGCGTCCTAATTGATAAATATTACAGATAGAATGATTTATTGGGTGTTACCCCGCGACTTGACACTCCCTGGACAATATGTAATTCAAGGCATGAAAGGTAGGTAGGCCCATGAATTGCTCTAGAGCGAGCATTATCACGTTTACAACGAGGTTTATTTTAATATATTTGCCTATCACCAGCCGACCGATCCGCTTTGAACTATGAAAACAAGAGAGAAGCGACCGGCGACGCCCCTAGGGACGACATAAAAATCAACGGATGTTCAAGTGGATAGCTTTTTGGAGTCGGAGAACGGTCTTCTGAACAGTCTTTGCTTTCTTTCTAAGAACGTGACCGTAGAAAATTATGAAGAAGGTCTATAAACAAATAAATATTCTCATTTTTTACCGCTAGTCAAGAAAACCTCAATTCAATTCATTATCACTGCACATTTATTACTTTATCATGATGGACCTTGCTTAAAGGATTGTTTAAAATGTAAAAATGTGGCATTCCCTCTTCTCTGTTCTAAAAATCCGTATGAAGAAAATCACCCATCTGTATTTCGCATGGACGGATGGGGATCTGCATGATCGGATTATCCTAGGCCCGTATCGCTCGTATGGAAGAGCATCTTTTCACTGGTGAGAAAGACCGTCATGTCACCAACCATGATGTGCCCTAAATCTTTGCCGAATATCGATATATGAAAGTGATTCTATAATCAATGGTGTCATCCCTGTCACTGCTTTTCCATTGGAGTTATGTGGACTAGCTTCCAGTCGCGATGCTTTGGACATTCTTATATTGAATGTTAAAAATAGTTTTAAGGTTAGGAGCGATGTCTTCTTCAAGTTTCTGCGGTATTCTACTTCTTTTGAACCCGTGGCTTCATTTACTCTGTTTTTCAGATGCATTTGTACTCCTTTCTGAGACAATTTATGTCTTTAACGATCTCTTTAGGTTTGTGGAATATTCCTCAAAGAAAAAGCGACGTCCTCCTTTAAGAAGCTTTGAGTAAATGGGAAGGAAAAATGTTACCTAAATCTGAAAGCTAATTCTGGCATCGGAACTTGTTAGGGCATTACATTTTCCAATTCTATGCGTTTTGACTGCGAGAGATCTAAGGCGTCAAATCTTACGTGATCAAAGGCCTATCGTGCGGCCTTGTACGTATCTTTGAAAGAAGTGTGGTTGGTCAATCTTATGGTGCGAACTATATGAAATTCATATATCTAAAGCCTATTCCATGCTAGAGGTTTCAATTTTTCGAGAAATCTAGCCATAAACTAAGATGGGTGAGCATCTTGATGCATGCGTCTAGCTTCTGAGGTTATGGTGAAACACTTGGCCAACCACTCATCCTTCATCAAAGGAATTGGTCCAAACCCATATCGATCGGGTAAACACGGAAGCATTAGTCATCCGAAGCAAAAGTTATCCTCGTTTTGTGACAAAGGAAATTTAGTAAATTGTATTTGGAATATTTAATTATTTCTAACTCTAAATTATAGTTTCTGCAAATAAATCATAGCTAATAGTTTTATGACAATGGGCGATTTAACTTTGAGATTTTTCATAGGTTTTATCATTTGGAAAGAAATGGAGCAGAGTGAGGATGCATTGTTGGTAAATAGATCTAAAATTAAAGTAGTCGTGTTGGATAAAGACAGCGGTAACAATATTTGTATTGCAATAACAGTATGAGAATTAGTGGATAATTCTTTGTATGTTGGCAGAGTGTTTGCGTAGGATGAGGTCATCAAGAAAAGAAACACCTTCAGGAAGGCTGGTGGAAGGCGTAAATATTATTTGCCTGCGGAAGCAAAACTGGCGCTGTTTACCTTTGTATCCGTCCTCATGATATTGCGATGGGGGTGTAAAATGGGTTTGGCGGGATGAGCACAAAGATTGCCGAAATGCAACGGACGGGAGCGTTTGATCGGTAAAGATAGAAGGAGATTTGAGCATTGGATATTGAGAACTGTGGATTGGATTCGACGGTGAGCAACGAAGTGTGCTGCGCCATGGCACGGGAGGCAGTGGCAAGAAGAAACCTGTTATCGGAGAAGGGGGATGGTAAAAAGTCAAAAGAGGAACGAAAGCAATAAATGAGAAGGATTGGCGTGCTTCCTCGAGGGAAGTGGGTAAGTAAGCGGGTATGCAAGAATGTAAGTGTATGGCGATTAAAGGAAAGTAAGTCCTCTGAAGATATCAGTGCTTCTACTTCCACGCAAGACCCCGCAAGTCGCTACAAGGGCGTGTGGCGGTGTTCTTAGGCAACAGCGGCACATGCAAAGTAATTAGTCTATGCATACGTACATACACTTGAACACACGTTAACTCATGTGTAAGAACTACCGTGCAGACACACGTCACGTAATTGTTGCTCTTGGCCAATTCATCAAATTCCTGTATGACGGGGATGGAGATGTTGCGGTGGCTAACGTACAGGCTTTCCACCGAGAGGGCCCGGGTTCAAGTCCTGGAGACAACAAATATTTTTCAGCGATATTCCGATCCCTACTTCAGGTGCTATGTGGAGAGCACTTTGATTGAGTACGCCGTCCGTCGGATGGGACGTTAAGCTGCGGACCCCTCGGCGCCTTTCGGCGAGAGTAGGCTAATGCCGACGCCGGGTTTCTTTCCACTCTTCATCCGTTCGCATCCATCCCTAATGTAAATGGCCTCAGCGGTCGGTCGCCTCCCCTAATAATAAATACTACTCTTGTGTGGCTATACCAAGTTCCTTAGTTAAGTTTTGACGAGGCGTTTCCTAACATTCTTAACTTAGGGTCCCTCTCATTAATTCCATATTCTTTGCAGAATGCTATTCCTTCCTAGTGCAAAGAAACTGCGCGAGATGCCGCGGTGGTAATTTTTTACGGGATCTCAGTCAAGTTTAATTCATTTTTACCACTTGAAATTGTTGAATCGCAATTCTTCCTCTTATATTCTTAATACTGTGACCATTTTGGTTTATTAAACTTCCAAGATACGTAAACCATTCCACCTGCTCTAGCATCTGACCGCTTATTTCAACTTTTAACTTAGTCCTTCCTCTTCTAGAAATCTCATGACTCCCTAGCCGCCTTGGCAGTGAGAAACAGGTTACGGATAATACGCCTATCACTCTAGTGTACTTTGTGGTACCGAAATAATCATATGTTTAAAAAATATTGAAAGATGACTGGCAAATGTTTTATGGCCCCAGAAAATTCACTCCCAAAAAAGTAAAAATTATTTTTCTCCTTAACTTCCACGTTTGAACTGCTCTCCGAATGACATAAAACCGATTAACCCCGCCATCGCTGGCATTTGAACCTACGCCGGCGAGCCGGTTGACGCGTGGATTCCAAACGCTTTTGCGGACTTAGGGGGCTTGCCTCGACCTCGCCTGTCAATCGCAACCTTCGGTTTCCTTGCAATAGTAGTGATTTGGTATCTCGATTAAATCGCAATGTCTCAATTGACGACAATTACGGAATTGTGACGTTATTTCCTTCTCGTGAATCAACGTGGAACGAGTCGACAGCACTTTTTGCTCCGTCCAGTGCAGAGAGTCTAGAATGCCGAGAGGAATGTTTCCCACCACAAGCTCATTCGCAAACCCCACGCTTCAGTTTTTCCTTTTCGCAATCGCGCCCAGGTAAGTCTTCGCATTGAAGTCCTTGCCTGTTCTGCTGCAATTAGATCTGAATTTTCAAAAGGCCTCCTTTCACTATTGCGATCCAAATCAGGTTGCTCAAATGCCACAGTCATTACTTTTAATGTTTTATATAATCGCTATTTCATCGTTTTATTTTTATTTAAAGTTAAAGGAAGAAATTTTTATCTTGAATAAATCGGATTTAAGAGTTTGAGTGGAGTGCATATTATGAGATCCCCTGAGTGCATTTCTGAATATGTCTTACTGTGGTTATATTATTAGTTTCATCTACGCGGGATGATTCGCAAAGTTTAAACCTTGGGCGATATATTACACACCATCTAGTTTTTTTATTAAAAGTAGATTAACTCCTGAGAAATTGGTGAAAATCCACCCAAAGGATTTGACTGTTTCGACCATGGTGTTTTGGACAAACGAGAACTATTTTTGACGTTGACTCCGTCCCAAGTATTGGGATTTTTACGATATTTTGGGCCATTTAATGATTTTGGTAACCAGCAGCATCGTGGTTAATGGCCCATTTCCGTTACAATTGTGATTTCCGAATCCATGCCATCCCCGAAAGATGTACAAAGAATTACGGCCTTAAGAAAAATCACGTGAGTTTTTTCGAAAAGTATTGTCAATTTCACCTTGCACGGGCGCTAAGCAACCTGTAAACTTGCCTCCTTAATGCAATAAGTTACATTCAATTTATAATGGCAGCCGTATTCTTGATATAAATGGAAAATCACATGGAGAATGTAGTACCCAGTACATATCAGATATCTTAAACAAATCTTGTAGATGATTTAAAATAGCGGTTGGTCAAATTCCAAAGAAACAGCGGGAGATGCCGCAACAGTAACTTTTAACGGAGTCATCGGCTAACGTGTATTTCAATGCAAAAATTTCAGAGTGTAAAAATCATTCGCTTTGACGGGGATTCGAACCCAGATCCCTCAATATCCGGTCGAGTGCTTTCAGAGTTTAAGAGGACGCCTCGATAGCTTAAGTGGCTATCTTGCATCCAAGTATGCCTGGACATATGCTATCCAAATTGACGTATTGCTCTTTTTCTATTCATAAAATTAATGATCCTATGTATTCACCAGATAGTTCTTAAATATACTCCTTCCATCTCTCTAGAACATTCCTTGAATGAATGAAATGAATCACTGCCCATGGTCAATGAATAACTGCCCATTCTTATCTTTAATTGCTTGCATGGAATTTCTCTTCTTAATCCCTTACAGTGCTTTCACTTCCAGGCATAGCGCACCCATTTCACCCCCCCCCCCTCTCTAAACCTTGCGCATTCTCGCACAGCGTCTTCCACCACGCTTCTTTTGCTTTATTTGTTACCCGGTTAAATTTAATATTGAACTCTTTATACTTCCTTCCAACTAACTCGGTGGTTATATTCTCCATGTCCTTCTCCATTCTATCTTTCTAATCAGCTCGTGTATAATTCATAGTTTTCTTGTACTTTTTGATTTCCTACAGTTTCATTTGCCGCTTTATGTTACCATTGTTTGGTATATTTCCAATTTTCTTCCATATTACGCAGCACCCTTTCCTACCCTATCATTCTCTACACAGCTTCCCGACAACCCTTTCCTGTGGTTTCGGGAAATGCTTCTGCATTCCATTTCGCCAACTTCCATCCCTGCTTTATCTTCTTGAATCTGACATTATGCTTAGTTGGTACTTGATGTGTGCGCATCCGCTTCCAGGAAACTGTGGAAATAATCACGCATGTCCTAAATCTTCCCCAGCCATAATATAGTCTAAATGGTGTTACTGTATCCCCGTACCTTTTTCATTGCATACCTGCGACTGCTGTGGGTCCACACCAAATTGATACGCTGATAATTTTAGAACCTCGCAGACTCTCAATTCGATTTATGCTCTCGGGGAGGAACAACAATTAGAATTGACTCAACATGCATAGAAATATCCCAGACCCAATAACACACAGAAAAAAGCCGCGAGGCGTCTTTACAAGGGAGTTCTCTCTCCACTGAAAGTTTAAGTTTGCGCTTCTGCACCTCGCAATATTTACTCAGAAAAGATATATCACGGCCTTCGTGTGAATGTTGTCGATTTTATCTCCAATAAACAATATTTATGTGTAGTTCTAACATAATAATAAAATAAATGGATACCTTTGGTTGTTGAAAATTTAATATTTGAAATATTATCGGTACGTAATCTCTTTTGGATACGTATACGCCCTCGGCTGAAACAAGTGCCGATATTGCGAATACTATATTTTCACATTTCTCGTCGTGAAGGGAAGAATGGCGCCATTTCCGGCAATTCCTTTGATGATCCTTATTTATTTTTCGTTCTTAGTTTTCCTCAAACATTTTCGTGAAAATTGACGTTATTTTATACTGGCTCGATATGCAGTGAAGAGAACACCTTTATCACGCTCGCATTTCCAGTGAAACTGAATTGAATTGGATTGGGATGAATCTGATCTTTTACGGTGTTGCCAATAGCAATTTTCCTGTTTTCTCGCTTCATTGTCTTTGATGACGGTACAGTGAACGCGTTTCCTTTTATCTCCCTAGCACGAATCGAAAATGAGTTTTTTGTTTTCGTCCAAGCATTTTCCCCTGCCATTCGATCTTAATATACAGGTATATGTCCGTATATATCCATATATCCTGTGTGCATATACCCGTTTCACTGACCTCATCCACTATCTAGCGACAGGAATAGATGGCCTCTAATTAGGGAATTCTCACGGGATCCGTTGCCAATATTCTGCACTTTCGACCCCATGAAATATAGTGAACCGAGAGTGCACCGAAAGGCAGTTTCAGTGCATGGTCATCAGCGTGTTAATTACACAAAGGCACCTCCGGGTTGGTGTGTATCAAACAATGTTCTATTGGAATCTCATAGGCCTGGATACTATCACATACTTTGCAAGCGCTATTATTGAAAGCTCATTAAATTGCAATTTGATAGAATGAAAATCCTTGGTGCTGTTTTAAAAGAAAGTGTTATTTTAAATGTACATGGCCCGTACAATAAGTATCGGGACTGGTTCCAAAAATCAAAATGTATTGCAGTTATCATTACAACTACTTAATAATCTTCAAAATACATTCCTCCTGCATCGATACACATAGTTGGGCGCGTCTGCCTCTCGTCAAAAGCCCGCTGGAAGTCGGTTTCCGGAATACTGTTGAGAGCCTTTGTCGTCGCCGCTTGAACAGCCTCGATGGAGTCGAACCGATATCCTTTGAGCTCCTTTTGTACTATCCTTATAGGACATTGTCGAGGAAATCTTCATCTTCCTGGACGCAGTCCAAAATATCTTGCAAAATTTGCACCCGCGACAGTTTTTGTTCCTAGCTGAAGACTTTCGGCACCAGCTTCGCACACACTTTCTTCATCGCAAGATCCTCTGTTACAATGGCGTGGATGTTCCGACTGAAAGGCCGGTCTCCTCACTGAAAAGGGCGATGGTTAAACGCCTGTCAGAATCCAAAACGTTTTTCACTTTCGCCTCTTGAGCATCGGTTCTAGTGGTCGTCGGGCGTCCGACGCGGTGCTCATCTTCGGTGAGCTCCTTAAACATTTAGTACCACTCAAAAACCATTGTGCGGCTTAAGGCATCGTCCCCATAAGCCTGTTTAATGAGTTTAAGGTTCTTCAACGCGGATTTACCGAGTTTAACGCAAAACGCCACAGCGTAGCGTTGCTCGACGGTGCGCTCCATGCTGGCGCGACGACACCACAAACAATCACACGTCACATAAATCCACCTCCTGTCTCAACTTATGCCCGGAGGCGACTGAACCAAAGTGCGTCTGAGTGGTGGGGGACCCATCTACCGAGATGACCGGTCGGACCCCCATCCACCGCTCTGTTGAGGATACATCGCACCAATCACGATACTTATTGTACTGACCCTGTAATGTTTGCCAAATTAGTTTTAAATCTATAAATATGTTCAGTTTTGAAACGGATAACTGTAGACCTAATAAAATTTCAATCATTAATCCATCGCTAAATAAATTAAAATTCCATTAAAGCATATCGTTTGGCATGCAAGAGAAGTGATTTACTATAAATTGAAAGACAGGGTTTCAAACAATAGCACCCTGGCGCATCGACGCCAGCGACACTACCAGTCGCGCAACGCCCCCTGGACGACGTCGACAGAAACTCGCTCAGGTGCCTCGTCACGGCCTCTTTGGCGTTATCCTGCGTTCCAAAGTGGTTGCCTTTCAAGCTCCTTTTCTTATTGGGAGCCAAAAGAACATTGGCGGTGCAACATCCGGGTTGTAGGGCTACCGGGACGAGATTCAAGAGATCACGTCGGAATGTGACAAGGTCAGCCTTTTGATCTGCTGAGAGTACCCGTAGCAGATAACTGACGCAGGTCGCGTTGCTTAGGCCAGCCAAGGCCCCTCCCCACCCTTCCGGCCAATAATTGACCGCCGTCGATAAGAAATAATCATTCCACTTATTTTTGGGAGAGCTCCTGGCTACACACACACGCGCGCGCTCATCTCCCACTGTTTGCTTACGTGGGCAATTACTTTCACGCTGGGGACAGCCACAGGCCATGATCATTGCAGCAATTAGTGGTTCCCCACAGGGGTGATCTAATGTCCCCACTATGGAGAGCCACTACTAGGTCACAAGCATACGTGAGGGTCGGAATTATCGTTAAAATCATCAATTGCATCCCTGTCTCATTCCGACTGTACTGACCATTCCCTGTATGCCAATTCGTCCTTCTATGGGTATCCTCCCGCAAATTGCAGCAACGCTGGATAGTCGCAAAGTCCAAAATCTGCACCTGCTTGCATGCAAATACATTTGCACATTGGAGAATTATCATTGTAAATATTATACAATAGTTTCAATAACTGTTTATGAATTGCTCAAAGCAATAATTTTTCCATTTTGAATTTAATAATTTATTTCTACAATGCAAAACTTTCTAAGTGTAAAAACCATTTCACTTGCTCCGCTTTGTTGAATTGACCTGTTGAAATTGTTGAAATGCGAATTAGAAGATGACTCCGTTGGATGTTACTTTCGCGCCTTCTCCCGCAATTCCTTTGAATTTATTTGTATTGCTTTCGAAATAACTCTGCGATTCTTCCCAGAGTACGGACCCTGCAGTGGCAATCCTCTTTTTATGCGACAAAAAGGTAATTTAATTATTGTCTTTATCGTTTCTAACTTAAAGAAGTTTTCCGAGTGGTGAGATCTAGTTTAAACCTAAATCACTTTCTCTCTCCCTAAAGAGGTAGATTCAATATATTCATAACTATTGATTAGCACAAACATTAATGAAAATATTTTAATAGACCTATGGTTGTAATATTGAGCAAAAATCCCTGTAATATTCGTTATTAAAGCACTCTCTCATAAAATTGGTGCAAAGCGACCTCTGTAATCGTCTCAGTTCCTAAATCTAACGTTTTCGCCGACCAATGACGTAATTCGTTTGAGTCTAGAGCAGAGGATGATCGCTCCATAACTGCTCCAAATTGCGTGGCTCCTTCGAGAGTGTCTCAAATACGACGTGACATATTTTCCCGGCCTCCTGCCTCTTAGCGGCGGAATTACGTTTTCGACCCCCTCCCCCATCCATGTAGTAAATCTGCTCTGACTGAGACCAGAGCTGAGCTCCCGGGGCGACTGTAATTTGGTCCAATGCAAAACAGAAACTCTTTCAAGGATCCTGTGTGCGAAAGGGACTCGCAAATAGGATAAGTAAGTTTTGCATCGCGAGATCTTTCCCCCGAATCATTTTTGATGTCGTTTAATAAACGAAAGGCAATTTCCTCCCCCGTATTGAAGCTCTCCTTCGTATATTCCCGGGATAAGTAGGTCAAGATGCAGTAGACCCTCCCATTACGAGGCGGAGGTGGCACTCGGCATCCAAACTCCCTCGCACTGCAATTGCGTGGAAGGGCGGGCACCCCTGGCCCGCATTACGTTCCTCGGAGTCCCGAGATGCCCGGAATTAAGAAAATTGATCTCAGCATCACTGCTATGCGAAACAATTCCCTCCTGGGGCAAGCTACTGCTTCTAGTCATCGTCCACAAGTTCCCGCTCCAGATCGAATGCTTCCCCACCGCGCCGGAATAATCGAAATATCTAATTAAAAATCGGAGGGTTTTTTAGATGTCAATGTCCCAGTATCGGCCGTCAATGTAAAAAAGTATTTATATGGTGACGGTTTATTGAATTGGTATGCACCGATATCATGAATTTATATCGATATTATCAGGTTTATTTGCTAATTTCGGAAATATCGCCTAATTCATCCATAGCTCATTTCTACCGTATACGAGAGCAGACTCGAATATCATTTTTAATATGGACTATACATTACATATGGAATATATTGCTTACATCATCGATATGGATAATAATGGAGAGTTAGACGGCTTATTCGAAACTTGTATGAATCAGACGACAGAGATAAGCGGGGGAATAGTCGGGGGCGATTGACGGGGAGTAAGACAGGGTTGCCCGCCATCGCCGGTACCAATCGGTATTTACATGGTGAGATGATGCGGAAGGGTCGCATGGGAACGGAACAAAAGCGGGTGGCGAGATGGAGAAGTCAGTTTGGTTCGCAGCGGCAATAGGAAGGGTCAATAGTTGGTCAGACAGCCGGAAGACTGCTGTCTAATTGTTGAATGCTTTGCAGGGGACGTGCGAGAAGATGGCGACTGACCACAGGAAAATAAAAGGCTTATTGAAGTAGGAAAGCTGCGCTTATGATTAAAGTAGGACGAAATAAACCAGAACAGGTGGATCAGCCCACTTATTTGTGTTATTTTGCAAGAAAATGGGGATGGGCTCGATAATGGGGATATGACATAGTTGTTGGACAGACAGGGTAATCAGGTGATTGATGAGTGCTTTACAACAGTCTTGCCATATTTATTAAATAAAGAGAATCAGGGGAAGCCAGGAGAGTTACATTATTGAGAAGTAATAATAGAATATACCATTAGGGAGATCAGGGGGAGCAGTTAGCATATTTAAAAAAAAATGAGCTGTTTAGTGAGGACATTAGGAGAATAATTGCTTTGGCGAAAGAAGCAGTTGCGGGAAGAGGTTAGGGGGTAGTACATTAAGGGGAAAGGAGGGAATGATGCTCGAATTCGAAACTTGTTCTTTGCGGCAAGTGGGCGAGTTTTGGTTAGGATTTGCGTGAGGAGAAGAATGGAGAGTAGTTGTGTCTGAGAAAGGGACGAAGGCCGCTTTTTAATTTGGTGGTCGAAGAGAGTGAGTACTTAAGGAAATTCTGCTGAGGAGAAAGGAGTGGGTGGAAGAGATGACGACAAGTAGAATAGGATGTTGATAAGAACGCCATAGAATGGAGAAAGATAGGCCGAAGGAATATAGGGGATAGGCTTTCCAGATAATAAGAAGGTAATTATACAAAGTCCAACGATGGGAAAAGACACCGAAGATCGTTTTCAAGGAACTGTGGGAGATGCCGCGGCAGTAACTGGTAACGGAGTCATCCTTTAAGGGTCACTCATAGATTGCCCATATAATAAACTGGTTTCATTTACACAGTCCGTTGCGACTAAAGTCATTTTCTCCATTCAGAGACACTAGGTTGTATTTCGTAAATTTCTTTGAGCGCGTAGGAGCAAATTGATTTTGGGTTATCGTCCAAATATGCATCTATTCGCTTTTGAAGTTGCGCAGCACTTCAGTCATAATAACCTTCCATGATTGCACCTGGCATTCCTTGAGATAGTTCTTGGAAATATCCTGCCTGTCATTGTCGTATCCTTTTGTATTTTATGCATGTAAAGTCCACGGGAGAAATCAATGTGATCACCGCGGAACCGTGACCAAAGCCCTGCACGCATGGCATTCCAGTTGACCCCCGCCAAGTTGTTCTACCTCACTGCATTTATAAATATACACATAAACTGCAGGCCTCTATCGAAGCGTAAGGCAGGGGATGCTAGCCAAATGGGAAATGTGCAATAGAAACATTAACATGCCATATTCAATTACGTATTGGCTTTATTTCTCAAGAATTTTATCTATGATTGCAGTATAGAACGAAAGAAGATTAATGGCAAGAAAACGGAAGTAATGAGATTTCTCAAGGTGAAGGAATGTCAGATGACGATTTAGGCGGGGGGGAATAAATTCGATTGGAGAATTCCAGGAGGGATAGAAGAAAACTGCCCGGGACACATCAGGTTTCCTTGGACTCGGCCGTAGTCACGCTGCCACGCACAGCACCACCATCGTAGGGGAGCATGCGTTCGGGCTTGGAGCATTCGGAAGGGGGAGGGGGGCGGAGGGGGATGGTCTTGTGGTAAAAGGGGGTGGGAAAAGGCGAGGGGAGGGCGAAAGGTCAGCGACGCGATGAAAAGCTTTGTTTCGGGCATTATAATATTTCAAGCTCTTCCTCGACACCGTGGGGCAGAGTTTTTCAGGATTTGGGAAGAAAATATACGTAAACACAGCATTTGGAATGACTTACTTTCACTTTGGACGTCAATCAAAGAAGTAGTAGGGATTATTATTGTAGCTACGAGGGTCATCCGGAAAGTAGTACCCGTTCGTGCCGCATGAAGTGCTGACGACGCGAGTAGCCGCTGGACGAGGTCAGATAGCTTCAGTGGCTTGTCTGCCTTCTCTGAGCCAAGTTGCGTGACGCTAGCATTGCCTGTGTTGTTTCTGTGATTGTTTACAATGTTTAAAAAAATTGAGAACGCCGCCAGTTGTGAAGTGAGGGCAGTGATTAAATTCCTCAATGCAAGAAACGTTCGCCCATGTGATATTCATCGCCAATTAAAGGAGGTGTATGGAGACAATGTAATGGACGAGTCGTCTGTTCGGCGGTGGTGTCGCAACTTGAACATGGGGAGGGGGAACACACACGACGATGAGCGTTCGGGGAGACCGTCTGTCATTACAGACCAACTGGTGAGCTCAGTTGACGAATTCGTGAGGAACGATCGGCGCGTCACAATTGATGACATCTGTGAGCATTTTCCCAATGTTTCTCGAACAATTGTTCATGAAATTGTTAAACACCATCTGCATTATGCAAAAATTTGTGCAAGATGGGTCCCTCGCGTATCTCAATGAGCTGGCGGCGAAGGACTATGCAGCAGGAATACAGAAACTTGTCACACGTTATGACAAATGCCTTAATTTGCTTGGAGATTATGTTGAGAAGTAGTTTAAAGTATCCTCTTTCAAATAAAATTTTTTATGTTTGTTAATATTTACTTTTGTGTCTTTATTTCACGAACGGGTACTACTTTCCGGATGACCCTCGTATATTCTACCTGTACAGTTAGGATTTCGATGGGATCCACGCCAGGGCAACGATAATGCCCTTGCCTCTTCCACAAAACACAAGCCAGCACTAAATTTAGTCCCTCTTCATCTCTCAATACTTCCTTCCTCCCTTCATCCCGTCCAACATCCCTATCCACTTTTCCTGCCTCCTAATGGTTTCCCCAAGCATTTCTCTCTCCCCGCCCACCGTACCCAGCACTTCATCATTTGTTTGCCTTTCGGTCCATTTCACCTTCTCCATCCTTCTCCACACCCACTATTCAACAGCCTCCAATCTACGCCGATGATCCTGCGTCAATTACCATGTCTCCATGACTACGTTCCATATCAAAGTTTTTATGAGTATTTTCTTAACATCCTTACTCAAGGTCCCTGACATCAATTCCCTCCTACACGTGAACTCTTCTTTAACCGACGCAATTCTTCTCCTTACGACTCTACAACCGTGACCGTTTTGGTCCAAAACACTTCCGAGATATGTAAACTTATTCAGCTACTGAGGGTTATGAAATCTAATTTCATAGAAATAGAAAAGCACGTCTCATTCCCAGAAACGTCTTAATCTTTCTTTGTTTATCTTAATGTTACTTTTAACTCTATCCCACACCTCTCCCACTGACTTCTAATTTGTTCAGCAATGCCTGCAACCCCTTGGTTGACTGGCACACTAAGGTTTAATCATCCGTAAACTCTAAGAATTCCCACCGACTTTCATTCCTACTTCCAATTCTTCCCTTGCCTCTTTAATCAATTCCTCCACTCTTTTTGTTGAACAGCACCGGTGATAATGGGCAATCTCTTCCTAACATTGGCCATCCGAACTCCACGTTCCCCACTCGCACCTGAGCAGTCTGAGGCATGTACAGGTTTCGGATTAGCCTCCTTTCCCTCTAATCTATTCCTATTTTCTTCAATATACTCAAGATTTTTTCCCAATTCACTCTATCGAACGACTTTTCGAAATCTACGAAACAGGCATATACATCCCGATTTAATTAAAATTCCTCTCTATTAATGATCCCGTTAGATCATCCCCTAAGTAATCATTAAGCCTACTCTCTATCCTTTTGTTTATGATCCTGAGAACAACTTTAGCTGCGTGGGATGTAAAACTTACTGTCCTGTAGTCCTCACACGATGAAGCCTTTACCTTTTTCGGAATAGGAACTAACGCTGATCTCACAGTCTTCCTTTCTGATTCTTCTCTAATAAATGCTACCAATGAGCACATAAAAACGACCCACCTACGTCTCCTAACCCTTTGAGTATTTCCGCAGGAACGTTTGCTTCCCCCACGGTCTCTTTTGATTTTAATTTCTGTAATGTCTTTCTATATCGAGGTCCTTAAATGCCTAGGCCTAAGCTATCCTCGTCTATTTCATATTCCCTTTCTTTGTTCAATCTCACTGGCCTAATGTTCTAAGCATACACCTCTTCTCTACATTTATTCGAACTCTCTTGAGTCTTCCCTGTTTCGTTGTAGGACTCTCGTGATCTATTTGTGATTGCTTTCACGGACTGTTCCTTCTTCCTTCCTGACGGTGCTTACACCTTCCGGTGCACGTGCACCTATTGCACTCTTATTCCGCATCGTTTATCCACGTCCTCGAATTGCGTCTTCGATCACGCTTCTTTCGTCTGTGTTCCCGTTTAAATTTACTATTTGACTTTTTATTCAAAGTCCACCTGTTTCCATTCTTTCATTTCCTCCTCTGAGGAGACCGAGTGCTTGAATCCGTCTCAGGTGGTGTCTACCTCCCTCTCATTTTATTGTCCCGTCGGTGGAAACCACCTGTCTAATTTGGTACCATGATGATTTGCCTCGGCGTCGCGAGCCAATTCACGCGTGCCGCTCCAAAAGTCAGAGGGTCTTCACGTCAGATTCCTTCGTGAATCGAAGAGCGACCAACATCAATCCTCTGGCATGCCCGTGACGCTTATCTTTTTTCTCGTTGTAATTGTAAACTAAGGCCCGTACCACCTATACTTTCCCGGGCATATTCGGTGCCGGAAAGTCAACACAGCTGATGCGGCCGAGACGCCACCCGTCCTCAAATCCGGGGGCTCCTGTCCCCGGGGGGGGGGGGGATGTGAGAATAGAAAGTGCCATGGGAAACAAAGATGTCTCCGGCAGTGAATATAAGCAACGCACGGCTGGCCCAGGTCAGCGTTCATGCGTTCGGGGAGAATTACGACAAATATACTTGGCACTCGTAAATATTGGTACTAAGCGGCCCCCACAGGTTTATAATGTTGTCGGTAATTTAGTCTTGTTTAACATGGATTTCAGCGGAGTTGTGCATTGCTGACGTCTCCACAACTTTACTTCTCATTGGTTAAAGTAGATAAAGCGTTGCGACACGTAAAAAGTAAGTGCTTATCGAGAGGATTCCTGAAAAAGGTGCTGAGTGGAAGCTGGATGGTCGAGGTTTTATGATTGACTTCGAAAATCGCCTCGATTACGAATTCGTTTGCATTTTAGTTTCTTGAACGGAGTCCGCAGAAAAGTTGGAGGCACTTGTAACTCTTTCCAAAGAAGGTCGAATCGTTCTTCAAAGACCAATACTTTTTGCGGTGAGTGTACGTGTGGCGAGATTCTGAGATTTTTACCTGCAATGCGGATACACCATTCAGAACCAACAGAAAATTCTCGCTGAAAGAAACAATGCGAGGGCGGTGATACGCACTTGCGCGCATCGCTTGAGCCGAGGTCGTCGGAGGTGAAGAGGGGGGCGCTCGCGGTGGCGGGAAGGGGGTGAATGGGTGGGAGGGGGACACGGTCGCACCACCCCTGGGGGGGATGGGACCAGAGACTTTGGCTTCGCTCCAAAGGAAACCGAATCGGGAGGGATCCCAGCATCTGGACCGTCAACAAGTTGGCGGCAGCATTAAATGGAAATCGATCAGTGTAATGCCAATTTTGCGATCTCTTACGCGAAAGCAATCCTATGTCTACTGCGCAATATGTCTTCCATCAGAGGTTTTATAAGATTCTCTAATAAAGAAAATAAAGGCACTGGTGGATGATAGACTGCATTTCCTTCGAGTGTTGACTTCAAATTTTCAAAGATTAAACTGAGTGATGCCAGGCAAAAATATTTCAAAAGACAAAAATGAAGTGAATTAAATTTTTAAAGAAATAATTGGAAATAAATTTTCAAATAAATTCTATTCTTGGACGTGCCCTCCATTAGGAAGATGCTGTTAATTCAAAAATGTATGGGATCGAATCACACTAGAAACAACTCAGTACGTGTCGAATACTTGGATGTTACGCCACATTCTAATCTTTCATGTGATTTACTCATCATAAATATGATTATTATGCTGAACAAGGGAAGGAATTAAAAAATAGCAAATAGCAATACGGAAAGGTATTTGTGTAATTCGTTCCAGGACTTTTGAATACTTTAGACATTAGGATATATTATAGATACTCAATGCGTGAGTATTAAAATATTTTTTTAATTTCCAAAATCCAATATTTGCCCATTGCCTACATACTTATTTTCGCGCGTTGGAAAACTATTGAGTCTAAACATTTTAATCAATATTTTAAAACGTCTCAATATTTTTTCTTGTTTCTTTTTTCTGAATCCCGGTAAATGGCACGCCCTCTTCTACGATGCATTCTTTTTGAATTGGCATTCAGGCACATACAAAAATGCGTCAATGTAATTAACAAGTTATTTTAATTTTTTTTAATAATCTATTTTATTTCGTCCTCCGCTTAAATGGTCCATATTTCCAATGCATGTGTTTATTATTTTGAAAGCCATCACTCGGTCGGATTCCTCCATAATTTCAGAAATTGAAAGAACAATTTAGTCATCCACGTAAAGAATACCCGATTATGTCCATGAAAGAAATTTAATATAAATTTGAATGAATCCAACGGCTTCCGTTGCTATTTTTATTTCTGTAGTTTAAGGCATATAGCCGTGGACTACTTGCCAAGGTTCTTATCTCACAGAAAGAGAAGTGGCATCCCAAGTAGAAGCAGAGTCTCGCAGAGAGAGCAGCAGCATTAGAAGTAGCGTTTTCATCTCCAACTCGTCTTTAAACTCCTCGCTATATCTACAATAGACTTTTGCAGATTCAATGATAAATTTTATTTGAGCGACTGCTGTTCATTTTTCATATGACTACTATTCATCTCGTACACTGTCCTACTTTTTTCCCAAATCTCTGTGAATTTCTGGACGGGCAATGATCCAGTGATTGGGAGAACGATCCCCACTCTTCAAAAAGAGAGTTGAGTGAAGTTGCAGTTGAAGTTGTTGGAAAAAAATTAAATTTTCACGAGTTATTTTACCATGGCCGCGATAAAAAGTGCAAATCATCAGGAAATTAGGAAATCAGTGAGATTAAGATACCGTTAAAAGTGACATGAATAATCAGAAATGGTGTTTTTGCAGCTCCGCAAGTAAAAGAAAGTCTTATGATTTTTTGAACGATAAACATAAAATATAGTAATTTTTGACTGGAAACGGAGCAATCAAATTCCTCTGTTTAATTAATTAAAGAAAACAAAGCAAACTAACGATAATTTGAGTAAATACCTCCCTCAAATGAGTTATCCTTTAAGCCGAGGTCCACGAGAGCCGCAGCATCCCTGCTCCTTCCACCGACGGACTTTCCGCGCTTCCATAACTTCGTGCGCGACGCACCCAACAGCATTGGCGCCAACGGGGATTTGGCGCAGCCGGATGAACTCACTTCAGGCACTTTTATTTTATTTATTTTATTTATTCAGTGTAAGTCCGAAAACAGCACATTTAGGCCTTTACATCGAACTATTAACAACGATAACAATGTCACATATACAAACACCCAAGCCCTAGATGGAGGGAAACTCACCCAGGCGGGAATCGAACCCGCGACCCTTGGAATGGCAGACGAGGACGCTACCCCGCCGCCACCGGGGCCGCCCTTGGAACACGCCGATTGTGTGTTTCCGGAGGATTGGCTGGCGCATCAGAAATCGGAGCGTTTCAGGGAACTAAAAAGGATTGCAACGGAGCTAATCTCGCACTCTCACCGTCAAAGTGCCCGGCTAAGTAACCGTCAAGCATCGGCAATTGACTTGAAATGAAACTTCTGGTGGCGAGCCAATGGAGGGGCGTATTAATAGTGACGCGGCTGAGGTTTTCAAAGGCAAGGAATTTCCATTTGTGGATCGCGAACTGGATGACACGGAGGCATTTTTATTGGCCTACTCTTGAGTCGTGCGGTTTATTATGATATACCTGTATTTAAATCGTAGATAAGCTGATACCTCTATTTAAGAATTATCCATCCGAATAATTACTCTTGATTCAAAGTATGTTATTCACCCCAGGAGGGAGTCGAGAAATATTTTAGAGCTCGTGGGCAATTCAGCAAAGATATTTTCTGCTCGATGTGGTGCATGGCGCAATGCATATTATAATTTTAGCACTTTTTCACAAAATATGTCTCAATAAAAGACACGCAATGCGGATGGCAAACTGACTCATCTCCAAGGGCATGCACGAGGTTTATTTCAATCGTTGAAGATATTCATGTTTAAGAACGTCCAGACTTTGCTTTCATTCGCATTACCCTAATAACATAAATATTTTTCTCTACGCCCAAGTTTTTATGCCCAAGTGACTTTCAAACAAAACAAACTCTTTTGAATGATTCTATATATTATCTTAATATAATAGTTTTCCTTAAAATTTTACATCAGCTACTAGAGATTAAGTGACTGTTCACACTACCTGGGAATACATGCATTTTGAAATATCACTATCGAGTGGAGTGCATCAGAAAAACGTCCTCTCCATCTCTGCGCGCACACACACTCTCAACCAGATGTAAAGAGGGTGAGAAATGAGAGGAGAGGTCAAAGAAAGCGAGGGGGTGCGAAGGTGATTTAGAAAATAGACCTATGTCTTCACAGCTGGAAGGATGACGTTTTTCCATTATACTGCACCTCCTGTTGAAGATGCTTCAGCATTGATATCTGAGTCGCGCGAAAAATAATTTTATCTGTAGCAGGTATGGTAAACGTTTATTTAAAACATTGGACTGAATAATGTTGCACAAAAGTTAGTATCACCCAAATTAGATGCCGTATCCATGAACTTTTTTTTAAAAAATACTACGGTGAGTCTCCTCCCCGTAGATCAATAGTTTATTCCAGTAGCAACATACATAGTTATACAACACTGCTATATCTTGATTGAGGGGATACCTGCTCACGCTTAAATTCCCCTTTTGTCTTCAATCGCCAAAGTTACTCGATGTGAGATTTTTAAACAGTTATTTACATGAACTCACCAGTATCCAAAACATATATAATAATACATTTGGAATTACACAACCATTCACAGAATACACAGAACATTAGAATTTAGGCACTTCGAGTACAATTAGTACATATTTTCACAATAATCAGAACAAGTACAGAAACATACAGCATAATATATACAGATAAAAATAATTTGTATCGTGAATGTATGATATATTTTGATTTCTCGCCTAGTTGTAAAGCATGTTAAATAGGAAAATTTACACTGACAGTAAAATGCGTTAGATGTGTCTGCTTACATTGCTTAATTACCACTCATGTGACAAAGTCAAATAGGAGTTTACAATTGGTATTTAAACAGAATAATACTATTTCGCGCAATTTAATTTTCTTCACCGCCATGTTATGCCATATTTCTAGTCTTGTTTTTCCATGACGGATACATTCTTCAATTCTGTGTTTGGCGGTGTCCTCTGTTAAGCAGATATCACATAGGTTAGTTCTCGCTTTCCCAATTTTGTGAAGGTAATTTGAAAAATTTCCATGGCCTGATAGCATTTGGGTACATTTGTGTGAAAGGTTGATTTTTAGTTTTAATCTAACGCAAATAACAGGGAAAATGTCCTTTGTGTATGAGCCTTTATCGCTGTTATCCCAGTCAGATTGTCACTGAATGACGCATTCTTCCTTCAGTCTCTTTTTAAGACGTTTTTCCTTGTATATTGATTTTCACCAAGTTAAAGATTGAAGTGTTTAGCCCTTCGTCCAGATTGTAATTTGATCATAGCATTTCTTTCCAGGATCTCGTATTTTAAGGGTGGTAGCCTGCAAATTATACACAATGCATCAGTGCTGACCGTAGAGTCGCCCCTACATATTGATAACAGGCAGGGCCTTTGAGCTTCTTTTAGTTTACGGTCGATTCTACTTAGGTTGATCTTATGAACCCAAATATCGCAGCCATAGGTGGCGATGGGATTTGTTACTCCTTTGTAGATGGTTATTGAGGAGTCGGTGCCGAACTTAAACCTGCAGTATCTTTGAGCTGCCTGGAAGATTTACTTTATTTTATTGGTGGTGTAGTTATAATGGGCTTGGTAGGATAATTTCTCATCTAACATAATTCCGAGGTATTTAAATACGTAAGCCCTTTTTATTTTTTTATTATAAATTTTCACAGTACGGTTCCAAGCCATCTTGCTTCCGAAGATCATGTATTCAGTTTTAGCAGTCGATATCGTTAACTTGTTCTCAGTTGCCCATTTTTAAATTATATACATACATTCCGCAATCATGGGTTCCATTTTGGCTTTGGTGCTTGCTTCTATAGTCAGGGCCATGTCGTCTGCGAAGGCAATGAGCTCGCACCCAATAGGGAAGTCTCTTCTGAGTACCTGGTTGGTTATAAGATTCCAGAATAACGGACCAAGAACCGACCCCTGTGGACAGCCTCTTGTTAAAATATTGCTTGTTTTTGTTGTTTGCGTGGAGTATCTGACCTCTCTATTATTAAAATAGCTGATCAGGAGCTTTATTAGATTAGCTGGGATTCTTAGGGTCTTGAGCTCCTGTCTAACTGAAGGCCACCAAACGGAATCGAATGCACCTTTGATGTCGATAAAGATGACGATGGTATATTTGCTTTGATTGTCGATTAACCGTAAAAGATGGTGAATGGCATCCGATGTGCTTCTCCCTCTCCTAAATCCATATTGGTTAGGGTGGTAGAGCGTGTTGTTGAAAAAAGCTTCAATTCTGCCCTTGATAGCTCTTTCAAATGTTTTGCCCAGATCCGGAAGCAGTGTGATTGGCCTGAATGAGGAAGGTTCAGATGGATCCTTTTCCTTAGATTTTAAGATGGTATGCAAGGTTCCGATTTTCCATGAGTCTGGGAAATAGGAAAACATGAGACAATCGTTAAAGATGTTTGTAATGAATTTGACCAGGTTTCCGGCTAGTTTTTTTAATATGATCCCATGTATCTGGTCATGTCCAGATGCCTTCTTGGGTTTGATTTGTTGGACCGCTAATGATATTTCGTCCTCGTTGAACGGTTCCATGTCTGGGGTGTCCGGCATGATTAGTGACTCCTCCCTAATGATCGATTGTTCGTAATTGTCAGCAGTATCGTCGGGTAATAAGGTGTTCAATGATATTTTAATTTTTTCCTCCGTAAGAGGGATGCTACCGTCCTCAAGGATAGAAGTTCCAAGTATCGCGGGTAGTTTAACTTTTTCAGCAAATAGTTTGTAGACGAATCCCCAAGCATTGTCGCTAAGATTTCTGGAGCTAAATATTTCCCAAGGACGATTGATTATGGTCGGCCGTGTTTTGGATGGCTTGAGGGATTGGAGCCAAGGAAAGGTAGTCCCTGGTTGGGCCTTTTCAACAGTTAGTTTGATTCCAAAGGCCTCTGACCCAATAAGGGCCCCCATCTCAGTGATGGGGCCTCGTTATTGAAACTTTTGGCGGGTAACAGTTTTTGATAACCATTGGCCACTAATAATTAGATACTAGCAGCCTGACAAATAGTTTTGTTAATCTGACTCAGCAAAGGACGCCTGACACCAATTGTCCTGCCATGTCAGTGGTGGTGTCAATCTTAAAACGCCATTGAGGGCAACAACGGGAACTCACCTCTGTTATCAATCGGATGAAACACGACGCAGACATGAGAAAGGATAGCAGTAGTAGTTTTCATGAGAGGCGACCGACAGCCGAGGTAATTGCGCCATTGGGGACGCACAGGAAAGGACGAAGGGTGGAGAGAAACCCGGGGTTGACATCAGCCAAGGGAAAAGCACCAAGAGGTCAGCAGCTTAACGTCTCATCCGACGGACGGTTTATTCACCCAGTGTGTTAGCCACCGCACCATTCTAATCCCCCATGAGAAAAAGCATTAAATATAAGGCGCATTACCTAATTTCTTCCTCCAGTTCCTTCGCCTCACCAATTGTTGTGGTGACCGGATGGATGTTTCTTCTAATAATCTTATCTCCTTACTTTCCACCAATCATGGCATGCACGGCGGCGACACTTGTTCTTTATAGCGTTCTAGATGCATCCTATGAATGTCTTGATGTTACATCGACCGTAGTAATGGCTCCAATGACATCGCTCAGATAAGAAAGAGTAGTATTCAGGCGCACTCCCTCCCCTCTCCCTGCCTTCCCCAATCCGAGCAGCGCGGTTCCTTGATTCGCATTCAGTTTCGCCAACTTCACCTTCCGCGCCCCCAGCCCTCTTCAATTCGAAGGCCTCTTGTCCTTCCCGCCTCCTTATCGCCTGCATTGCTATGTCAAACGCCCGCAATGGACCCGGTATCCGTTGAGGGCAAATTGGGATGGTGCGACTTATCTATTCGCCTCAGTAGATACATTGAGGTCAACGCCCAGAAGCAAACCCCCTTTCCTGCATGATCTGAGCCCCTCCCTCTCACCATCTCTCGAATTGACCTGGGCGAGGGGTTACAAATTGCCATCGGTCTTAAAAAGGAATATCTTTTCGTCAACTCCTTTCACTAATTGGGAGTTACGTTTCCACCCTGTCAAAATTATCTTTTTTGTTAGTCTTCTGCATGTACACATTTCTTTGACCTCTCAGTAATCTCATGCGTTTGGCTTCTTTTGTATGTATTTATCATCGGACTTCTATTGGAAATGAAAAATATTAACTTAGTGATTCCACCGAAAATTTAATACGAGACGACCCAGGTTTCGACGTCCAACGTCATCCTCAGGTGACAACTCTGGCAGACATCCATCTATATATATTGCACTCCGGTGGGGGCGGGGAGGTGAGAGGGTCGGAGGGTGGGTGGGGGAGGGAATTGAGCAATGATAGTTGGGGGAAGGTAGAAAACATGAGGCACCCTATGAAGAGCGTCTTTCCTATTGGCGGAGGAAAGTGGTTGGGTTTTAACAGCTCATACACATAAATTAAAAAATCTTTTAACTGTGTGAGCTCTTGAAAACAGGTATTTCACAAAATTATATCAGATTTAACGGTAAATATTTAAAAACACCCAATGGCCTAGCCATGGGCTCCCATTTGTCCCCGCTACTGGCGGATATTTACATGGACCATTTTGAAAAAGGTTTGTTCTCCTCTGGTAATGGACTGACCAAAACTGTATTGTGTTGGCATCGATATGTAGACTATGTGTTTTGCGTGTGGGTAGGTTCCAAAAGGTAACTGGAAATGTTTCTATCGGATCTAAATTCATTGAATCATAATTTGGCATTCACTTGCGAATTAGAAGTTAACAATTCCGTCAACTTCCTTGAATTAAATATTTCTGAAATTAGCCACCACCTAGAGTTCTCCATCTTTCGGCAAAATTCTTTTCCTATCCAAGTGATTCACTGTCACTCTAGGCATTGTTTTCCCCAACAGTTATCCACTTTTTACTTCATGATTCATAGGTTAGTGAACAATCCCATGTCAAAAACCAATTTCGAAAAATAATTAGCTACAATCAAAACAATGGCTAGAAACAATGGATACAATAAGGCATTAAGGGAGATGAAACTAAATAAGGCCGTGGGAATGGAAAACATTCCCGCGGAACTATTGAAATGTTTAGGGCAATGTGGGAGGAAGGGACTATATGGGCTGATCCGTAGTATTTATGAGGAGGGAATCTGGCCGGAAGACTTTGTGAGATCAGTTTTAGTTCCTATTCCGAAAAAGGTAAAGGCCACGTCATGTGAGGACTATAGGAATTCAAAAGGATAGAGAGTAGGGCAAATGTTTACTTAAGAGATTATCAGTTTGGGTTAAGGAAGGGGAGAGGTACGCGTGATGCCATTGCAGTAATGAGATAATTAATCGAGAGGAATATAAAATAAAACCAGAAGGTTTTTGCCTGTATCGTAGATTACGAAAAAGCGTTTGATAGAGTAAATTGAAAAAAACTAATGAGTATATTTCAGAAAATAGGAATAGATTCGAGGGAAAGGAAGCTAATCCGCAACCTGTACATGTCTGAGGCTGCTCAGGTGCGGGTGGGGAACGGGGAGTCCGGATGGGCAGTGTTAGGAAGAGGTGTAAGGCAGGGTTGCCCATTATCACCGTTGCTGTTCAACCTTTATGCAGAGAAAATGATTAAAGAGGCATGGGAAGAACTCGTGGTAGGAATGAAAGTGGGCAGGGAATTCGTAAAATCAGTTAGGTTTGCTGATGACCAAGCTTTGTTTGTCAGTCAGCCAACGGTTCGCAAACATTGCTGAATGAATTGAAAATTCAGTGCAACAGGTATGGGATGAGAATCAATATTAATAAAACAAAGGTTATGCGATTCTCTAGAAAGAAAAAGGCTAAGCTAAACATTAAAATAGGAGGGCAAAAACTAGAGCAGGTAGAACACTTTACGTATCTCGGTAGTGTTTTGGACCAACACGGTCAAAGTAAGGAGAAGAATGGCGCTAGGCAAAGAAGCTTTCACAAGGAAGAGGGAGTTGATGACAGGGACGTTGAGTAAGGATGTTAAGAAAATACTCGTAAAAACTTTGATATGGAGCGTAGCTATGTACGGTGCGGAAATGTGGTCTTTGAAGCAGGAGGGTAGACGTAGACTGGAGGCTTTTGAAATGTGCGTGTGGAGAAGAATGGAGAAGGTGAAATGGACAGAAAAGAAAACAAATGAGGAAGTACTTGGTATGGTGGGTGAAGAGAGGGGTCTGTTGGGAGAAATCCTGTGGAGGCAGAAAAAGTGGATGAAGGGGGTATTGACCGGTAGTGGGAGGTTGAAGACTGTAATAGAGGGGAGAATGTTAGGCAAACGAGGAAAGGGAACGAACAGGATAGGAATGTTGGACGGGATGTAGGGAGGAAGAAAGTACTCAGAGCTGAAGAGGGACCTGTTGTAGAGTAGGATGTTGAGTTTTTCTAGGGGTCACAAATTATTTAATAAAGTAATTAGGTCAATCCAAAAACCTTAACCGGTAGATTACATAATAATATATATATATATATATATATATATGATTCTATATATATATATATATGATTCTGAAGACGACAGCCGTGCTGTCGAAACGTAAAATAAGAAATTGTGAGTGTCCTTTCTTTGTGTCTCTATATTCTAAAAATCTACATCTGTGTTTTTATATATTTGTGTGTCGCCGAAGAGCGTTCCATTTCGAAGATATTTTATATATATATATATATATATATATATATATATATATATATATATATATAAATAAAATATATATGAATATCAAACTTAGGGTCCTGTAGTCCTCATATGATGTAGTTTTCGGAATAGGAACTAAAACTGATCTCATAAAGTCTTCCGGCCATATTCCTTCCTCATAAATACTAGGAATCAGCCCAAAATTCCCACCTTTGCCTTAACATTTCTGTAGTTCCGCGGGAATGTTATCCACCCCCACGGCCTTATTTAGCTTCATCTCCCGTAACGCCTTTTCTATCTTATCGTCTAATATGCCTGGACCTAGGCTTTCTTCCTCTGCGTCAACTACTTTTTCAATGAATAACTTAGTTTGTCGAATTTCTTTCCTATACAGTTCTTCTATATTTTTCTTCCATCTCTCTTGGATCTTTCCTGTGTCAACTATTACCTTACCCGGTCTTTCTCTAACTGTTAGCATAGATCCTCCTTTCTTACTTCCCGATAAAGATTTTACTTTGCTGTATAGTGCACCGATTTCACCATTCCTCTGCAAATTTTCAATATCCTCACAATGCGTCTTCCGCCATGCTTCCCTTGCCCTATTTGTTGACCGCCTCATTTAATTGTTTAACACTTTTTTCTTCATTTTGCCTATATTAATATTTACATTCATCCATTTCCCTCATCCATCTTTGTAATGATCCCATCCGCGATCCATGGTTTCCAGGTCCTTTTTGCGTTAACGGTTCCAATAATGTCTTTTGCGGCTTTAGACAACCCTATCTTGAAATTTTCTCATTTTTCTTCGATAGTACTTAACTCTTTACCATCCTCCATGATTTACTCTACCGCATGTTTGTATTCCTTCCTTTTCAAACCATTTAATGCTTCTACATTCCATTTTCTAACTCACCGCCCCTGCCTTATCTTTTTGAAACGGACGCTACATTTCATAACAACTAAATTGAGGTCAGAGTCCGCATCCGCTCCCGGGAAGCTGTGCGAATTTATCACACTGTTCCTAAACCTGTGTCTAACCAGGATATAATCTAGCTTAACCTTTCTGAGTCACCTGGCTTTTTCCATGTATACCTGCGTCTTTTGTGCCTTCTAAACCAAGTTTGGTCGTGATGACTAAACCCTGTGTCCTGTAGTACTCAACTGCTTTCTCCCCGTGCCTAAACCGTAGTCCATCACCTCATCACCATCTCTTCCTTCGCCTACCGTCAAATTGAAATCCCCCATTAATATCAAATGTTTCCCTGAAGGAACACACGCGATTACGTCCTCTAACTGATCGTATATCCTATCGACCTCTTTTTCCTTATGGTTGCTCGGTGGCATATAAACCTGAATAATAACCAAGTTCTTTGGTACTGCTTTTATCTGTATTAGTAATAACCTATCCTTTACCTGCTCTATGTTGACTACGCTTCTTCCTAACTCTTTATTTAATAGTATGGCAGCCCCTCGTTGGCTCTCGTCCCCGCCGCTGTACATTATTCTATAATTATCACTCCAGTATTCCCGCTATCCTTCCATCTCACCTCGCATAGACCTAAAATATCTATATTTCCCCTTTCCATCCCTCGCTTAACATTCTCTAATTTCCCTGCCATCATCATTGTCCTAACATTCCACTTTCCTATTCTAACGAATTTTGTCTTCTTCTCCTTTGTCCTGTTGCTGCTGGTTTTCCCTTGCAAAGGATTCGTGGGACGACGACCGCGGAAGCCTTGCCTCTCCCGCTGCCGGGCACGACACACGGCCGATTGGACCAGCTTCGTAGTTGCCAGGACACAAAATCCCTATGTTATCCGTCTTTTAAATCTTGGGAAGGATTATTGAGGTGGTTTCCCGTTGCCTTCCTCAATAGAGTTTTTATCGGGACACCATCACTTTCTGGGTGGCCCTACCAAGAGCAATTATTATTACTCCTGCCAGCATAGCTCTAGGAGTCATCGGAACGTAGAAGCCCTTTCACCACGTCAAGGTTGTAGTCCAGAGGAGGGATATATATATATATATATATATATATATATATATATATATATATATATATATATATATATATATATAAACACAGATGTAGATTTTTAGAATATAGAGACACAAAGAAAGGACACTCACAATTTGTTATTTTACGTTTCGACAGCACGGCTGTCGTCTTCAGAATGGCGTTCTCGGGGAAGAGCGGAGAGGATGTGCGGGGGAGAGGTGGGGGAAGGAGAGGTAAAGGGACCAATAGGAAATGAACAAGGGGGTGGGGGGATATGTAGGCAGCCAATTGATGCATTCAGTGGGCTTGGTTCAGCCCGGGCAATTTGAATGATTGGGCCACCCAGATATGCGCCATCTCGCGGGTTCTCACCTCTATTATGCTCGCAGATTTGGGAAGGATTTCAATAACCGAAACAGAGAAGCAGTCGTCAAAAGATTGGTTGTGGGAAGCGGTGTGAGTAGGAATGGCATAATTAAGAAAGGTGGGAGATTTGGTGGAATATCGGTGGTTAATCATGCGGAGGGAAAGTGCGGTCGTGCATTCGCCCACGTAGAAGGCAGGGCAGAAGTTACAGGAGAGGCGATATATAATATTTTTTGAGGTACAGGTGGCGAGTGGTTGGGAGTTGGTACTGAGTGAGGGGGAGGGTCTTAAAAGATGACAGCATTTGCAGCGTGGGCGGTTGCATGGTGCGGATAGGGGCGGGGGAGAGACGGGGGTGCTTGATTTTGGGTTTGTGGACTTAAAGATGTCTCGCAGGTTCGACGGGCGTTTAAACGAAACAGAGGGACAGTGTGGGAATAAAAGTGATGTGGACTGAGCGTTATTGATAATTGGGAAGAGGTCACGGATTAGATGTTTAATTTTGTGTGTTCCAGGGAAGAAAGTGGTGATAAGATTAGGGCATTTTGGGCGGTTTGGTTTGGGGAGGGGAGTGTATTGGGTTGACGGTTTGAGGATTTTACCGTTTAGCAGTTTTTCAGGGTACCCACATTTTCTGAGGGATTCATGCAGCTGGTCCAAGTATTTCTGTTGGGAGGGGGTGTTGTTGCAGAGACGGAAGCCACGGACTGAGAGTGAGAATGGGATGGAGCGCTTTGTGTGAGGAGGATGGCAGCTGTCGAAATGAAGATATTGTTGCTTATTGGTTGGTTTAATGTGGACTGAAGTGTGAAACGTATTGTTTTGGAGGTGAATATCGATATCTAGGAAGGTAATATTCGAGTCGGATATAGAAGAAGTGAATGATACTGAGGAGGAGGAGTTGAGAGAGGAAATGAAAGAGGATAAAGTTTCGCGTCCGTGGGACCAAAGGAGGAAAATATCATCGATATAGCGGGCCCAGAAAAGTGGTTTTAGGGTTTGTTGTTGCAGAAAGTCGTGTTCTAGTTTACCCATAAAAAGATTGGCGTATGCAGGAGCCATACGCGTGCCCATTGCAATGCCTTTTATTTGTAAATATATTTTGTCATTTAATTGAAAAGCATTTTTGGTAAGAACGATTTGGCTCAATTCGAGGAGGAAATCTGTGGATGGGGTGTGTGGTGTGGATCGTAGGGAGAGGCAATGTTTCAGGGCTTCTAAGCCTTCTTTGTGGGGAATGGAGGTGTACAGAGATGTGACGTCTATCGTGGCCATGAGAGTGGTTGTGTTGTGCGGAATTGGGATTGAGTGTAGACGTTCCAGAAAGTGGTGCGAGTCTTTAATGTAAGAAGGGAGTGAAGTGGCTATTGGTTGAAGGTGGTGGTCTATTAATGCAGAGATTCGTTCTGTGGGTGAGTTGATGCTGGAGACAATAGGGCGTCCGGGGTTATTGGTTTTGTGGATTTTGGGTAGCAAATAGAAATGGGGAGTCTTAGGATTAGGTGGTGAAAGAATGGATATGTCTTTGGGGGAGAGAACTTCTTTGGGACCGAAATTGGAAAGAAAAGAGAGAATATCCTTTTGATAAGAAGGGTTTGGGTCTTGGGGCAGGGGGGCATAGCAGGAAATGTCATTTAATTGGCGCAATGCCTCGGCGTTATAGTCTACTTTGTTTAGCACGACAACGGATGACCCTTTGTCCGCCGTTGTGATTATAATATCTTTATTTGACGTTAAACGTCTGAGAGCTTGTCTCTCAGAGGGGGAAAGGTTGTCTGGTGGCTTAAGGGAATCTATGAATTTTTTGTCGGAAATCTTTGTCAGAAGGAGATTGATAAAGATATCAACTGGGTGGTTTGATGGGAGTGGTTTGGGTTCGTTTTCTGAGGCTGGACGGAATCGGGTAAGTGCTGGGTTAATGGTGGGGGAGTTCGAAGGGAAAGGCTGGGATTTCCAATGAGCATGCCACCGTAAATTCCAGCAGAAATTTAATGTGTCGGTGATGATGTTAACGTGGTTGGTTCTCGGGGTGGGGGAGAAGGAGAGGCCTTTACTTAGTAGCGAAAGCTCGCTATTGTCGAGGGCCACGGACGAAAGGTTCACTACTTTGTTTCCGTTTTCGGGTGTCGGGTGCTGGGTCGGGGACTCTTTCGGTTGACGCCTGGTGAAAACGGGTGCTTTGCACGGAGGATATGGCAGGTTGTAAAGGGTTGCTAGATCCGGTTTTGAAAGAAAAAGGGGTGGAGGTGCGGGTGGGGGCGGCGATTGTTTAAGCGGCAGGGAAAGTCCCACGCAGAAGAAAGACTGGGTGAGGGTAGAGAGCTTTTTCAGGAGGCCCTCACGTCTTCGAGTGAGATTTCGAAGTGCCGAGGAAAGTATATGATTAAGTGATGGAATTAAATGAGGGGCTGAATTGGATATAATTTTGGCTAGAGACAGAAGGTTGGACCGCTGTTTACTGAAAAGAGAGAGGTAGGGCGATAGAACATCACGCGTGAGATCACGTGATTGTTGAAATATGACGGTGTGTAGGTGTGGGTGAAGGCTAGGTGGGTGGGATACCAGAGAGAGGTATTTTGATGACGAGACCATTGGGTATGATGCCTAGGGATAAACAGGAGGTGAGAACCCGCGAGATGGCGCATATCTGGGTGGCCCAATCATTCAAACCGCCCGGGCTGAACCAAGCCCACTGAATGCATCAATTGGCTGCCTACATATCCCCCCACCCCCTTGTTCATTTCCTAATGGTCCCTCACCTCTCCCCCGCACATGTCCTCTCCGCTCTTCCCCGAGAACGCCATTCTGAAGACGACAGCCGAGCTGTCGAAACGTCAAATAACAAATTGTGAGTGTCCTTTCTTTGTGTTTCTACATTCTAAAAATCTACATCTGTGTTTTTATATATTTGTTTGTCGCCGAAGAGCGTTTCATTTCGAAGATATTTTATATATATATATATCTTCTAAATGGAACGCTCTTCAGCGACGCACAAATATGTAAAAACACAGATCTAGATTTTTAGAATATAGAGACACAAAGAAAGGACACTCACAATTTGTTATTTGACGTTTCGACAGCTCGGCTGTCGTCTTATATATATATATATATATATATATATATTTTTTTTTTTTTAAGTAATCTACCGGTTAAGGTAGGTTTTTGGATGAACACAACTACCAACAAATATTTTCTTACTCCTAACAAAACACAAAATCCATCATCCTACTCTATATCAGGTCCCTCTTCATCTCTGAGTACTTTCTTCCTCCCTTCATCCCGTCCAACATCCCTATCCTGTTCCTTCCCTTTCCTCTTTTGCCCAACATTCGACCCTCTATCTCAGTCTTCAACATTCCAATGCCGGTCAATACCCCCTTCATCCACTTTTCCTGCCTCCACAGGATTTCTCCCAACAAACCCCTCTCTTCTCCCACCATACCAAGTACTTTCTCCTTTGTTTTCTTCTCTGTCCATTTCACCTTCTCCATTCTTCTCCACACCCACATTTCAAAAGCCTCCAGTCTACGTCTATCCTCCTGCTTCAATGACCACGTTTCCGCACCGTACATAGCTACTCTCCATATCAAAGTTTTTACGAGTCTTTTCTTAACATCCTTACTCAAAGTCCCCATCATCAACTCCCTCCTCCTTGTGAAAGCCTCTTTGCCTAGCGGAATTCTTTTCCTTACGTCCCTACTACTTTGACCGTGTTGATCCAAAACACTACAGAGATACGTAAACTGCTCTACCTGCTTTAGTTTTTGCCCTCCTATTTTAATGTTAAGCTTGGCCTTTTTCTTTCTAGAAAATCGCATAACCTTTGTTTTCTTAATATTGATTCTCATCCCATACCTGTCGCACTGAATTTCCAATTCACTCAGCAATGCTTGCAGCCCCTTGGCTGACCGACAAACTAAGGCTTGGTCATCAGCAAACCTAACTGATTTTACGAATTCCCCGCCCACCTTCATTCCTACCTCGAGTTCTTCCCATGCCTCTTTGATCATTTCCTCTGCATACAGGTTGCACGGCAACGGTGATAATGGGCAACCCTGCCTCACACCCCTTCCTAACACTGCCCATCCTGACTCCCCGTTTCCCACCCGCACCTGAGCAGTCTGAGACATGTACAGGTTTCGGATTAGCCTCCTTTCCCTCCAATCTATTCCTATTTTCTGCAATATACTCATTAGTTTTTCCCAATTCACCCTATCAAACGCTTTTTCGAAATCTACGAAACAGGCAAATACCTCCTGGTTGTGTTCTATATTCCTCTCGATTAATAATCTCATTACTGCAATGGCATCACGCGTACCTCTCCCCTTCCTAAACCCAAACTGATCATCCCCTAAGTAATCATTTGCCCTACTCTCTATCTTTTTGTTTATGATCCTGAGAACAACTTTAGCTGCGTGGGATATCAAACTAATTGTCCTATAGTCCTCACATGACGTGGCCTTTACCTTTTTCGGAATAGGAACTAAAACTGATCTCACAAAGTCTTCCGGCCAGATTCCCTCCTCATAAATAATACGGATCAGCCCATATAGCCTCTTCCTCCCACATTTTCCTAAGCATTTTAAAAGTTCCACGGGAATGTTTTCCACCCCCACGGCCTTATTTAGTTTCATCTCCCTTAATGCCCTTTCTATCTCATGGTCTAGTATGCCTGGACCTAAGCTGTCCTCCTCTACGTCATTTTCTTTTTCAATGTCTAACTTTGTTGGTCTGAGTTCTTTACCATACAGTTCTTCTATATACTCCTTCCATCTCTCTTGGATCTTTCCTGCGTCAACTATTACCTTACCCGCCTTATCTCTAACTGTTAGCATAGCTCTTCCTTTCTTACTTCCCGATAACGATTTAAATTTGCTGTACAGCGCACCAATGTCACCCTTCCTCTGCAGACTTTCCATATCCTCGCACTGCGTCTTCCACCATGCTTCTTTTGCTTTATTTGTTGCCCGCCTCAATTTATTGTTCAATTCTTTGTACTTCATTTTGCCTAATTCTGTATTCATATTCTTCCATTTTCTCCGCTCATCCATCTTTGTAATCATCTCATCCGTGATGCATGGTTTCCTAGTCCTTTTAGCGTTAACGGTTAACGGTTCCAATAGTGTGTGTATATATGTATATATATATATATATATATATATATATATATATATGTATATATATATATATATATATATATATATATATATATATATATATATATATAAATGTTATGCTGCAAAATAATTGTCTTTGATATAAAATCCTATATTCTGAAACCCGGTCATTTCAATGGGATGATTTAGACAGAAGGGAATTTATTGCGTTTACAAATAAATTTTCATGATTTTTTTCTTTAATATAAGTAAAAATTAATTGGAAACGCGTTGTGGTTTTAGATTTAAACTGAATTATATCGGACAGTATTTAAACGAGTGCCTTTTCAATGAAAGTGGTATTTCTTCCTAAACGACCAAACTTTTTAATTTTTTTGGAATTTATAAACCCTTGCATCCCGCGGGGTAATTGAATGAGTGAATTTTCTCTAGGAAAATGAAAATATTTGGTTATTCTCTTAAAACTTATTTTTCGCAAAACACTAATTTCTTCATAGTTTGAATAATTTAACTAATAATATTATTACCTTCAATAAAACCTATGCAAGACTGACCGTTAAGGTCACAATTAGTGCAAATTATATTTAGTACATTATACTTTTGTGATTTAGCCGAAGAATCAAAGGCAACTTTACGTAGTATCCTGAACTAGTCATTTCCATTTCCAAGGTGTGCTATATTTTGATGAGTATTTATTGATCTTTATCACCAATCCCACTATTGAATATGGGGTATATTTTGCGATTATTTTTTATTTCTTTGCTAGTTTTGTTTGATTTAAATTCAAAATTTTTAGAGGCACGCAAAGTATATAATCCTTGCAGAAAACTGCGGGAGATGCCGCGACAGTTATATCTAACGGAAGTAGTCCGGAAATATGCATTACAATTTAGGGTGTAAAAATCATTGGCGTTGAACTTTTACAATCTTAAGTTGTTGCTTGGTAGAGTATTCTTGATTAACTTTAGTTAATGATATCTGAATAATTCTCCTTTAATTATATATTTTAAATATTTTGTTAGTTACAATGTTATACTTTCATCAGTTTTTATTGCTAAACAAATCTTGCGAAGAAATACACGTGGGTCTAGGGCTTAAGGAGACATCTATTGGATGTATCCGTACCTTATTTGTGTTCCACCTTCCACCCATGTCCATTGGAGTTTAGTGTTGGCATTTTCAGAATAATTGGTGGAACACGTGCAATGGTTAGGGCATAAATGATATCAATAGTTGAGATAGCCTGCGTGAGAGACCTGGCTCATGGCAAGGGAGGGTGAGGGGAGGATTAGGGAGGGTGTGAGGGCAAACGGGGAGGGAGGGAGGCAGGAAATCTTCCCCCTGCGGCGCCTTCATGCGGGGGATGATTCCCACACCGGTAAAGGAATAACAGAGGGCGAATGAACCCCAACGGCATATAGTTCCGGGAATTCATGATTTGGGAGAGTCCATGGGTTGAGGTGACGTCTCGCGACGAAGGGGTGGATATGATACGGGTGGCGGTCAAGCAGGGCTCCCGTGAAACGAGAAATGGGCGGGAAGCCTCCTCACATTTAGGGCGGAATGCGGGCGGAGGGGACATCCGCTGACGCGACCGTCGTCCGAGGAAAGCGTTTAAGACCCCTTGGGTGACTTCGGACGCCGGTTCGTACGCGCGAATGGCCGTGCGGGCTCGTCGGGTTGAGAAGGCGAGCGACCGCCAACGAAGGGGGAGCGATCAAGTGAGAGCACATCTCGACCTGAGAAGACATGCGGTAGAGTGTACCACTAAGGAGAGCAGGGAGGCATTTCATGTGGAGGATGAACATAGCAACTGCATTTAAGTAAGTACATTGCACCAAAACAAGAACGAAATTTAGCAACAAAGGATTAATAGATTGTTTTATATCGCTTTTCATGTTCGGCCTTCATGATATATAAGCCACGTTGTATTAATATTCTATTTCTAGTCATACTCTCTCATAAATGGCAATAAAACAAGCAACTTTAAATGTATAAACATATTTTGAGTGTCAAATCAAAAATAAAATAGTATAATGTCAATCGATTTTGACATATTAATGAAAGAGACGCTTGTAATGGCATAGCATGGGATGCATTGACTTGGGTAGAATAAATGTGCTGCAAAAAATACGAATAGATTGGAGGGACAGGAGGCTAATTCGAAACCTGTACATGTCTCAGACTGCTCTGGTACAAGTGGGGAACGGAGATTCCGGATGGGCAGTGCTAGGAAGAGGTGTAATGCACAGTTGTACATCATCACCGGTGCTGTTCTAGGTACAAGGTCTGATCAAAAAGTATCGCGACTTTTGTGTTTTGTCCAAAATTATTTATCTATGGCTATCTATTTTGTCCCTTCAAAATAATCCCCATTAGATATTATACATTTGTGCCAATGTTTTTTCCAATCCTGGAAGCACTTCAAAAATTATCGTTCAGCTTCGATTCAGTCTTCATCTCGTCAATCGTAGCGTCGTCCTTCCATGGGACCCTTCAGTTTCGGGAACAAGAAAAGTCACTGGGGGCCAGATCTGGGGAATACGGTGGCTCCGGCATTATTAGTGTGTTGTTTTTGGCCAAATATTCGCGCACTAGTAACGATGTGTGAGAAGGAGCGTTGTCATGGTGCAAAAGCCATTTTTTGTTCTTCCATAAATCCGGGCGTTTGTGGCAGATTACTTCACGCAAATTGCGTATAACTTGCAGATAATATTTCTTATTTACCCGTCTACCTTGTGGAAAGAACTCATGATCCCTGCTATTGAATAAAACTGTCAGTAAAACTTTCACATTCGACCGAACTTGGCGCGCTTTTTTCGATCTTGGCTCGTGCTGCAGCGTCCATGGGAGTGATGGAGCTTTGGTTTCCACGTCATAGCATAAGCCTATGATTCGTCACCAGTTATGACCCTCTAGAGCAAATATGGGTAGTCCCGGGCAAAGTTCAACACCTCATTAGCAATGTTAATGTGTGTCCGTTTTTGGTCTAAATTGAGCAATTTTGGTACGAATTTCGCGGCGACCCGTCATGTGGTGTCATGCCCAAATCATTGGTACAACTCGAATGGCACGGGCCAATCTTCAGCAACTTCTCTAACGGTGATTTTACGATTGGCCATTACTATTTTCTTCACTTTTTCAATGTTTCATATGTTGTGGGCGTGCTCGGGTGTCCGGTACGCTCTTCGTCGTTCACATCTTCTCGGCCCTCTGAGAACATTTTGTACCACCGATAAACGTTGCTTCGGTCCAAGGTACGTTCTTCATGTGCCTCAGTCAACATTCGGAATGTGTCCGCGCACTTAAATTCGTTTTTTACACAAAATTTGATACAGATAATTTGATCCATTTTTTGGAACAGGCAAAAATCGAAGACAAGCCAAAACACGGCCAAGAAAAACAGCTGTCAACAATTAACTGAACATTCAAAATGGCCGAACTTTTCGGGATAAGGGAGAGACACTAGTACCAACAAAAGGCCACAAAAAATCAAAAATCAAATGAACGTAACCCGAGAAAATTTAACATTTGTGATACTTTTTGAACAGACGTCGTTG